>NC_035445.2:731033-1071258 GCF_002127325.2 Helianthus annuus
TACTTAAAGGAGGTGGTTTCGAGGCACGGGGTGCCAACCTCCATTATTTCTGATCGTGATGCGCGTTTTACTTCTGAACTGTGGCAAGCAATGCACAAATCTTTTGGCTCACGTTTAGACATGAGCACCGCTTATCATCCACAGACGGATGGGCAGTCTGAGTGCACCATTCAAACCCTTGAAGACATGCTTAGGGCATGTGTGATTGATTTTGGCAACGACTGGGAAAAACATCTCCCGTTGGTGGAGTTTTCGTATAATAACAGTTACCACACAGCATTCAAGCCGCACCGTTTGAGGCATTGTACGGACGTAAATACCGATCACCTCTTTGCTGGGTAGAAGTTCGTGACAGCCAGATCACGGGTCTAGAACTTGTAGTAGACACAAAGGAAAGTATTGCACAGATACGACAACGCATGGTGGCAGCTCGTAACCGTCAGAAAAGCTACGCTGATAAGCATAGGAAACCTCTAGAATTTCAGGTCGGGGACCGGGTTCTACTTAAAGTCTCACCCTGGAAGGGTGTGGTTCGCTTTGGAAAAAGGGGCAAACTTAACCCGCGATACGTTGGACCTTTCGAAATCATAGAGAAAATAGGCAAAGTGGCCTACAAACTAAACCTACCAGTAGAACTCAGTGGAGTTCACAACGTTTTTCACGTGTCGAATCTTAAGAAGTGTCTGTCAGATGGGACCCTCATAGTTCCTTTTAAGGAGCTCACTATAGACGACCAGTTGCGATTCGTCGAAGAACCGGTAGAGATTACAGACCGAGACGTGAAGGTTCTCAAGCATACCAGAATACCTCTTGTTCGAGTTCGTTGGAACTCCCGTCGTGGCCAAGAGTTCACCTTGGAACGAGAAGACCAAATGAAACTTAAGTATCCCCAGTTGTTCGGGAACAATGCAACTGCTACTGAGGCTGAAGCTACTACGGAATTTCGGGACGAAATTCCAAATCAACGGGGGAATGATGTGACACCCCAGGAAAACCAGTAAACCACACAACTTAACTAGCTTCCTCAGTAATCGCGTGCTAAATTTCGGTACGAAATTTCTTTCAAGTTGGGGATAATGTGACAACTCGAGTTTCCAAGATTCCATCTTCACGCTAATTGTACGTTAACTGTTTAGTTGTTTGTTTACATGACTTGTTTGCCTTGTAACCGTACATGTTGATCATATGTGGAGACGCTATGTGATTGTTGCAATTATATATGTTGGTGATATAACATGTAACCTGTTTGAAAAACTTAAACTATTTAAACCTTGAATGAGTTCGACAAAACCCAAGGGTTTCGCCATTAACCACTTCGACGAAACAGAGGAGGGTTTCGCCATCTTCATCTCGACGAAACTTGGGGTTTCGTCGGCCCAAGTTTCTCTGAAGCCCATTACGGGCCTAGTACACTTACGTGATTATATGATACGTGAAACCGTTTCATTTTTCACATAACTAGCAAGTTGAAAACCCTAAAGTCTCTCTCACCCTCTCCCTATCCCCCTGTGCGACGGCAGCCCCTCCCATTCAAAGCAGATTTTCCTTGTTCGATTATTCCTGTTCACGTTCCGCAGATCGGTTAGTAATCTCACACCTAGTTGGCACGAACTCTAAATATATGATTACAGTGTTCTTGATAGTGATATGCACGATTGATTAGTTACATGACTTTATGTGAATCATGATGTCGATCTAGGGTTTTAATAATCAGTGTGTCACACCCCCAAATTCCACGTGTCACCGGTGGGCCCGGTGTGGGGTACAGTGACGTAGTTGGCATCGTCATAGACAATCAACACAAATAATAATGCACAGCGGAAGCAGAATAGAAACATTTCAACTTTTAAACAAGTGTAATAATAAATATCACAGTAGTTGAAATGGATCCACAGGCGGATCAAATAAAATAAGAATAAAATAGTTCAACAGATAAATGTCGTCCGAGTTTGCGAGACTATTGTGGACGCTCTCTAGGAAACAGCCAGCCTATTTCCGTATAGTACCTGCACTTAATCTTTTGGGAAAAATACGTCAGTTTACACTGGTAAATACAAATCGACTGACTCATTTTGAAAATGATTGAAAATTTATTTAATTGCACAAGGCATAAATATTTTTATTAACTTGGGATAATCATTTAATATGAACTTGTGAACGAATTACATGCACTTATATCTCTGGTGGCCCGGGATCTACTGTCCGGGCTAGAGATTTAATTGACACACCACATCAAAGAGTTATACACGACGGGTGTACGCCTACACCCCGTGCTCTGGTCGTGGCCATCTCGTAAGATAATGCCAAGGATATCCGGGACACGGTCAATAACCCCCCAAAGCCTTTAAGTAAGACAAAACTGTTTAAACGAAGTCACACAAGCTATTCAAGACTGTACACCCATAGGGCGCAGGACTTGTGCGCCCGATCAAGCGGTATTTTAAATACCGTACCCCAAGCCCGTATAGGGAAAATAAGTCAAAATGTATTTACCTGAGCAAGTATAAGTCACAAACGATAAGTGGTGGTAGCTTTTACCGGGCTTCCTAATCTGGAACAAAGGTTTATAATTAACCTATTAGATTCCTAACGGCCTTTTATTTAAGCTTAAGCTTTGACCGGTTAGTTTTAGGAATGATACGGTTTACGCACGATTAAGCGAAAGACCGGATAGAATGTGATTTAGACCCAACAAGTTTGAATACTTGTATAATATGGGTATACTAAATACATTCTGGATTTTGAAGCAAAAACGATATCGTTTGACCCGTTTCGGTCAATTTACGCAAACTAGTTACGTAAACCGAACCGAACGCGAAAAGGGCGATACGGGTAGCCAAAAGATTCAAATGCAAGTTCCCTGAATTAATATGCTTAGAATATGATATTATATCAGTAAGTTATGTCCTATATTGCCCGGGATAATTTTAAACTCAATTTATGCCTTGGAAGGGCATTTTGGTCATTTAAAAGATAATAAAGGGATAAAATTAGAAATCTGAGTTGCGGGTCTGGTTCATACAGTAAATATACTTAATATAACATATTATATCAGTAGGGTATGACCCATATACCAAATATATCATTTAAAACCAAACTATGCACCGTAGGGGTAATTTAGTAATTTCACAAGGGCTAAAAATGCCAAAACTGGAAACCTGAGTTCAAAATATCATACTTACTGTTATTATATGAAAATATGTGATTTACATCAGTAGGTATAAGTTTTGTAGGTATAAAACAAGTACAACGCTTACTATGCGCTTAAAACGCTAAAAATACGATTTAAGGGCGTTTTCGGGTTTTCACAGTAAATCTGAGATTTTTATATTTCCAGAATACTTAAAATAATTTATTCATCATATGAAATCAGTAGAAAAAGGTTTCGGGTCAAAAGGATGTGTAAAACTCCTTTTATGGCTAAAACGGTCAAAACCGACATAAGCCGAAATGGCTAGGTGATCGAGGATCCGTTCAGCCAAAAATTAATTAAAAATCACCAAAATTCCCAGAATATTATATATAATCAGTTGGTAAAAAGTTTTGTACCAAAACGTGGCCAGAAACGGGTTCTACGCAAAAAGGACCGTTTATGTAAATTTATAATATAGTTTTACGCTAATGGCCATATCTCGCAATCTGGACCACCAACTGATCCGAAACTTTCGGTGCAAGTTTATATAATAAAAATAAAGATTTCTATCCTTTCACTTTTCCAAAAATCCCGTTTTAAATCAAAAAGGGCAAAATAGTCAACTTTATGCATAAACCGGAAACAAGCATTCGAATAGGCTAAACATAGACTCAATCAACGAAAGTTCCAGAAAGTTTAACTAAAATAAAAGTAGTCAAAAATACTTTCCAATACAGATCTTGTACATGCATGTATGAATCCGAATCGATAGTCTACGAAATAATCGTTTTACAAGACTTTCGGTTCCGATTCGTGGCTATACTATAGAGTGTCGAGTTGATGATGATTAAAACACATTTATATATATGTTACAAGTTATTTTCAATGATCAATCAGGTTGCATGTCATCTATATCATTAATCATGTCATTTTTCACAAAAATCACTTCTGTTGACTTTTTAGAAATAGGTTTGACTCGACATTAAGCATGCATGTAGTGGGAATCAGTTAGTACCCTTTAGAGGGTTTGTTTCCCACATAAATATTAATCTATAACAAGTTTCAATTCGAGAAATTACGGAAAGAAACTCGTTTAATCAGGAAGTCAAAGGTTATGAACACCCAGTTTGACTTTTAGCAATTAACACAACATGAATGGATTAAATAACGAATTGAAGGCTTACAATAGTCCTATAGATGTTATATGATCACTAGGAGTCGGCCTTGATCTTCAGAAATGCTCCAGAAAAGCTTTGAGAGCTCTTGCAAGTCTTGGTGTTCTTGGTTACTAGTGTAAATGATCACAAATGGATGCAAATTCGGATTTAAAGCAGGGAATTGAGGTTTACTGTTGTAATAGGCTTGCATGTAATGTTATTGGGCAATTTGGAGGTGCAAACAACTGTATCCCACTCGAATTCGGACCCAAATCAGCCCCAAATACGTTTTCTGTTCACTGGGCAACCCACGCGGCCCGCTTGGGCAATCCCAGGCGGGTCGCCTGGCCTCTGGTTCAGCCAAACAACTTTCAAACATTGACAGCTTTGACCCCTGAACTTGTACGCGATGTTTCGGCTACTTTTCTCGACCCGTAAACCCCCAAACTTGGTTTCTAAGAACCTTAGGACTTTTACCAACATGGTAATGCCCTCGGATAACTTTGCGCTCAACCGAAAAGCCCTGAAATCCGACGTTGACGCTTCTAGTCCCTTAAATGCGGTTTTGGTCATAACTTTCTCATACGTTGACGAAACTTCATGAAATTTTTACCACATATTCTAGTGAGTATATTTTAGCTATACAAAGCTTCGGGTCTGCCAAAAGTTCACTCAGAGGTATATATTAAACATGTTGACACTTTTGGCCCCTATAGTTTATAATACTTCACTTTTGGGCAATTTCCGCGTCGTATGATCCATGAACCATCCGTTAAATGTTATAAACATTATGTGGGGTTATCATAGAGCCTATTTATCCATTGTTTACACTTTGGACCCTTACGTTCCATAGTTTTCACCGTTTGTCACTTTTAGTCCCTCTAAAGTATGTTTTCACATAACGGAACCTTATGACACGTGTCAAGACATTATTGGACGAAATTTTTCGAGGTGTTACATCCTCACCCCCTTAAAAGAAATCTCGACCCCGAGATTTATTCAAACAAATGGGGATATTTTTCTTTCATCGTGGATTCCACTTCCCACGTGTATTCGGGTCCTCTACGGGCATCCCACTTGACCTTAACAATAGGCACATGCTTCCTTCGAAGCTTCTTTACCTGTCGATCCTCAATCGACAAAGGTTTTTCCACAAATTTTAGACTTTCGTCTATGTGTATATCTGTATGCGGTATAACCAGTGAATCGTCAGCGAAACACTTCTTCAAATTACAGATGTGAAACACATTATGAATGGCACTAAGCTCTTCAGGCAAGTTTAACTTGTAAGCGACTGCCCCGACACGTTCGATTATCTCGAAAGGTCCTATGTATCTCGGGCTCAGCTTGCCTTTCTTTCCAAATCTCATCACACCTTTCCAAGGTGATACTTTGAGCAATACTTTTTCACCCACATCGAAGTGAAAATCTTTGCGCTTAGGATCCGCATAACTTTTCTGCCTATCCCTGGCAGCTTTCAAACGATCACGGATCTGAACGATCTTGTCTGTCGTCTCAAAGACGATGTCTGGTCCAGACAACTGGACATCTCCAACTTCTGCCCAACAAATGGGCGATCTACACTTTCTACCGTATAGGGCCTCAAAAGGCGCAGCCTTTATGCTGGAATGGTAGCTATTGTTGTAGGAGAATTCAATCAGTGGTAGGTGCTTATCCCAACTACCACCTAAGTCGATCGCACATGCCCGAAGCATGTCTTCCAAGGTTTGAATAGTACGCTCACTCTGACCATCAGTCTGAGGATGGTAAGCCGTACTAAAATTCAAACGAGTGCCCAACGATTGTTGGAAACTCTTCCAAAAATGTGACGTATATCTAGTATCTCTATCGGAGATAATAGATATAGGTATACCATGTAGCGCTACTATCTTATCGACGTATAATTGGGCTAACATATCTGAGCTATACGTCTCCTTTATGGGTAGAAAATGAGCTGACTTAGTCAGTCTGTCAACTATGACCCATATGGTATCATTTCCCTTTTTCGTCTTTGGCAACTTGGTGATAAAATCCATTGTCACCATTTCCCATTTCCATTTGGGAATTTCAGGTTGTTGAAGCAAACCTGACGGCTTCTGATGCTCAGCCTTGACTTGCGCACAAGTCAAACATTTGGCCACATACTCGGCCACGGACTTTTTCAAACCAATCCACCAGTAGTTTGATTTCAAATCCTGGTACATCTTATCAGCTCCAGGATGAACGGAATATTTAGAGCTGTGGGCTTCCTGGAGGATAACATCCCGAAGTCCTCCATATACCAGAACCCATACTCGCCCGTTTAGACGTAGCATTCCATCTTTGTCGTGGGATAACTGCTCCTCAGTTACTCCCAACTTTTCTGCAGGATAGTTAGCTTCCAGCACAGCTTCCTTCTGTGCAGCTAACACCCTTTCATTCAAATTATTCCTTATTTCAATGCGCTTGGCATTGATTCTGATCGGTTTAACCCTTTCCTTTCTGCTTAAGGCGTCGGCAACCACATTGGCCTTGCCTGGATGGTATCTTATCTCACAGTCATAGTCATTGAGAGTTTCCATCCATCGCCTTTGGCGCATGTTCAATTCCTTCTGATTGAACAGATGCTGAAGACTCTTGTGATCCGAATAAATTATGCACTTGGTTCCATACAAGTAATGTCTCCATAACTTCAAAGCAAATACAACTGCACCCAATTCCAAATCGTGGGTGGTGTAGTTCTTCTCGTGCACCTTTAGCTGGCGAGAAGCATAGGCAATGACTTTGCCTTTCTGCATGAGTACACAACCCATGCCAGTATGTGATGCATCACAATACACCACAAATTCGTCTATACCCTCGGGCAATGTCAACACTGGCGCATTGCTCAGCTTCTGCTTCAGAATGTCAAAGGATTCCTGCTGCTTAGGGCCCCAATCAAACTTAATCTTCTTACGGGTCAAAGAAGTTAGGGGCGCAGCAATTCTCGAAAAGTTCTCGATAAATCGCCTATAGTATCCTGCCAATCCGAGGAAACTGCGAATCTCGGTAGGAGTCTTCGGCTCCTGCCAGTTCATGACTGCTTCTACTTTAGCGGGATCTACTTGGATACCACGCTCACTTACAACATGTCCAAGGAACTGGACTTCACGAAGCCAAAATTCACACTTCGAGAATTTGGCATAAAGCTTCTCTTGATTCAGAAGTTTGAGAATACAGCGAAGGTGTTTCTCATGATCAGCTTGGCTCTTCGAGTAGATAAGAATGTCATCAATAAAGACTATGACGAACTTATCTAAATAAGGTTTGCAGACGCGGTTCATGAGGTCCATGAACGCGGCTGGTGCGTTAGTGAGCCCAAACGGCATCACTAGGAACTCGTAATGTCCATAACGAGTCCTAAACGCGGTCTTGTGTACGTCTTCCTCCTTGACCTTCAACTGATGATAACCTGACCTGAGGTCAATCTTGGAGAAGTAACTTGCTCCTTGCAACTGATCGAACAGATCGTCGATCCTGGGTAACGGATACCGATTCTTGATAGTGACCTTATTAAGCTCACGGTAATCGATGCACAGACGCATCGAACCATCCTTCTTTTTAACGAACAAGATTGGCGCTCCCCAAGGAGATGAGCTAGGTCTAATAAAACCTTTAGCTAATAGATCATCCAACTGCGTCCTCAACTCCTTCATCTCCGTTGGTGCCAATCTGTATGGTGCTCTTGCTACAGGTGCAGTGCCTGGGATGATATCTATCCGAAACTCTACTTGCCTATCCGGTGGCAAACCGGGTAGTTCTTCAGGAAACACTTCAGGATATTCCGAGATAACCGGAATATCTTCAATCTTCGGCTTCGGCTCATCTATGGTAACTTGTGCCATATAAATGACACAACCCTTCTGCAGGCACCTGGATGCCTTGAGCATGGACACTTGCTCCGGCAATCCATGCTGGGTATCTCCTTGAATAGTAAGTGACTCACCAGACGGAGTCTTAACTATTACTTGCTTTCTATTGCACAGAATCTGGGCTTGGTTACTCGACAACCAATCCATGCCTATCACTATGTCGAATCCAGCTAGCTTAAAGGGAAGCAAGGATAACGGGAAAGAATGATTCCTAATGGATATAACACATCCATCTAAAACAGTCGAGGCGGTTTCTAAGGTTCCATCAGCTAATTCTACCTCATACTTCATACTTAAGGTTTTAACAGGAAGGTTCAACAGTTTGCAAAACTTATTATCTACAAACGACTTATCAGCCCCCGAATCAAACAAAACTCTAGCGAAAATATCGTTTACAAGAAACGTACCGGTAATGACGTTATCATCAAGGACTGCTTCCTTTGCGTCCATTTTGAAGACTCTCGCATTAGTCTTCTTCCCTTCCTCGGCCTTCTTCGCAAACTTTGGACAGTTGGGCCGAATGTGACCTTTTTCGTTGCAACCAAAACACGTTGCATCCTTCATCTTCTTGCAATCCACAGCCTTATGATCTGTGGACTTGCAGATTCCACATCGTTTCTCCGAAGACTGGGATTTTGTTTCAAACCGACACCTCCCAAAGTGGTGTCTCCTACAAAACTTGCACCTGGGTTTTTCACCCGACTGATGATCACTCTTCCTAGACCCCGACCCTTTCCTGTGGTCGTTGTTCCCTCTATGTCGCTTTTCAGATCTTCGTGAGGTGTCATCCTCACGTTTCCGCTTATTCTCCTCAGAGCTCTTTATGGCTCTCAATCTAACCATGTCTTGAGTGAGGGAGAGGGATAGATCCGCTACGGATCGAAATGTTGTAGGTCTTGAAGCTTTGACGCTGGCTTTAATCTCCGGTGCCAGACCCCCAATGAATCGAGCAATCCTACGTGGCTCCGGGGTCACCAAGTAAGGCACTAAACGAGACAGCGTGTTGAACGTAGTAAGATACGTTTGACAATCGAGGTTCTTCATGACTAAGGATACAAAATCCGATTCAATTCGCTCGACCTCGTGCTGCGGACAGAAGTTCTCTTTAATCAGGGCCACAAACTGTTCCCATGACAAACCGTACAGTGTGGCCTTACCGGCAGCTTGTAAAAGTGACCTCCACCATGCTAACGCATCTCCTTTGAATGACTGGGACACGTACTTAACGACGTCCCTATCAGCACACCCGCTGATATCAACCACAGTATCCATCTCGTCAATCCACGTCATGCAGTCGACGGCTCCTTTTTCCCCAGTGAAATCTCTGGGCTTGCAGGATACAAAATACTTGTACGTACAGGACCTGCTGTACGTGTCATGCTTCAGCTCAATCTCCTGCTTTGGGACGCTGCTGTGGTTGGAGGAATGATTATCATCCTCAACTTTCTTTGGCTCACTCTTTTTAGACGGCGGCTTACTATGAGCCCCAGAATGAGTCTTAGCCTTGACATGCGTCACTGAGCGGGTTCTACTCTGAGTACCACTAGATTCTCTGAACTGCCTATCCATAGCCTTGGCGACAGCATTATCAATCAGTGCTTGCAGTTCTGCACCGGTAACGTGAATCTTTGCATTATCTGAGCGTTCCCCAGAATGACTGTTGGTTTCTTCCGATTTGGCCATCGTAGCTTTAAGCTACAATAATGGACAAGGTCTTATTTAGAACCTAACAGTATTATCGTCCTAGACGATTTATTAACCATGGTATCAAAAACCTTAGCAGTTAATTTAATAAATTTCATTCAGGCTCTTATTGGCAATCAAGGAATGAAAATATATATATTGGCACCATAGGCCTAGTCACAAGGACAATCACTAAATTATAAATTTAGATTTTTATAGGACTATAAATTGTATAATTAAACAAATAATCCTTTACTAGACAGAGAGTCATAGACCACAACTGTCATTCTATAACATAATTATAACCCGTAGGTATCAAGCCATTAATAGACTTGTGTACAGATATAATCTGTAGATATTTCTTTACTAGGCAGGGAGTCATAGACCACCACTGCCACTATATGACATAGTCATAACCCGTAGGTATCAAGTCATTAATAGACTTGTATACAGATAAAATCTGTAGATAATTTCTTCACTAGGCAGGGAGTCATAGACCACAACTGCCACTATATGACATAGTCATAACCCGTAGGTATCAAGTCATTAATAGACTTGTATACAGATAAAATCTGTAGATAATTTTATTAAGAAGGGTGGCTTGTGTGATTCTACAGATCACGCTTGGCCAGAATGTTAACATGTTCTCAGATGTTAACAGGGAGTTGAATCCTTTCAACCAGGTTTTACCATCAGGGCCAGGCCTGTTAATAAGGCATTCAGGCTAGGTTATACCTTACTAAGATTCTTATAAAATGGCAAATCAAATAAAAATTGATATTTTCCATTATTTTAATATTATATTCATGCATATAAATAAAATGAGAAATTCCAATTAACCATTTCAAATTTTAATAAAGTACGAGTACATCTATGCCCTAAACGGGACTTGAAATAACATAAATAGCATGAATGACATGCCCGCGCAGGGGCTAAACAAGTACATCAATAATCAAAATAAAATAAAACAAACCCACGCAGGGGTTAACAAGATAACATACCCACACAGGGGTAGAGAATGATAGATATACCCATGCAGGGGTAGAGTACTGGAATGAATGTCCACGCAGGGACATGAGTACATGTAATGATAATCGAAGGATTCAACGATCCTTCTTGCTCTTACCCTTGAGCAAATCGAATACCTTCTTAAACATGCCACTGGTGCGTCGGCGATCCTCTCGCATGTTGTGCTGAAACTCGCGTCGCATGCTGTCAATCCCCTGCAGGATCTCCTGAACCTGCGGCGGCGACATCATAGGCGCCGGTGGTGGTGGCTGGTAGTGCTGCGGCTGCGGCGGCTGGTAAGGCTGCGGCTGCGGTGGCTGTTGGTAACCCGGAGGGTAACCAAAAGTAGATGGGCCAGCAGCCCAAGGGTCTCCAAGTGGACCACTATGTGGGAGTGAGCTGTAGTTCACAGCTTGCCAATAAGGGTCTCCCGTGTAATCATAACCCTGAGGGAATACCTGCTCGAACGGGTTGAACTGAGCGGCACTAGCATAAGCCGGAATCGGCTCTCCAAAATTCTGCGGCGGCAGAGGCGGGATCGGAACAGAAGTAACCTCCGATACGGGATGCTGAGACTCCCCTGTCTCAGACTCCCCGGGTAGAGACGTGTAGCGGCTGCTACTAACACGTGGAGGGGTGCCTATGCGAATCCCTCCGCGCGTCGACATGCGCGCATTCCTCCTAGGCCTCTGAGGCGGAGGAGGTAAAACTGGCGGCGGCGGTGGTGACGGAGTGATCACGTCACGCCACAGGGCCTCAGATAGGTCCTGCGGTAGAGGCGGCTGCTGCTGGAGCTGCTGCTGCTGCGAGTGGTGCTGTGAGTGCACCGGCGAACCATGGAGCGATTGAAGCATCGGAGTACCATGGAGTGATTGAAGCATAGGAGAGTTGTGGCTAGGGGTGAAGTACCAATCATGCTGCTTGAACCTCTCCTGGAAGCTGTCCACACCATTAAATGGTGATCCTGTGTATGGCGACCCATCCGATATTTCAATCGGGTGGTTTGGTGTACCTGATGGTGGGAGCGAAGGGTCCGTCTCCTCGTCCACGTCCATCCCGTGACCACCAGAAAAGTGGTCCTCCTGTCCAAGTGGGTTATGGCCCACTGGCTCCTCCACATAAGCATTAGGGTTATACAAACCCTGGTAGGCTGGCGCTGGGTGCTGGTGCGGCGACTGGTGCAACGGTATGTATGATCCAAGCGAATCATGGGGCCCGTTCTCCGAATGGGGCCCAAACGAGTGGGGTAATGACGGAGAAGTGCTCGCGGAAACCGAATGCCTAGCAGGCTCGGCAATAGACCTCCAAAGGTCGTTGGCGGCTGTGTGGTGTGTAGCAGATGGGGCCCGCCTATGTGAGGGACCAGCCTCATGATCGTGCGATGTAGGAAATCCTCCACGACCTCTCATCCTTGGCGGCATCCTGATCCTGTCAAAAATAAAACAAGTTGCACAACATATATATAAGACAATGCAATAATAATTAAAAATAAATTAAACGAAATGTTGAACATTTCCTAAGTTCCTTGTCTAGACTCGAAAATCGAGGAATGTGCAATTGTGTAACTGAGATTAAACACATTAGGATAGTGTTTAATTCACTCAGCGTTGGCTCTGATACCAACCTGTCACACCCCCAAATTCCACGTGTCACCGGTGGGCCCGGTGTGGGGTACAGTGACGTAGTTGGCATCGTCATAGACAATCAACACAAATAATAATGCACAGCGGAAGCAGAATAGAAACATTTCAACTTTTAAACAAGTGTAATAATAAATATCACAGTAGTTGAAATGGATCCACAGGCGGATCAAATAAAATAAGAATAAAATAGTTCAACAGATAAATGTCGTCCGAGTTTGCGAGACTATTGTGGACGCTCTCTAGGAAACAGCCAGCCTATTTCCGTATAGTACCTGCACTTAATCTTTTGGGAAAAATACGTCAGTTTACACTGGTAAATACAAATCGACTGACTCATTTTGAAAATGATTGAAAATTTATTTAATTGCACAAGGCATAAATATTTTTATTAACTTGGGATAATCATTTAATATGAACTTGTGAACGAATTACATGCACTTATATCTCTGGTGGCCCGGGATCTACTGTCCGGGCTAGAGATTTAATTGACACACCACATCAAAGAGTTATACACGACGGGTGTACGCCTACACCCCGTGCTCTGGTCGTGGCCATCTCGTAAGATAATGCCAAGGATATCCGGGACACGGTCAATAACCCCCCAAAGCCTTTAAGTAAGACAAAACTGTTTAAACGAAGTCACACAAGCTATTCAAGACTGTACACCCATAGGGCGCAGGACTTGTGCGCCCGATCAAGCGGTATTTTAAATACCGTACCCCAAGCCCGTATAGGGAAAATAAGTCAAAATGTATTTACCTGAGCAAGTATAAGTCACAAACGATAAGTGGTGGTAGCTTTTACCGGGCTTCCTAATCTGGAACAAAGGTTTATAATTAACCTATTAGATTCCTAACGGCCTTTTATTTAAGCTTAAGCTTTGACCGGTTAGTTTTAGGAATGATACGGTTTACGCACGATTAAGCGAAAGACCGGATAGAATGTGATTTAGACCCAACAAGTTTGAATACTTGTATAATATGGGTATACTAAATACATTCTGGATTTTGAAGCAAAAACGATATCGTTTGACCCGTTTCGGTCAATTTACGCAAACTAGTTACGTAAACCGAACCGAACGCGAAAAGGGCGATACGGGTAGCCAAAAGATTCAAATGCAAGTTCCCTGAATTAATATGCTTAGAATATGATATTATATCAGTAAGTTATGTCCTATATTGCCCGGGATAATTTTAAACTCAATTTATGCCTTGGAAGGGCATTTTGGTCATTTAAAAGATAATAAAGGGATAAAATTAGAAATCTGAGTTGCGGGTCTGGTTCATACAGTAAATATACTTAATATAACATATTATATCAGTAGGGTATGACCCATATACCAAATATATCATTTAAAACCAAACTATGCACCGTAGGGGTAATTTAGTAATTTCACAAGGGCTAAAAATGCCAAAACTGGAAACCTGAGTTCAAAATATCATACTTACTGTTATTATATGAAAATATGTGATTTACATCAGTAGGTATAAGTTTTGTAGGTATAAAACAAGTACAACGCTTACTATGCGCTTAAAACGCTAAAAATACGATTTAAGGGCGTTTTCGGGTTTTCACAGTAAATCTGAGATTTTTATATTTCCAGAATACTTAAAATAATTTATTCATCATATGAAATCAGTAGAAAAAGGTTTCGGGTCAAAAGGATGTGTAAAACTCCTTTTATGGCTAAAACGGTCAAAACCGACATAAGCCGAAATGGCTAGGTGATCGAGGATCCGTTCAGCCAAAAATTAATTAAAAATCACCAAAATTCCCAGAATATTATATATAATCAGTTGGTAAAAAGTTTTGTACCAAAACGTGGCCAGAAACGGGTTCTACGCAAAAAGGACCGTTTATGTAAATTTATAATATAGTTTTACGCTAATGGCCATATCTCGCAATCTGGACCACCAACTGATCCGAAACTTTCGGTGCAAGTTTATATAATAAAAATAAAGATTTCTATCCTTTCACTTTTCCAAAAATCCCGTTTTAAATCAAAAAGGGCAAAATAGTCAACTTTATGCATAAACCGGAAACAAGCATTCGAATAGGCTAAACATAGACTCAATCAACGAAAGTTCCAGAAAGTTTAACTAAAATAAAAGTAGTCAAAAATACTTTCCAATACAGATCTTGTACATGCATGTATGAATCCGAATCGATAGTCTACGAAATAATCGTTTTACAAGACTTTCGGTTCCGATTCGTGGCTATACTATAGAGTGTCGAGTTGATGATGATTAAAACACATTTATATATATGTTACAAGTTATTTTCAATGATCAATCAGGTTGCATGTCATCTATATCATTAATCATGTCATTTTTCACAAAAATCACTTCTGTTGACTTTTTAGAAATAGGTTTGACTCGACATTAAGCATGCATGTAGTGGGAATCAGTTAGTACCCTTTAGAGGGTTTGTTTCCCACATAAATATTAATCTATAACAAGTTTCAATTCGAGAAATTACGGAAAGAAACTCGTTTAATCAGGAAGTCAAAGGTTATGAACACCCAGTTTGACTTTTAGCAATTAACACAACATGAATGGATTAAATAACGAATTGAAGGCTTACAATAGTCCTATAGATGTTATATGATCACTAGGAGTCGGCCTTGATCTTCAGAAATGCTCCAGAAAAGCTTTGAGAGCTCTTGCAAGTCTTGGTGTTCTTGGTTACTAGTGTAAATGATCACAAATGGATGCAAATTCGGATTTAAAGCAGGGAATTGAGGTTTACTGTTGTAATAGGCTTGCATGTAATGTTATTGGGCAATTTGGAGGTGCAAACAACTGTATCCCACTCGAATTCGGACCCAAATCAGCCCCAAATACGTTTTCTGTTCGCTGGGCAACCCACGCGGCCCGCTTGGGCAATCCCAGGCGGGTCGCCTGGCCTCTGGTTCAGCCAAACAACTTTCAAACATTGACAGCTTTGACCCCTGAACTTGTACGCGATGTTTCGGCTACTTTTCTCGACCCGTAAACCCCCAAACTTGGTTTCTAAGAACCTTAGGACTTTTACCAACATGGTAATGCCCTCGGATAACTTTGCGCTCAACCGAAAAGCCCTGAAATCCGACGTTGACGCTTCTAGTCCCTTAAATGCGGTTTTGGTCATAACTTTCTCATACGTTGACGAAACTTCATGAAATTTTTACCACATATTCTAGTGAGTATATTTTAGCTATACAAAGCTTCGGGTCTGCCAAAAGTTCACTCAGAGGTATATATTAAACATGTTGACACTTTTGGCCCCTATAGTTTATAATACTTCACTTTTGGGCAATTTCCGCGTCGTATGATCCATGAACCATCCGTTAAATGTTATAAACATTATGTGGGGTTATCATAGAGCCTATTTATCCATTGTTTACACTTTGGACCCTTACGTTCCATAGTTTTCACCGTTTGTCACTTTTAGTCCCTCTAAAGTATGTTTTCACATAACGGAACCTTATGACACGTGTCAAGACATTATTGGACGAAATTTTTCGAGGTGTTACACAGTGTGTGCTTGAATCAGATTATATTAAACATGTAACTTGTTAATCAAACCGTAGGAGTAAGGATAGCGCTCGGGATATGAAAATCGGATCTGAATTGATGTGTATTAGTGATTGATAGGACTGGATTTAATAACTGTTCATGTCCGTTTGATATTTGCAAATCATGTTATCGCCTGCCTATGAACGTTAAACGAGTATGTGATATAGATGCGTATATGTCAATGATCTGGTAATGAACAATCCGTGACAAGGCTAGATGTTGATGATCAAGTGTTAAGGTAAATAGGGTTCCCGTAGATGCGACGTAACTGATGTACACCGACGAAACACACATGTCGACGAAACATAGGGGAGTTTCGTCCCCCACATTCTCGACGAAACACTATAGGTTTCGTCACAAGGAATCTCGACGAAACACCATAGGTTTCGCCACCTGATATCTCGACGAAACTCTAGGAGTTTCGCCGTTTGGAGTTTCGCCGCCCATAAGTCTCACAAGCAGATTGTAGTTCTGAAACAACTATGATAATGAACGAGTATATGTAAATTCTTGCATGTTGATGATATCAGTTATGATCTGATTTTTGATCCATACACTTAACTATTATTCATGACTAAGAAGCATACATGTAAACTGTGAATGTGAATAAATTGTATAACTCTTATGTGTTCAATCAGTGATCACTACCTTGCATGCATTCTATGATTCTAACTTATGTGAAAACAATGCGAACATGAACTGATTGTGTATACGTGCATGCTATAGGCCTTGACTGATTACTTGTGAGCACATAGTTTAGCATACCGAGAAAACCGAGGTGAGCTCACACTTTCTACAAGGCATGGGATTCCCAAGGGTTGGGAATGGGTTAAATAACTAAAACAGAAACTACATATTCTCCTTGGGTAGGATATGTGCGGCCATCCTCCATGGGTAGGATGCCAAGATTTAAACTTCGCGTATTCTCCTTGGGTAGGATACGTACATTCGTCCTCCTTGGGTAGGACAACAAGATTAAACATACTGGACCAAAACTCTATCATAAGTCCCTCATTTTATATCGACTTAATCGCCGAGGCTGATGGCGAGCGGGTCATTAGTTAATAGCACTATTAGGTTTAACAAACCTCACACCGTGCCGGTAGGACGGGCGTGTACTAATGGACTAAGGCAAAGGGTCAATGATGATAGACATTGACTTAGGGCACAACTTACTTTCGTTAGTAGTCGATATGGTACGGTCTAGTAATTCACATGGGAAGCCCCAACTAATTATTGAGAAGGTTTGGGAAACAGGGTTATTGATTAAAACGTGGTTTACAAAACGAACTTACGACTATTGAAACGAACTCAATACCTAATCAACCAACTGTGAACTCGCTCAACTTTGTTGTTGACTCGTTGTTACATGCCTTGCGGGTCGTTAGGTACTCATAGAGCTTGCACGGGGAGGCGTGGTCATTGTGGGACATGGATTGTCATATACCATGTCAAACATTTGATACATTTGAACTTTTGTTTTGGTTTTAAACATTATGCTTCCGCTGATTACTTAAACTATGTTTTGTTTGAACACCAATTACATTGTGTTTGGGTTTTATATTTACTTATACGCTATGTTCAATATGATTGGTGGCTGGATCCTGGTCAGTCACGCCTCCAAGTAGTGATACTCTGCATGTGGATTTTGGGGGTATGACACAGTTGTCCAGCAGGTATTGGGAAAGCGACTCGTACCAGGCTCTCGAGGCCTGGTGTAAACCGTAAAGCGCTTTATCCAGAAGATAGACTTTGTTTTTGTGTACTGGATCTGTGAACCCCGGCGGTTGTCCAACGTACACTTCTTCCTTGATTTTGCCATATAGGAATGCAGACTTGACATCTAGTTGGTATACTTTGAATCATTTCCAGGACGCGAATACTTTGAATACTTCCGTGAAGTCAATGCGTTCCTGCTGACTGAAACCCTGTACTACCAATCGTGCTTTGTTCCTTACGATCACTCCTCTATCATCTCTGTTACATTTAAAAACCCACTTTGTTTTTATCAGCTTTTGATTCTCAGGGAGATCTACCAATTTCCATACTCCCAGCTTCTCAAACTGCTGCAGCTCTTCCTGCATAGCGTTCACCCAGCTTTCTTCCGTTAAGGCTTCCTCATACGTTCGAGGTTCGACCTGCGAGATGAAACACTTTAGTGAAAAATCAACTTGCAAAGGAGCGACAGATGTGTAAAAACAAGTAAGTGCTCTGTTGATCTGATCCCGTGTCTTTACTCCGCTCTGAAGATCACCGATTATCTGCTCTGAAGGATGATAAGACAAAGTTCTTGGCATTGCAGTGTCAGGCACATTAACTTCCGATTGCAAGTTCGTGATGTCTTGATCATCGTTGTGATCCACAGCTTCTATCGTTGCAACATTTGGTTCCTCGTCAAAAATCGGACCGTCTTCCGATTCTGAGTCGTCAGAATTATCAAATGTTGGAGCTTGTTCCTATGGGGCTTCGTGTGTTGTTCCATTTGGACCTGCCTCATGGTCGATTGTACCCACGTTGGGTTGAGAAAGTACCATCGGTCGTGGCACCTGATCTTGTGACAAAGATTGTTGCTGTTGGTATAATAGAACAAGTTCCTCTACACTCGGCTCGGTCGGCAGTTGGAAAGACTCCCAGAGTTTGTCACAATCGAACAGGAATCTTTGTCCGGGAAGTTGCGGTGGAGCTGTATGCTTCTGACAATCTGCATGCTGAACTTGAATTACCTTCCCCAGGCACGGAACGAACACCCTCTTCAGCGGGCTCGCGTAACCTACAAAGAAACCCTCGTTAGATTTAGCACCAAACTTACCATCAAGATCTATAAAGGTACACGGAGATCCAAACGGTTCTAAAAACTTCAAATTCGGCTTATATCGATGAAGAAGTTCAAAACACGTTTTCTTGTATTTCTTCATTGTGAGGACTCGATTCAGTGTATAACACACTGCTGCCACTGCTTCACTCCAGAAAAATATTGGCAACTTGGAATCGGCGAGCATTGTTCGAGCTGTTTCAATCAAGGTGCGATTCTTTCTTTCAGCTACACCATTTTGCTGTGGAGTGTATGGTGCACTAAATTCATGAAGAATCCCTTTTTCATTACAGAACTCGAGCATGCGATTATTCTTGAACTCCGTTCCATTATCGCTTCTTATTCTTCTGATCGGCAGCTTATACAGCGTTTCCATCTTCTTGAATAAGACCATCAATGATTCAAATGTTTGATCTTTCCTCTCCAGACACATCACCCAAAAAAATCTAGTGAAGTCATCAGTGGCTACCAGACAGTATAAGTCTCCACTGATACTTTTCACATTAACCGGCCCAAAGAGATCCATGTGGAGTCTCTCAAGCGGTACTCTGATTGAATTCAGCAACTTTTGTGGGTGTGTCTTCTTTGTCTGCTTTCCCTTCTTGCACTCTACACAGTCATCATTCAAATGAAAATTTTTAAGATTCACACCTTCAACTAAATCATTGTGTACAAGAAAGTTCATTTTCCTAAGATGAATGTGGCCCATCTTTCGATGCCACATTTTTGTTTCCTTTTCTGTTGACTTTGTTTTTGTCACAAAACATTGTTTTTTATGATCAGTTGTTGTTGTGACGCTCATATCGCGTACATACAAGTCATTTTCTCGTGGAGCTCGCATCAACACCATGTTCTCAGGAATTTTAAAACCAGGTTTTATGATTAGACATTCATTTTTAGTAAAGTGTACTGTAAAAGACTTGTGACAGATCTGTGAGATACTCAGCAGATTGTTTTCAAGTTCAATGATATAGTTCACTTTGTCAAACGTGACTACTCCATTAGTCAGAGTTCCTTCGCCAACTATCCTGCCACCCCGATTCCCAGCAAAACCCACATATCCTCCGTTGATAGATTTGACGTCATAAAGCACTGCTAGCATTCCAGTCATGTGCCTTGAAGCTCCGCTGTCCATGATCCACTTCGAGATTATTGACCTCGGCAGCCCCTGCACACATTAAAGAAATTCATTCAAACAATGAAGCCCATGATTTCTTTATAGTTGAAACACTACCAAACACAATATCACATGTCACATCAACTTTCGAAATGTTAAAAATGACATTTGGAACATCAGTTTTGACTTTTGGTTTTAAATCTTCCTTCTTAATCGGTGGAAACTCTTCAAGCAGCTTGTCAAGTTCAAAATCAAGTTTATCAACATCATTTTCAAAAACTTTTGATTCAGTTTTCAAAGCATTTTCCATCTTCTTTATCTCAACTGACTGTTTTGGTTTTGCCACCCATGATTGATTTTCAAAAATTTTCATCTTCGGGTAAATCTTTGAAGTCTTATGAGTCTTCGAAGATTCGCCAATCTCAAAGGTTGATTTCGGCTTTTCTTCGGACTTCAAAGATTCACCTCTTTTCAAGATTCGAACGGGGGAAACCATTGGTTTTTTACCCTTAACATCAGTTGGAGTTTTGGGTTTGGGTTTTTGCAAAACTAGTTTCTCAAGCTTTTTCATGCATTGCTTGACCATGTGACTGATTTCATTGCAGCGGTAACAAATTCTTTTGTCATATTCGACAAAAGTTGATTTGTATGTCTCTTCTCTCAACTTCTTCGCTGCATTGAAATCGTCAACAGCTTTTTGACTAAAAATATAATCCTTTTCAGCATCAACACTAGGACCAGCAACAAAAACATCACTCATCTTTTCTTTTGGTTTGTCATTCTTCTTAGCCATTTTCTTTTCGAATCCAACCCCTTTGTTTTTGAAATTGTTTCCATTTCTCTTGTTATTACCACCATTGCCCACTCTTTCTTTCCTGAGTTGTTTGGTTGTGATTTAACAAAAGACTTTTTAGGTTTTGAAAGAAACTCGTTGTTCACCTCAAAAATGTCAATCTCGACCAATTTAAACACCTTCTCAACATTTTCCAATCTGGCATTTTGAATTGGATACTCAAAATCAGAGTAAAGTTTGTCAGTTCTGGTCATTGTGTAAACCACAATGATCGGATCATCATTCATGACTTTGTCTGATTTTGGTATAAATCTGTCTAAGAAGTTACCATCTTCTTCAGAATCAGAAATGGAGCTTTCAAAATGAGTTTTCACAGTCTCAAACTCCGAGTTATCACTTTCTTCATCTAACACTTGGTCAACAACGGTTTTGATCACCTGTGACTCATTATCAGTGTCAGACGGAGAAAATGTAACATCAATATTCTCAGGCAACTCATTCTCAATTGTTCTCAACTTGAGGTTCAATGCAGTTTCCACCCCATCTGGATATTTTTGAGTGTAATGATTCCACATTGGGGGTGGAACACTTTTGAAGACAGGTTTCGAATCAGATTGTTGTGGAACAATTTGATCAATCACGTATGACGAAGCCTCATAACTCATCAGTTTCTTGTCAATTCTCTCAGTTTCGATTTTCATTAATTCAAGTTCTCTTTTTAAAGAAGCAATTGTGTCCACATGGATGTTAATTTCCATCTGTTTGTCCATGACAGTTGATTTTAGCAAATTCGTGGCTTTACCATTTTCAAGACTTTCTTTTTTAATCATTTTGATAGATCTAGCCAACGTGTCATATGCTTCTTTTACTTCACTTAGATAATATTTGACTTCATCAGTGTATTGTTTCAATTCCTGAAACTTTTTGTCTTTTTCAAGACATTCCATGCATGGTTTTGAACAGTTTTTGCATGAAGTTTCAGAAATTGAATCAATCTTTTCAACAATCTTTTCCTCTTGATCAATTTTAACATCATGTTTACCAACACCATCAGACTCTGACTCAGACACTCCTTCTGATTTGATCTCCTCACTTTCGGATTTCCCGTCAGACTCCTTTTGACCTGACTCTGTTTTGACCGACACATTTTCAACTGACTCAGTATCAACAGACTTTGGTTCTACAGATTCTGTGTATACCTCTTTCAGTTTGGCCATCAAAGCTTTGTCAGCTATTTCCTTTAGTGTCTCTTCATTCATTTCTTTAGACACGTCAATTATCTCTTCAACAGGAACTTTCTCAACGTCATACTGTGGACAGAATCCTGTGGTTGGCTCACTGAAAAAACCTGCAAAAGATTCAAACATATTAGGAGGCATTATTGATTTGAAAGAACTAGCAATAATCTCCTGTTTTGATTAGTAACAGTAGACTTCTGCAGCTACTTCTTCAAGATCAGCCAAACTTTCCTCAGACACGACTTCACTCACTTCTTCTGTTTCAACAATGCATTCAGGCTCTTCCACAATTTCTGTCATCATGGCCATACCCTCACTACCAGGGATATACTTATCCCAGCTAAAACCTTCAGCAACTTTTTCATCATCCTGATTCACTAGAAGAGCTTTTTCAGGCTTGTTTTTGTCACACCCCCAAATAATCTATCACACCCCCAAATTCCACCATGCAGAGTACCACCGCTTGGAGGCGTGACGTGACCAGCATCGAGCCACCAATCATACTGAACAACGTATTTAAGTAAATAAAGCCAACCACAATACGACTGGTGACCAAAAGCTAGTTAACCAAGTTTTAATTTAAACAGCGGAAGCATAAACGTATAGTCCAAAACATAAGTCCATAGTTTATAAGTTTAAGTTCAAAACGCAAGTTTAATAGGTTCATAAGGGTTTAGATATTAAGCACGGAACATAACAGTCCGTACACCATAACGACTCCTTCCACGTGCAAGCTCCAAGCATTTAGCGACCTGTAAGGCATGTAACAACGAGTCAACAACAAAGTTGAGTGAGTTCACGGTTGGTTGTTTAGTTTTAAGTTGTTTCTGAAAACGTGGTTTGTCGTTCGTTGGCGTACCTGCCGTGGGGGTTACCCTGTAGTTGAAAGAAAATTTAACCAGTTCATTCTTTATTACCCATACCCTGTCCATGATTAGTGGGGGCTTCCCCATGTGAACTACTAGACCATATGATATCGACTACTACGCAAGTAAGTTGTGCCCTACATCAGTGTCTATCATCACTGATGGTTTGCCATAGTCCATTAGTACACGCCCGTCCGACTGGCACGGTGTGAGGTTTGTTAAACCTAATAGCGCTATTAACTAATGACCCGCTCGCCATTGGCCTCGGCGATTAAGTCGATATAAAATGAGGGACTTATGATAGAGTTTTGTCTAGTAACTTTTAAGGTTGTTGTCCTACCCAAGGAGGACGAACGTACGTAGTTCTCCCAAAGAGAATACGTAGGATTAATACTGGCATCCTACCCGAGGAGGATGGCCGTACATATCCTACTTATGTAAGATATGTAGATTTCATTTTAATTCTTTAACCCATTCCCAAACCACCGGGAATCCCATGCCTTAGAAAGTGTGTGAACTCACCTTGGTTTGCTCGGTTAGATTCTCAAATATAGCTAACAGTCAAAGTCAGTTAATCACGTCCTAGTAGGATTACCACTTAGTTTATTAGTGACTTCAAATAAGCACAAAATTCCTACACACATCTAACACATAACATGCATCACTTTAACGGTTTATGCCCATATAAGCTTCCCATATATTTCCCCACTCATAAACAAACATACGACATTGCACATAACACTTTTATAGACATACAACATGTTAGATCATTCACAGATAGCATACTCGACATTTAGACGCGCAAATTACAACTTATGTCGTTTCAGCTTAAATATTCGAAACTGGGCTGTTTTCGGGGATTTAAATAAAATAGTTAACTTGTTCCAAAAATTCCCAAATTTTTACAGAAAGCCTTAAACGATCCAAATATTATTGTGTAAAAAATCTCGGGATTCAATTCCTCATTAGTATTTTATAAAAATTCATTTTCCGGACTGCAATCAGATTTATTATTTTCTGACTGCAGTCCACGGAATAATTTACTAAAAATTCATTGTAAGTCGGATTGACAAAATTCCAGTGGAACAATTACTAGACATCAGTGTCCATGCACTTTACAGATTTCATGGTCTGATTCAACACAGAACTCGAGTTATGACAGAAAACAGAACGTATATTTTCAGCAGAAAAATGCAGCTCTAGCTGCTGTTACGAAATGACACTTTAAAAATAGTAAACGAAGTCCAAAAATTATGATTCTAGTGCCATTAGAACCGTATTTCATAATAACACGTTGTAGACTCAAAACATCAGTTTTTCATTGAGTTTATGACCTGTTTACAGCCAACTGAAGTTGGCTGTAAAAGCTTGGACAGATTCTGTTTTCAGCCTTTAGCTTCCTAGTTCGTGTTCGATTGATTCCGTTAACATGTTTAGTGACCACAACAACATCAAACATTAATATTAACCAGCAAAACATCAGATAATCAACCAAGAATCATAACAACACAAGATCTACATGATTTACACACATAACTTTTCTTTATCCACCTTATTCAACTTAGGTTCAAGACTTTGTGTTATGTTCTTTAGTGTTTCTAAATTTTAACCATTAAATCAACTATTAACCACCATAAACAAGATCAAGATGATGGTTAGAAGCACTTACTACTAGCACAAGGCTAGGGAAGAAACAAGACGTAAACGAGGTGGGTAAAAGAAATCTAGAGAGGTTCTTGCACTTCCGAAAGCACCCGGCTTGTCTATGAAGCTCCTTGCACCTTTGTGTTTGTAGGAAATGGTTGAATAAAGGTTGGAAGTAGGTGGATGATGGCAGCCGAATGGTGGTTATGGAGGAGAGGAAATGAGTTGGTTGTTGATGTGTTTATGAAAGAGAAAGGTTATCTATCATGCATTCTTATATACCAATATCAAGCTTTACCCATTGTGCATCATGTTCTCTAGATACTAAGCATTGAGAATATTAAAATCAAAGAAGGACAAGGGTGTGTCTCACCCCTTGTAACCGTCAACATTAGGGGGGGTATGGGTTGGTTTGTAATGGGATGGTTAGGATCTAGTTAAGTTCTAATGATATTAGTTAGTGTACAATGTGTGTATAATAATATAAAGGGTGTTATGGTATTCGGGGACCCTAACTAACTCAGAAAAGTCAAATTAATGACTTTGACAATATTTTTATGTTCCATGTAAAGTCCAGTTGTTCGGTTCGGTGTTGTTCCGTTAAAGTGCTTAATTAATCCGTAAAGTGTCATACATATATATTTTTGTAACGTTTTTGATTTTCAATACTCAGGAAAACATAACGGACTATTTAACGATTTTTCTGCATACTACTAATATGTTAACAAGCACATGTAAGCATAACACAGATATCAGAAAGTAGTTAAGTAATTCTACACAGTCGTCAAGCACTTTAATTATCAACAATAAATTGTACGGAACATATGGAATTTTGAGGGTTGTCACATTCTCCCCCTGTTAAGAGAATTTCGTCTAAGGAAGCTAGTTAAGTTGCATTGTTTTCCTGATTTTCCTGGGGTGTCACATCATTCCCCCGTTGATTTGGAATTTCGTCCCGAAATTCTGCGGTAGCTTCAGTCTCAGTAGTGGTTGCATTTTTCTTAAACAGCTGGGGATACTTGAGTTTCATTTGGTCTTCTCGTTCCCAGGTATACTCTGGGCCACGACGGGAATTCCAACGAACTCGGACGAGAGGTATTCTGGTGTGCTTGAGAATTTTAACGTCTTGATCCGTAATTTCTACTGGTTCCTCGACGAATCACAGCTGGTCGTAGATAGTGAGCTCCTTGAGGGGAACTATGAGGGTCTCATCTGACAGACACTTCTTCAGATTCGACACATGGAAAACGTTGTGAACTCTAGTTCTTCAGGTAGATTCAGCCTGTAGGCCACCTTGCCAATTTTCTCAATGATTTCGAATGGTCCGACATAATGCGGGTTGAGTTTGCCTCGTTTGCCAAAACGAACTACACCTTTCCAAGGTGAGACTTTGAGCAGCACTCGATCCCCAATCTGGAACTCGAGTGGCTTTCTTCGCTTATCGGCATAGCTTTTCTGACGGTCACGAGTTACCGCCATTCGTTGTCGTATCTGAGCAATCTTCTCGGTTGTATCTACTACAAGTTCTGGGCCAGTGATTTGACTATCACCAACTTCTGCCCAACAGAGAGGTGATCGGCATTTACGTCCGTACAATGCCTCAAACGGAGCGGCCTGGATGCTGGTGTGGTAGCTGTTGTTATATGAAAACTCCACTAACGGGAGATGTTTTTCCCAGCCGTTGCCGAAGTCGATCACGCATGCCCTAAGCATGTCTTCAAGGGTTTGGATGGTACGTTCAGATTGTCCATCTGTCTGTGGGTGATAAGCGGTGCTCATATCTAAACGTGAACCAAAAGACCTGTGCATAGCTTTCCACAGTTCAGAGGTGAAACGCGCGTCACAATCAGAAATGATGGAGGTTGGCACTCCGTGCCTTGATACCACTTCTTTTAAGTAGATGTCTGCTAGAGTAGAAAACTTATCCGTTTCTTTGATAGGCAGAAAATGTGCAGACTTAGTCAGTCGATCCACGATCACCCAAATGGTATCATTCCCACATTGAGATCTGGGCAGGCCAGTAACGAAATCCATGGAAATTTGCTCCCATTTCCATTTAGGTATCTCTGGTTGTTGAAGTGGGCCTGATGGTTTCTAGTACTCGACCTTGACCCTAGCACAAGTCAAACATTTACTGACGTAGGTTGCTATGCTGGCTTTCATACCAGGCCACCAGTACGTAGTCTTTAGGTCGTGGTACATCTTATCCGAACCCGGATGTACTGAATAACGAGACTTATGTGCTTCATCCATCACAAGCTCGCGTAGGTCTCCATACCGTGGAACCCAGATGCGTCCGTTAACATAGTAGGCGTCATTTCCCTTTTGTTCTAGTCGTTGCCTCGATCCTCGTAGGGTCTCAGCCCTGATGTTCTCTGCTTTCAATGCTTCAACCTGAGCATCACGAATCTGAGCTGGAAGGTTGGATTGGATGGTAAGCTGTAACGCACGTACACGCCTAGGTATAGTATCCTTCCGGCTGAGGGCGTCAGCCACAACATTGGCCTTGCCCGGATGATACTTGATCGCGCATTTGTAGTCATTCAAGAGTTTGACCCATCGGCGTTGACGCATGTTTAACTTCTTTTGCTTGAAGATATGCTTGAGGCTCCTGTGATCGGTGTAAATGGTGCACTTGGTACCGTACAGGTAATGTCTCCATATCTTAAGCGCGAAAACAACTGCTCCCAGCTCCAGATCGTGAGTAGTGTAGTTCCTTTCGTGAACTTTAAGTTGGCGTGATGCGTAGGCAATGATTTTGTCGCGTTGCATCAACACGCAACCAAGTCCTTGGATGGAAGCGTCGCAATAAACCACAAAATCATATGTGCCTTCAGGCAATGAGAGGATAGGCGCGCTACAGAGTCTATCCTTCAAGTGCTGAAATGCGGACTCCTGTGCATCACCCCAACGATAGGTAACACCTTTCTGAGTCAGTGAAGTGAGAGGTTGCGCAATCTTTGAGAAATCCTTGATAAACCTTCTGTAATATCCTGCCAAACCCAAGAATTGGCGGATTTCTGTTGGTGTACGGGGTGCAGGCCAGTTCTTGATCGAGTCAACCTTGGATGGATCAACATGAATCCCATCCTTGTTTACCACATGGCCCAGAAAATGGACTTCGCGAAGCCAGAAGTCACATTTCGAAAACTTGGCATACAGCTGCTCTTTACGAAGTAGTTCCAGAATAAGCCTCAGGTGTTGCTCGTGTTCCTCCTGACTCTTAGAATAGACCAGGATGTCGTCGATGAGGTAAGGTTTGCACACTCGGTTCATGAGATCCATGAAAACTGCAGGTGCATTTGTTAATCCGAAAGGCATAACCAGAAATTCATAATGGTCGTAACGAGTTCTGAATGCTGTTTTGGAGATGTCCTCCTCTCGGACTCTCAGCTGATGGTAGCCTGACCTTAGGTCAATCTTAGAATAGAAACTCGACCCTTGCAACTGGTCGAATAAGTCATCAATGCGTGGAAGGGGATAACGATTCTTCACAGTCACCTTGTTAAGCTCGCGGTAGTCAATGCACATTCTGAAGGTACCATCTTTCTTCTTTATGAATAGCACTGGAGCTCCCCAAGGCGAAGAGCTAGGACGTATAAAACCCTTTTCCAGGAGTTCTTGTTGTTGCGTAGACAGTTCTTCAAGTTCTGTTGGAGCTAGACGATATGGTGCTCGAGCTATGGGCGCTGCTCCAGGAGCTAGCTAGATTTGAAACTCAACTTGGCGATGAGGCGGGAGACCAGGTAATTCCTCATGAAATACCGCAGGAAAGTCGCGTACAATAGGAATGTCTTCTATCTTCCTTACTTCTGCGGATGAATCAGAAACGAGGGCTAGAATAGCGGTGTGGCCCTTTCGCAAACACTTCTGGGCCTTAAGGAAAGAGATGATGCCTACAACAGCACCACTCTTGTCGCCACGAATCACGAGGGGTTGTTTATCAGAACGAGAGATACGGAAGATTTTCTCCTTACAAATAATCTCCGCTTGGTGTTGAGATAACCAATCCATCCCAATGACGACGTCAAAATTACCAAGAACGATAGGGATGAGGTCGATAGAAAAGGTTTGATCGGCAAGGACAAGCTTGCAACCCTTAACTATATGTGTAGCCTCTAAACTTTTACCATTTGCTAACTCTACGATGTGCTTGGTGTTCAAAAGTGTCGGAGTGCGCTTAAGCATTTGACTAACTTTCAAGGACACGTAGCTAGTATCGGCACCCGCATCAAATAAAACAGTAACAAAGAAATCATTCAGAAGAAACTTACCCATCACAACATTGGGATCATTCCTTGCTTCTCCCTGACCAATCAGGAACACCCGACCTTGGGCGCCATTGTCATTATTGTTACCTCCGTTGTTGCCTCCGTTGCTGTTTCCATTGTGGTTCCCGTTTCTTTGGTTGTTGTTCTGATTTTGGTTAAGCTGGGGGCAGTTCCTTTTAAAGTAGCCTTCAGCGCCACACTGAAATCATCCTTTATTGCTGATGTCTGTCGTTAGTGACATGCAAAAACCGAAATAAACTAGTAGCTAGAGTAAGTCGGATATCGAACCAGAGGAGGATTGTGGAAAGTGTTATGATGCTAAGTGTTAATTAACTAATGCTAAAAAAAATAAAATTCAATTGATGGTTTGATTGTTTTGGAGAATTGTCTAAGTTAATGAATAAAAATGGAGATTTAAATCAATAGGAAGGAAGATGGTTCCTCCAGATTTTAGGTTTTACAGTTAACTTCAACTATGTGTTTAATCATTACCTACATAGACATAGGTGTTAATTTCGATTAACTAATTGTGATAACCAACGACTAAGTACTCCGGTCAATACATAACGGGAGGTTATCGAATGATTATCAATTACAATTTACAAACCCTAACCCCACGTCAAATATATCCCAATTACTAGAACTCTCGGGAACTGAATGCTTAGAAATTAAGGTTTAAATAAATGTAACTGTTTACAACCAATAAATCAAATCAATGGTGAAAAGCATCGAATGCTTAGATCACCAAGTTAAAACGATTGTATCAAACACGTAGTATAAATCAACTTACAAAAACCCTTCATCCGGAGGAAACCAAAAAGACTAGCTGCTCATGTTGCTGGGTTGATCTTCACACACTTGAACCATGGTTGAAACCCTTGTCTGTCGTCGAGATCTCCTCTCGTTTTTTTTTTTCTTTTTGATGTCTTCTAATCATATTCCTCAAAACCTCGTATGCGCATGTGCCTCCTCACAATTTCTCATGTGCAGCCCATATAGAAGTCCACGTGAATTGTTGTTTTCAATTTTCGGCCCACTTGTGATGATGATGTTTATTTGACCAAACCCTCTAGTGCACGTGACTTGCCCTCCTTCAAGAAAATAATGATGTTTTAATTCCAATGCTCAAGTCTTGTTCACGTGATTCAAGCTGCCAAACAACTTGTTCCTCCCATAATGATATCATAATATTGACTTTTTTAATATAACACTAAATGGCCTTTGTGCATTATGGCTGCCCACTTTCGGTCCTCAGACTTTATACTTTCACATTTTTCGCACATTCGAGCCATACCCGAACAACTTCTGTTTAAATTTAATATCTCTCTAATCATCGTCCGCGCTTGTCCCGTTTCATCTTTAAGCACTTTAAATTCACCGAATTATGCGATTGACCTGCAAAACCACAAACTTTCGTAGTGAACATATTCAAAGCACATAATCACGTAAACAGAAATAAATCACACAAGATAAGCACGTTAACACTCGGGTTTCACACCCTCCATCAATTGCCCTGCTGATGCTGCTGCTGGTGATTCTGTGGAGCTTGTTGTTGTTGTTGGCGATTCTGATTCACAGGACGTGGGCTCCTGCAATCTTTGGCTTCGTGACCCAGCTTGTGACATCTCTGACAACGACCCTTGTTGCACTGGCCGCTGTGGTGTAGATTACATCGATTGCACTTAAGGTGATTTCCCTTGTACCCACCCTGACCTTGATTTCCAGATGACTGCTGACTAGGGCTCCTGTACTCATCTGTCTTTCGCTGCTGAGATTGAGCTGAAGCAGAACCCTTGCCTAGATTTCCATCCCACTTGCGCTTATTGTCGTTGGGAGTGTAACACCTCGAAATTTTGTGTCCAATAATGTATTGACACGTGTCTTGAGTTTACACGTGGCATTTAATATTAAATAAAGGACTAAAGTTGACAAACCTTGAAAGTATGTAAATTTGAGGGTTATAAATGTCAAATAAGGGTAAGTATACTGTATAGTAACCCTAAACGATGCTCGTACCTTCAAACGAATAAATCATGGATCGTACGGAAGCGAAACGCGGAAGAAAGTGAGATATTACAAACTGCAGGGGTTAACTGTGTCAACATGTTTAATTATACCTCTGATTGACCCTTTGACGTACCCGAGGCTTTGTAACAGTAAAATACGCTCACTAGAATGTACTATATAAATTCCGCGAAGTTCCGTTTTAAAACGAGAAAGTTATGATCAAATTCGTATGAGAGGGGTTAAAGGCGTCAACAATGAAAGTTAAAGTTTTCCGAATAATTAACAAACTAACCGGGGACTTGACAATGCGGGTAAATAACACGAGGCCCTTAGTTGTAAATAATCAAGGGCCAAATCGCAAAGTTACCCCTTCAAACCCGAAAGGTCAGGTTATTAATTACCGAAGATTTCGTTATTAATTACCAAGATTTAGGCAATGATTATAAAAGATTCAAAAATCTTGAAAAATAGACCTGACGCGGGCCGCGTAAAGGTTAAGGGTTAGTTAAAGCGGGCCGCGAGCCACCTGTTAATCCGGTTTCTGACTTATGGGTTCAGGCGGCCCGCGAACAAGATGCATGAACTCTTAATGTGGGCCGCGTGGGACACCCAGATGCAGAAACTTTGGACAGACTTGTTGTTTGAAGTTGTGAACGATCAAAAGTGCAATAAGTGAAGCATGGGCGCCCCCTACTTGCCTCCTAGCATCAAGGGCCACCTGCTGAACATCCATACTCACTTGTAGCCTGAGTTGTAATGATCTAGAGGCCATTCTTTCACTATAAATAGGCCTACATTGTGCATAAGTTCACCACACCTCAAAACACATCTTCTGATCATTCCTGAAGCTCCCAAGTGTTCTTCTATAATCCTAAGTCGTGCACTAAGTCTCTGTAAGTATGCCAAACCTTCTATGGCTTTGTTTTTGCTTAGTTTAGCCTAAAAGTCAATTCGTCGTAACTAACGATTGACTTTGCAATAAATCACGAATGGTCCAGTGAATTGTCGAATCAAAAGTAGTTATGTGTTGGTATTTATGTGGGTAATAAAGCCCTAAAAGGGTTCCCTCTGATCACCAATCTAACTAGTTCAAATAACGAGTCAAACATGCTTAGAAAAAGTCAACAGAAAGCTATTTTGCGATTTTACATATAACCTGTGATATAGATGGTATGCAACTTGTTTGAACACTCATAAAACATAATAATAAGTGTATTAACACGTCTAAGCTTGTTTGATCCGGCCATTTGCTATATTGACCCGGTTCGGAGCCGAATGTCGCAAAAGTTTGACTTTTGCTTTGACTTCAGTTCTGACCCGTTTTAGTGTAATGTAGATATGCCTTAGGACTCTCTTAGGACCAGGTCACGTGATGGTATCACCCTATGTGACCGGTTCGTTGTTTGTCCGAGTCTTTTACGCATTTCCGTTAATTGCTTAAAAGTTGACCGTAACGCCCTTTTCAAAATAAAACGAGTATTTCGAACACGTGAAGGGACCATAACCTTGCTTACTAAATTCTAAGCATGTCCCTAAAGTTTCACGCCAATCCGAGGTCTAGAATAGGAGTTATGCTAAATAGCGCAATTAAAGGAAACTTTTGTAATAAACGGCGCGATTAGCATAACGCCTACCTAAACCAAGATTTCGACACCAAACCTTTTACTCACTGTTGTAAAATAATATTTTGGGATTTTTAAAGATTTTTAATAAATTTTAACCTGCTCATAACCTGCGGTTATGGCTACGGTTCGGTAAATACCGAATATGCCCTTTTCGGCCAAAACTTGAGTTCTACAAGGTCTTTTGACCTGATTCCAGTTGCTACTGATTTTAAATAATAAATAAAGTGTTTTGGACTTTATAAACTGAACGGGAAACTCAGATTTTCTGTAGAACTCAGAAAGCCCTTTAAAAGTCCTTAAAATGACCAGAAAACCCCTACGGGGCGTATAATAAACTTAAACTCGTTACGGGCATCACGGAAGGTATCCTGCTGATACCACAACCTCTTTAAGGCATATTGACTTAGGAAACAAGTGTAGGACTCTTACGGTTACCCGTTGCGCCTATTGCGCGCACGGTTCGGCTTATGTGACTAGTTTACATAAATTAGCCGATACGGGTCAAACCATATTATTTTGACCCCAAAATCCAGAGTGTGAATATTAAACCCATATAAAACAAGTCTTCGAACTTGTTGGGTCAGAATCACATTCCATTCTTGGTTTTCGCCTTTCACGCGATTAAACCGTATCTATCCTTTGAAACTGACCGGTCTAGGCTACGGCTAATATAAAGACCCGTTAGGATTCTAATAGGTTATTTTAAAACCTTCGTTCCAGAATAGGAGCCCCAGTAAAAGATATCTGTGATTTAATCAATTAAGGACAATACTTGCAAAGGTAAATACTTTTAACTTATTTTCCGTATTACGGGCTTGGGTTACGGTATCTAAAATACCGCTTGGTCGGGCAATTGACCCCAACTCATTTGTAGTTGGGTATTATCAATGTGACCCATTTAAAAACTTGTTTTGTTGGCTTAACGCCTTTGGGGGCTTAATGACCATGTCCCGGATATCCTTGGCATCATTTTACGAAATGGCCACGACCTTGACATCCGGGTGTAGGCGTACACCCGGCATTATGTCTATATTAATAAAAGACGTAACCGTTGGTTTACCCACCTCGGTTTTACGCAATGTGGTGTGTCTATTAAACTTTAACCCGGCACGACCCGGGCGACCGAACGCATAGCAAACATGTAATTCTTTACAAGATTTAATTATAAATTATCCCAAGTTATAAAAGAGTTTGTGCCTTGTGCATTCAAATCAATTTTAATAAACATTTTACAAAAGTGTCGGTTGAATGTATTTACCAGTGTAAACTGACGTATTTTCCCAAAAAGATTAACTGCAGGTACTAAACGAAATCGGCTGGCTTTAGCTCCTTAGCGTCTTAAAGAGTCTCGCAAGCTTTGATGCCTTGTCTGTTGAACAATATTTTTATTATTATTTTGATCCCCTGTGGATACCATTCGACTATTTGTGATACATTAGATATTACAATCAATGGTTGAATTATAATTATCTTTATGCTTCCGCTGTGCATTCATATATTGTGTGGTTTGACTATAATGTTGCCAACTACGTCACGATAATCCCCCACCGGGCCCACCGGTGAGACACGTGGAAATCGGGGTGTGACAGGGAGCATCAGAAGTAGTGGCGCTAATACGTTTGGGCAGTTTGTTCTGCTCAACTGCCTGATCAGTGAGACGATGAGCCAACTTGATGATTTGCTGTATAGTGCCAAGGTTAGCTGAGGTTACGTGGCTTTGAATTTCTGGCACCAAGCCCTTAAGGTACAGCTCAATGCGTTTGTAGGGAGGGTCCACCATAGTAGGGCACAAGATGGCTAGCTCATTTGACCTCTTCGTGTATGCCTCAATCTCAGATCCCGTCATCTTCAAATTGAAAAATTCCACCTCCAGCTTGTGGATGTCGTCACGACTGCAGTACTCTTCTCTAATTAGTTCTTTGAAACCGTTCCATGGGGTGGCATTAGCAATCGCCAACCCTAGCAGTTGAACCTGTGCTTTCCACCAGGTTAATGCAGCTCCTTCGAGTGTTCCAGTAGCATATTTCACCCTTCGATCTTCGGGGCATTCACACATCTCAAAAACAGACTCAAGCTTCTCGAACCAGTGAAGAAGGCCTACAGCACCTTCTGTGCCGTTGAAAGTGCTTGGTCGGCAATCCATGAAGGTTTTGAACGTGCACACAGGAGGCTGAGCATGTTGACCTGTGGTGCGAGAATAAAAGACAAGGTTAGGCATGAGGGTTGGTTTGCGAAGGTAGGATCTAAACGTCCTAAGATAGGTTGAAGTAGCTGGTTATACCTCCTGCAGGAACAGCTGCGAGTGCCTCAGCAACTCGTTCATTGATCAAAGCCGTCAACTGGGCTTGAGTGAGGTTGATACGTCATCCGCGTCCGCTCATGATCTTCATAATGAAGCAACGTAAGTGAGGAAAGTGTCTCGAAAGTGCGTAAGTGTGGGACGATAGCAGAGAGTAAGCACACAAAGTTCAAATAGCAGTTATCACGTTAACTAATGCAAAGTGTGGACTATCTAACCGAAAATATAACATAAATCATACCACCTATGGTGTCGAGTCTTGCACGTGGAGCGAAGCGTCGTTGTGGATCGTTGAGCACTGTACAGGTTATAGTCGGGTTTTATCAAAAAGCTTTTCCCTTTTTAAAACCAAGTTCACTATAACCAATGGCTCTGATACCAATCTGTCACACCCCCAAATTCCACCATGCGGAGTACCACCGCTTGGAGGCGTGACGTGACCAGGATCGAGCCACCAATCATACTGAACAACGTATTTAAGTAAATAAAGCCAACCACAATACGATTGGTGACCAAAAGCTAGTTAACCAAGTTTTAATTTAAACAGCGGAAGCATAAACGTACAGTCCAAAACATAAGTCCATAGTTTATAAGTTTAAGTTCAAAACGCAAGTTTAATAGGTTCATAAGGGTTTAGATATTAAGCACGGAACATAACAGTCCGTACACCATAACGACTCCTTCCACGTGCAAGCTCCAAGCATTTAGCGACCTGTAAGGCATGTAACAACGAGTCAACAACAAAGTTGAGTGAGTTCACGGTTGGTTGTTTAGTTTTAAGTTGTTTCTGAAAACGTGGTTTGCCGTTCGTTGGCGTAATTGCCGTGGGGGTTACCCCGTAGTTGAAAGAAAATTTAACCAGTTCATTCTTTATTACCCATACTCTGTCCATGATTAGTGGGGGCTTCCCATGTGAACTACTAGACCGTATGATATCGACTACTAAGCAAGTAAGTTGTGCCCTACATCAGTGTCTATCATCACTGATGGTTTGCCATAGTCCATTAGTACACGCCCGTCCGACTGGCACGGTGTGAGGTTTGTTAAACCTAATAGGGCTATTAACTAATGACCCGCTCGCCATTGGCCTCGGCGATTAAGTCGATATAAAATGAGGAACTTATGATAGAGTTTTGTCTAGTAACTTTTAAGGTTGTTGTCCTACCCAAGGAGGACGAACGTACGTAGTTCTCCCAAAGAGAATACGTAGGATTAATACTGGCATCCTACCTGAGGAGGATGGCCGTACATATCCTACTTATGTAAGATATGTAGATTCCGTTTTAATTCTTTAACCCATTCCCAAGCCACCGGGAATCCCATGCCTTAGAAAGTATGTGAACTCACCTTAGTTTGCTCGGTTAGATTCTCAAATATAGCTAATAGTCAAAGTCAGTCAATCACGTCCTAGTAGGATTACCACTTAGTTTATTAGTGACTTCAAATAAGCACAAAATTCCTACACGCATCTAACACATAACATGCATCACTTTAACGGTTTATGCCCATATAAGCTTCCCATATATTTCCCCACTCATAAACAAACATACGACATTGCACATAACACTTTTATAGACATACAACATGTTAGATCATTCACAGATAGCATACTCGACATTTAGACGCGCAAATTACAACTTATGTCGTTTCAGCTTAAATATTCAAAACTGGGTTGTTTTCGGGGATTTAAATAAAATAGTTAACTTGTTCCAAGAATTCCCAATTTTTTACAGAAAGCCTTAAACGATCCAAATATTATTGTGTAAAAAATCTCGGGATTCAATTCCTCATCAATATTTTATAAAAATTCATTTTCCGGACTACAATCAGATTTATTATTTTCTGACTGTAGTCCACGGAATAATTTACTAAAAATTCATTGTAAGTCGGATTGACGAAATTCCAGTGGCACAATTACTACGACATCTGTGTCCATGCACTGTACAGATTTCATGGTCTGATTCAACACAGAACTCGAGTTATGACAGAAAACAGAACATATATTTTCAGCAGAAAAATGCAGCTCTAGCTGCTGTTACGAAATGACACTTTAAAAATAGTAAACGAAGTCCAAAAATTATGATTCTAGTGCCATTAGAACCGTATTTCATAATAACACGTTGTAGACTCAAAACATCAGTTTTTCGTTGAGTTTATGACCTGTTTACAGCCAACTGAAGTTGGCTGTAAAAGCTTGGACAGATTCTGTTTTCAGCCTTTAGCTTCCTAGTTCGTGTTTGATTGATTCCGTTAACATGTTTAGTGACCACAACAACATCAAACATTAATATTAACCAGCAAAACATCAGATAATCGACCAAGAATCATAACAACACAAGATCTACTTGATTTATACACATAACTTTTCTTTATCCACCTTATTCATCTTAGGTTCAAGATTTTGTGTTATGTTCTTTAGTGTTTCTAAATTTTAACCATTAAATCAACTATTAACCACCATAAACAAGATCAAGATGATGATTAGAAGCACTTACTACTAGCACAAGGCTAGGGAAGAAACAAGACGTAAACGAGGTGGGTAAAAGAAATCTAGAGAGGTTCTTGCACTTCCGAAAGCACCCGGCTTGTCTATGACGCTCCTTGCACCTTTGTGTTTGTAGGAAATGGTTGAACAAAGGTTGGAAGTGGGTGGATGATGGCAGCCGAATGGTGGTTATGGAGGAGAGGAAATGAGTTGGTTGTTGATGTGTTTATGAAAGAGAAAGGTTATCTATCATGCATTCTTATATACCAATATCAAGCTTTACCCATTGTGCATCATGTTCTCTAGATACTAAGCATTGAGAATATTAAAATCAAAGAAGGAAAAGGGTGTGTCTCACCCCTTGTAACCGTCAACATTAGGGGGAAGGGGGGGTATGGGTTGGTTTGTAATGGGATGGTTAGGATCTAGTTAAGTTCTAATGATATTAGTTAGTGTACAATGTGTTTATAATAATATAAAGGGTGTTAGGGTATTCGGGGACCCTAACTAACTCAGAAAAGTCAAATTAATGACTTTGACAATATTTTTATGTTCCATGTAAAGTCCAGTTGTTCGGTTCGGTGTTGTTCCATTAAAGTGCTTAATTAATCCGTAAAGTGTCATACATATATAATTTTGTAACGTTTTTTATTTTCAATACTCGGGAAAACATAACGGACTATTTAATGATTTTTCTGCATACTACTAATATGTTAACAAGCACATGTAAGCATAACACAGATATCAGAAAGCAGTTAAGTAATTCTACACAGTCGTCAAGCACTTTAATTATCAACAATAAATTGTACGGAACATATGGAATTTTGAGGGTTGTCACAGTTTTCGATCTAAGGTCTTTGAGTGAATGATTGTTGACTTGGCTTATGATAGATGGCTTGTCTGTAGTAGTCGTTTGAGAACGGATTTTGATGGTTGTAGACCTTTCTATTCAGATACTCACGCTTGAAATGTCCTCTCTCTTTGCATTTAAAACACGTCACTTTTGACTTATCAAACCCAAGCTTTTCATCCGGTCCTGAAAGACTGTTCCTTCCAGTTATTTCCATAAATCGTTGAGCTCTCCTCACCAAGCTTGCCATTCCCCATTTGATATCAATCAATTCCAGCTCTTCTGGATCTATTTGATCGTAATCCTCCTTTGTCATCTCTGGATTACCAGTCTTTCCAGCTACCAAACTCTCATATGACTCAAGAACGGAAGCTAAGAGTGAAATATGTTGCTTTGCGTCAGCTTTTGTAAACTCTTGTCCATTTTTTATGTTTACAACAATGTTACACTGTATCCCAGAGACATAACCCTGATTGTTTGAGCTTGAGGAGCTTTATGGAGTCACTTGTTCTGGAGCTTTGGGATTAGGCTCATAACTTGCAAATGGTGAATGATTGTTGTTGCTTGATGTACTTGATGAAGTACCGGATGTTGAATCTGCACTGAAAGCAGTCTGAATCTTTGGGCTTAGATTCGTTGTTGCCGAAGAAATACCTTTGTAGTATAATGAAACGTCTTGTTGAACATTGGAAGCATTCATCTTTTTGATCTTCATCAGCTCAAGTTCATGTGCTTCGATCTTCTCAATGAATGAACTAAGGTTGAACCCAACATATTCTAGATTGTTTTTCAACACCAACAGATAAGTACCCCATTCACCGTATGGTAACGCATCTGCTAGTTTATCAACCCACTCTTCATCCTTTTTCTCAATCCCCAACCGTTTCATCTCAACAACTAGATGACAATATCTCTCGATCAACTGTTTTGTTGTCTCACCCTTAATTCCTGTGAAGATATCAAATTCTTTCTTCAGCAAAGCAGTCTTGCTTTTTATCATTGCCACACTTCCTTGAAACTTTACTTTCAGTGAATTCCATACGGACTGTGAATTATCCTCATGTTGCAGTAACACTAAGAAATCCTCTTTGATCGCTTGTTGTAGAATACTCATCATCTTCTTTTCTGCCTTGAAATCATCTTGTTCATGTGGAGTCAAACTACCAATTGATTTTTCAAGTCCAGAACCATTCTTTGGAGGAACATATTTTGATTCGATTTTCATCCAACACTCAAAGTAGTTGGCCAGCACCCATGTCTTAAACCTTCCAGACCACCCAGCATACTCATCAATATTCATCAACTTTGGCGGTTTCTGCATCGTACCGAGTTCATTCTCCATGTTCACATTTTCTATGATACTAGCTGGGGTTTGTACTGATGTCATTCCCCCACCGGCAAACAAGTTGTAGAACTCTTGGTTATCCATTTTTCGAAAACAATTTACGGAAAAATTTTTCAAGTTTTGAAAATTGTTGCTTTCAAGCGAAATCAGTTCTACACACAAAATAGACTTCAAACGAAATCACAAACAATATGGACTTTCACACGAAATCAAGTTTCGTGCGAAATCAGATTTTCAAACGAAAACCACTTTGATGCGAAATCAATTTTCACGCGAAATCAAACTTTCAAACGAAATCAGGTGTAATTTCGTACGAAATCAACACAACACATGTTTTCGCGCGAAATAGCCAAACGGAATTATCTTTTCAAACGAAATTAGTAATTTTGTGCGAAATTACTTCAGATTTTCAAGCGAAATAAGGTGCTCGTTCAAACGAAATCAACTGTTTGGCCCATTTTTGTCACTTTTAGTTCGAATTTTGATCTGATTCTCTCAAGGGTTTGTTAAAACTGTATTTTACATGTAATATCAAAAGATCAGTCCATTTTGTCCGTAAATTTGTCCAGAAATCCAAAATTGAGTAGAAAAAGGCACTGATTCAAGTGTATTGACTCATCACTGGCTCTGATACCACTTGTAGGATCGTTTTGGCGACCTAATAAGTCAATCCGAGGCAATACACAACTGTCTGGGAGGCGGAAACAAACAAACAGCTTAGAATCAGTGTAGAAATGAGTAGAAACAGATTGTTATACTTCAAAACAAGCTTCTCAATGATTTTAGACTTGATTACACGGTGGAAATCCGACAGCCCTTCGTTACACTTCACCTAATTTCGTACCAAATGAGAAGCTAAGACCACATATATATAGGCAGGTAATTTCGCATGGAATTACATATGACATTTCATGCGAAATTACCTTATGTAATTTTGTGCGAAATTACACTAAGTAATTTCGTGCGAAATTACCTATAAACAACATACAATTACATTTAGACCCCTGTAAACCGTACTACAAGCTACCGACATGACCTAAACTTTAGACGTAGGCTATAGACATTATGCACCAACAGGTGCGAACGAAAAAATCCAAGGGGTGCGGACATGATTTTCAACGGAAAATAGCATTAAAAATTTTTTTTTCCCGGGGGTGCGCCCACCCACCTTAGGCTAGGAGTAAGTCCGCCCCTGTAACCACAGAAGCCAAAAACATAATTTACTCAATGTAATATAACAGGATTAAAGTTGTAATGAACAACTGAATGTATATGTGACACTGTCACGTTATTTTAACATGAATAAAGAAAAAGAAGCACATAATTACACAAATAACAGACATTGGAAAGTCATGCACCATAATAACCCTTTATATCATGATCACATCACCATCTTTATATGCATACATACATACATCCGTTACAGCCAGCTATATAGCAACAATTCCAAACCTTTTTCGATACCCCCATGGCCATGATTCCCTCCCTACTCTCGTCAGCCGCGTGTTTCTTCTACGTAAACTCCACCACCTCTCTTTCATGTTTCTTCTCTACTTTTTTAATTCATTGACTAAAACATGTTTCACCACAATTACAAGGATTATATATAAACTATGAGATAATATTAATCCACATTGTGGTGACCCTTGAAACAAATTAATTATATTCCTTACTTTCAAGACTCTCAACCATCTGACAGAAACAATGTCTACCATCGAATGCTATTTAATAATTGTAACATACACAATTATGTATTTTTAAGTATGTGGTGAGGGTTGTGAATAGCTTAACCTTTTGAGATCCAGCGTTAACTCGGTCTTTAACGAAGTTTTCCTTTAATGTGGATGGTACGAACATGACAAGTCGATGAGAGGGCGTTTGCCACAAGCCTCTGTGTTACGAAGCGCTAGCCGTGGCCATCCAAGTGAAGATTCTTTTTCCTTTTTCACTTTTGTTAAATAAATTGTAAGATAACTTAAAACTTTATAAAAGTACAAGTATTATATATATTTATAGCTATTTGTATTTGTATAGCTTGTAAGTATTTAAATAATTTGTTAAATTTACAAACTATATGAAAAGATCTAAAACTTTTTTAACTTTTGGAAGTTTATATAAAAAGACCAGTTTAGTATGAAAGTTGTAATCCTTTATAATTTTGTAGAATATGTAGAACATGTAAAAACTAAATAGTTTGTTATAAAATCTGTAAACTTTTAGTTACGTAAAAGTTAAACGTAGTTTGTTAAATTTGATATATAATATGGTATTAAAAAATAAATAATTTGGTTATAAAAAATCTAAAAGGTGGGGATGGAATGAAAATGAAAATATGTTTGTGAAACATGACGAATCAGAGATTTTTTATATTTTTAATTTTTAAGAGGGTGGACTCATTCGGGGTGACAAGAAAAATTGATACTTTGAAGAATGGTGTGAAAGCCAACCGTATCCTTTGGCATTGCTCAAGAACAATCGAGAACAAACGACACTTACATGACATTAATTGTGATCGAAATCAAACCGAATTCACAAAATAATAAAGTTACTTAAACTGCCCACACTCCTTACCAAGTGACAGCTAGCAATTTACAAACGTTTTAAATTTAATAATTAACACACTAATTACTCCTAGCGGCGCCTTAATCCCACCACCACCTTCTTTGATCCCCTGATGCTCTGTTTTCCAGAATCATACATGATTAACAACTAAGTCATAATCAGATCCTCTTCTTCACATTTCACACCCCCTGTTTCTTTTCTGATGCTCCAATTTCATGATTCACACTCAATTTCAGACTTTTAAAACAAAAATTGAAATAATAATCAGATCTTTTTCTCCACATTCCACAACCGATGCTGCTCTGTTTTCCAGAATCATTCAAATTCACACATCTAAACCAACCCATTATCATATTTAACATGAAATTAATAATAATAATTAAATAAATAATAAATCATAATCCCTACTTGTACATTCTCATCAGAGAGAGAGAGAAAAAAAAATACAGAGGAGTCTCAAAATTTGTCAGAACAACAGATAATTTTCCTTCAATCTTTTCAACATGGGTTTGTTTCTGCTTCAGCAAAGAAACTGGCGTCAAGTTTATTCCGGCAAACCGGGCAAACCGGGTTTTTGGAAAGCCAAGTATCGGCGCATTGTAGATGAAACCCGTGGTTACAACCGGGGAACATGCGAGCAAGCTGTTCCGGTTCAACATCGTCCAAACAAACCGCACATTCCATATCCAACACCAGATCTTTCCCTGTGGTAACCGGTAGTTTTTGAAGCTCAGCGGAAGATAAACCGGTTTTAGTAACCGGTTTAACCGGCGCGTCGGATTGTTGATGGCGAAAACCGGCGTAGCATAGCAGGGAAATGTAGATGATGAGTATGATAGTCATGCCGGCGCAGGGTAGGAAGAGGGCGAGGATAACGGAACGCAGCATGGTTTGGACGGAGTGAGTGAGGTTTAGTTTAGTTTAGTTTAGGGAGAATGTGATGGAATGGTTTGGGGGTTTTAAAGGGAGGGTTTGGGGGGTGTTGTGCGCACCCTGGCCCATGGTAAGTTTCCTAGGAAAGTGGTTGTGAGGACATCTCAGCATGCTTGCTAGCTTTGTAGTACAGTACATACAGTATGCTACTGGGGAAGACCATTCAGAGTGATTGATTGGATCTCCTCCTCTACTTTTGGCAATAACTTTTTTTCGTATAAAAAATTCTTTTTTACGAGTGTTAAATATAAAGTAAGTTGGTCTTAAAATTAGCGGATGAAATGAATCAAGTCAAAATAAGTTTAGTTAAAAAAAAGGAGACTATTTGCACACTTGATGTGTAGATAGTTAGTCAAAATTGCTTTTTTGTCCTATATGCACATCCTGTAGTTTTGAATTTTGGCTAAAGTGTGGCGTTTTGGCCGGTCAATCAGACAAAGACTGACGGGTGTCTGACCCGTCTGTTGACCGGATCAAAACGCTAAGCTTTGGCCGCGTTTTGGTCCTGTCAACCAGACACCCGGTCAGTCTTTTGTCTGGTTGACAGGACCAAAACGCGGCCAAAGCTCGGCGTTTTGGTCCGGTCAACAAACCCGTCAGACACCCATCAGTCTTTTGTCTGGTTGACCGGACCAAAACGTTGCACTTTGGCCACAGCTCGACACTGCAGAGTGTGCATATAGGACAAAAAAGCCCTTTTATAGCATGCATATAGACGTTTGGGTGTGGCAATAGTCAATTCAGTTATCAAATGCCTTGATTTTATTTTATAAGTAATTAATTAATTATTAAAACTGCATTTTAATATAATAGATTCTAGATGGTTTTAATACTTTAGACATTGAACCTCTGTAGCCTGCCAACCTTTTAATTTATAGCGATGTTCAAAGTACTGATTCCATAAATAGACCAAATTGGGTTTTAGTTTGAACTTTAAACTATGTTTGATTGTTTTCATAGTGCGTTTAAATCCACTCTTTAGTTTTTTCTTTGGTTTGATTTGCAGTATCAGCTATGATTAATAGCTAATTAAATATGCGGTTAACCATACATAATTGATGGTCTTTATTATACGTGGTATTTATAGAAATAACAATTGTCATGTCATGTAATAAAATAGATTATGCAATTTAGATTATGAATGTTCTATTTACTGCCTTCGTATTTATGCAATTTAATATATATATATATATATATATATATATATATATATATATATATATATATATATATATATATATATATATTTTGAAGGGTTCAAATGAGAAGAATTTTTTTGTAAGAAGAAAAAAGAATAAATTTCAACCAATAAAAATGTTTCATTTACTTTATTTAATATTTTCATTTAATTTTAATATAAGGGTATATTGGTAAACTTACAAAAATCATTAATTTGTATTTTTCCCCTTTAATAACTAACTAAACTAAATTTGTAACTCCTTTTCAAAATATATACTTTTTCCAAATAAAAAAAACAACTTAATTTAAAGTGTAGAATAAATTACTACTTGTGTAAAATAAATTACGAGTTGTGTATGATATATTTCGAGGTGTGTAGGATAAATTTCGACTGTGTAGGATAAAATTCTATAATGTGTAAGGTATATGTAGGAAAATTTTGATATGTGTAGCTTTTTTAGATTATATGTAGGATAATTAATGATTAGTTGACTAATTAATTAAAAAGTTAAAATTTAATGATATGAATTATAAATGAAATAGTATTTTACTAATATGCCCTTTCTTGTTTTTCTTCTCACATTAAATTTCTTCTCAAATGAACCTTCCCCTATATATATATATATATATATATATATATATATATATATATATATATAGGGGAAGGTTCAAATGAAAACCACTAGTTATTGTGAAAACTAGAAAACTAACTAAAACCCACTAGAAAAGGAGGGAAGGAAGACTTTTAATGAAGGAGGGGTAAAATTGGAACAAAAAATATATAACTTTTCAAACATTTCTCATTTCTCCATACGTTATCATTTTAAAACAAAAATGGCACCATAAGATCACAAATTTTCTTATCTTTCATTCAAGTATATTCGAGCATATTTTTTATGACATAAAAAAAGATTTATGATGTCGTCTTGTTTTCAATACTATTATTATAGTAGTGCACATGTGCAATATAACATGTACTACAATGTGCATTACATGCTTAAAATTAGTTTTTTGATTCTAGTTTAGCTTTTAGGGTTAGTTTTTTTGGAGGTTTAGGATTAGGATTAGGTTTTTGGGTGTGGGGGGAGGGGGGAGGGGGGTTTAGGTTTTTGGGGGGTGGGGGTGGGGGGTTAGGTTTTTTTTCGGGTTTATGTTTAGGGTTTAGTTTTAGGTTTTCGGGAGGGTGGGGGGTGGGGGGGTTTAGGTTTTTGGGGAGGGGGGGGGGGTTAGGCTTTTGGTGGGAGGGTGAATTTAGGTTTTGGGGGGGGGGGGTGGGGGGTTTAGGTTTTTGGGAGGTGTCGGTGGGGGGTGGGTTAAGTGGTTTAGGCTTTCCGTATTAGTGCACATGTGCAGTACAACCAAAAAAAAATTTTTTTTTTTTTTTGAAATTTTTTTTCCATGTATAAAAAGTAGCGATTTTTCTAAAAAAATTGTAAAAAAAAAAAAAAAAAAATTTTTTGTATGTTTTTTAGGTTTTTTTAGGCTTTTTTAGTTAGTTTTCGAGTTTTCACAATAAAAGTGGTTTTCATTTGAACCATCCCCTATATATATATATATATATATATATATATATATATATATATATAACTTTATTTTATATTTTTTAAACCTTAAGTTTGAATTAGCAGAATAAATATGTTTCAAATCAAACGTTTATTGTGAGAATTGCTCTTAAATTTGACCTTATTTACGTAACTCAAACCAAATGACCAATTATATAATTCATATAACTTTTTGTTTCTTCTTTAAAATTTCATGTAACACGTTAGATAAATATATATGATTATATTTTTTAGACATGTAAATTAACTTATACATAGCTTCTAAAACAGTACAATTAACATATAGAAAAAAATGTTAAAACTTTCTTCAAACCAGGGGGTGATTTCTTTTAGACTTCCCCCCTTAAACTTCTCCCCCAAAGAGGCAAATAGTTGCACTTAAAACCAGGCAGAAATGCGGTGCAGTTTTGTTCTTTTTATCGCCGTTCAATGGCTTTGCTTTTCCAATATTCCCACTTTACCTCCAAACAAAAATTCACCTCTTACTTTTCTTTAAATTCATATACTAACTTTTTTCTTTTTTTAACTACATATCTTTGCATACTAACCATCACTAGTACTTTAGTGGTGGCCACGGATATTTAAGTTCCACCTATGATGGGTCTGGGTGAGTTTTCCCCTCTAGATCTCAAGTTCGAGTCTGGGTGATAGGGGTTTCTCATTGAGGGGTTTAAATTAGGGATCTATTATGCGATGAGGCTCTCTAGCGCGGACCCGATTAAGACAACGTATGCTAGACCTCCCGACATTCGCGAATAATTCACACCTTTAGAAAAAAAAAAAAAAAAAACATATCTTTGCATACCGAAATATTGATAACTGGTATAATGTTTTGTGATGTAGTATTTAACGTATAACTTATCATTTACTCATAATATTTTAATTTATATTTTAGAGATTATGCATTTACTGCATAGTACTTTAACGTTTGAAATATTAATTTAACTTATCAAAATATTTAATTACTAGTTTGTTTTGCTATTTAATTTACATTTTTTAGTCTTTTCATGAGAATCAATTATTAACGGTTATTGCCGTTCAAAAAAAAAAAAAAAAAAAAAAAAAAAAAAATTATTAACGGTTATTATATGTATTACTTTTTATTCTTTTTTACTCATTTACAACTTTTGATGAAATATATATGTTAAATCAATAAAAAAATCCCACAAATTTATCTTTTTATGTACACTATTGAAATATTCATGCTTTAATAAATAAACTCAATGAGAATTTAGTATGCAGCTAATCCTATATATTTGGTTCATTAATTATCAGAATTTCTAATGTAAAAAACTATCAAAATAAATTTAGATTATACTATATCTCTATGTGAAGGTTTTTATAGTTATGGAAGCACGAGATTTAAATAACTTTACGGAAACATGTTCATGCAGTGGCGGAGCTTGAACGAAAAATCGAAAAAAGGGAGGTGGTCTCAAAATCCAAATAAGGGGACAAACTCTGAAAATTCAAATATTTTAAATAGTTTACCTAAACCCCATTAGGGAAACCACCGCTAACGTTTTTGAGCATTAGGTAACAATTTAGGTGAACTGACGTGACACTGTCTGATTGGGTGAATGAGGAGTTTACCTATTCCAAATAGGTAACCACTCCCTTCACCCTTACGGTTGATTACTAGTAAAAAAAAAGTTGTACTAAACTATATAGTTAAAAAATGGTGTGTTTAATTTACAATGATGAGTAATTATCTTATAATGTACGATTCATAAGACTAATAGTCCGAGTCGTAGTGTACCGTTCATTGTGTTCCACTACTCATCTTTCTTTCACTTAATTGTAGCCATTCTTTCTTTGTTGCTTTATTTCAGGAGCGCTTCATGATCAAAACAATATGTTATGATTATAACATACAATATAGTTTTAAGATCAATTCATTGTACTATAATGCTATCATTAATATGACCAGCTCGCTAATTTATATAGCTTTATTAAATCTTTTGAAAATATCTAACGAATAAAGCGTGAATTTGTTATTATTTAAGAAAAATGTTCCTATCTCTGGTCTGAAGATGTTAAAAGTACTTGAAGAACGAAGTGTTTTAATCCCAAGACAAAGAAAGAGCAACGTCTGAACAAACTATATTGTTCGACTCTTGTGTTCTACTTGAGATTGAGACTAGCTCACTAAGAGGGTGTTTGTTTTTTTTTTGCAAGAAGTACTTCCTGACCTCTTATGTTTGTGCCGCGCAGACCATGCGCAGACTTTTGGGTCTGCAGCGTGTTTGTTTTTTGGAAGAGATTTCACTAAAAAAACTCTTCTAGAGCTCTTCCTCGCACAGATCTGGACCAACCTCTTCAAAACACATCTCTTTTAAAACACCTCCACATCTTCAAACCTCAAAACCCTAGCACTCATCTCCACTTCTCCAACCGACCTCACCTCCTCCGCCACCCCCTCCACCTCCACCGCCCCTCTACCGTCGTTCACCCATCTCCAGTCGTTCACCCATCTCCAATCGTTCAATCTTCTCCAGCCGTTCAACCTTCTCCACTCGACACCCATCTCCAGTCATTCAACCTTCTCCAACCGACACCACATCTGCCTTCAACCTTCTCCAGCCGACACCACCTCAGCCGACACGGGGTATGTTTTAAGTTCTATTTTTTTTTCGCAAAATTGTTTTTTTTATTGTTTGTTATTAGGGATTTTGATTGTCATCCATTTTTTTCAAAAAATTGTTTGTTGTTCTTATGTGTGGATGTGATGATTATTTTCCCGAATGATCGAATCTGAAATAACTGAGCGCTCAATTCATGTTTCTCCTTTTGGTGAAATTCAAGCAAGAAATCTGATCCATCTTCAAAATTGTGTTTTGTTTATATTCTCTATTACGTTATAGAGAATCTAAGCCAGAAATTTGATCCTATCTCTGTTTATGTTGATAAAATATGAGTTCCTCTGATGATGATTCAAATAAAAACTTTCGTTCTTCAAAGGATGATATCCGTCTATGCAGAAACGATTATTGGAGACCTGAGCTGAAGAGGCTAAACTACGTTTTTGTTCAAAGTTTGATCAATTGAATTCAAATATACTTTTGTTAAGTCTATTCCACTGTTTGAAATTAAGGTGTTGTTTGTTTGAAATTAGGTGTTGTTTGTTTGAAATTAAGCTTGAAGAAGTTAAAAAAACAAACAGTCTTCTTCTTACAGACTGCAGAGGTTTGGTCTACCTCTTCAGCTGTAGATGTCTGTAGATGTGATCCGCAAACTGCAGACGTTTTACCTCTGAAAAAACAAACAGCACCTAAAAGTTTGAATCAAGTCAATGTTAAACGACCTCAAATATAAGCTTAAAAATAAGTTTGTTTAATAAACGAGCTTAGATACACAAGCTCAAATATAAGCTTGAAAATAAGTTTATTTAATGAATGAGCCCAAACTTTATTTTTCAAGCTCGAGTTGACTAATAAATGCTTATCTAAATTATATCTAAAAATATTAATAAAAACTTCAATTAATGCCACATGACAATCTTTCCTTCAATCTTATAATTTTACTTTTATTTTATTTAAAAATAAACTTGTTCTACTTATTATTATTTATTATTTATTATAAATTCTCTCATTTTTAATTTTAATATTATTAAATCTTCTACCCTCAAACCCAATCCTTCCGCCCTACCTGTGTCACACCCCCAAAATCCACACGCGGAGTATCACCGCTTGAGAGCGTGACATGACCAGGATCAAGCCACCAATCATATTGAACATGTAATTAAGTAATAAAAATCAATACGAAAGGTGTTTATCAAAACCAACATAAGTAAGTGTAGCGGAAGCATTTATGTAAAACCCAACATAAGTATAATTGTTTGAAACGTAATAAGTGTTTATCAATCCGTTGCCCACAACGACCTGCTCCTCCTTGTGCAAGCTCCCATGAAGTACCTAAGGTCCTACAAGGCATGCGGCAAATAATCAACAAACTAGTTGAGCGAGTTCACAGAAAGTAAGTGCGTAATAGTAAGTTCACGAGTATCAAGTGGCTCTACTGGGCCAGTATAGGTTTCTATTGGTGGGGGCTTCCCATGTTATCAATCCACTAGACTATGCGTAACCATAAGTGTTCTTCACAACCGAGAACAGTAATACGTACAAGTTTACGCAGGATTTACGTAAGTATCCTTCTCAACCGAGGATAGGGTACGTGGGGGTTTACGTAGGTTTTACGTAAGTGCCTGACACAACCAAGGCAGTAGTGAATATCCGTTCACGCAGGTTTTACGTGAGTATCCTTCACAACCGAGGATAGCGAGTAGCATATGTGTACATAGGTTTTACGTACGTGTCCTGCACAACCGAGGACGATGGTATGGTAGTCTAGTAATGGTATCCGAATGAATCTATTCAACCTTAATAATCCAACCCAATTCCCAACCCGGGAATCCCATGCCTTGGCTGTGTGAACTCACCTTGGTTTGCTCGGCAGATACACAAAGAGTACAGATAAGCTAGTAAATGGTCAACCACGTCCTATCATGGTTATAATACAAGTCAGGTCTTGACTTAGATAATACACGTTTGTTTCACATAGTCTAGCACGTTACTAATCACGTATAAATCATGGCAGCATTTGACAGTTAAGCAATACATACAACTTGTACGGTTTTTAAACAAGTAAGCCCAATACTAACCGGCCCAACCTGTTGTGAAATTCCCATAAAGCCCGGTCCAAATAATTATAGCAGTCCAACCGGATATACATATGGCCCAATACATTAATCAGTCAATTGCATAAGTCCAATTATTTGGCCCAATTGATTGGGCCCGTGACAGTGCAGGGTCCAACAGTGTACGAACTAACGGGACTCGAGTCGCAACCAGCGATCTCGAGTCGCAATTGGAGATTACGAGTCGCAACGGGAGATTACGAGTCGCAATGGTGATCTCGGCTTGTCATGGTCCGGTTACGAGTCGCAACGGGACTCGCAACCTCGGTTTCGATTTGTGCTGCTGTGGTCTCGAGTCGCAATCCGGACTCGCAACCTCGGTCCCGTGTGTGCTGCTTGTGCGATCAGTAAACAAATTCCGTGATTCATGCTATCAGTTACAAACAATTAACAGTTTCCATATGATTATCAACTCAACAACCAAATCAGTTACACACATGCTAAATCTCGATCAAACAAGGCAATCATTCCTAAATCCATATGAACCCTAACAAGACATGAACAATAACCCGAATTATTTGATCATTATAATCTAAGGTTCAATTATCAAACAATGATTCAATCACAGGATATAATATCCGGGTTAACATCTAATCGGTTTTTTTATATCTACTTTATCATCCGTTTCATGAAAATCTATAGCCGGTTAACATCAAATCAAAAACAATCTCAATATAGAACATGGTGGCCGATTACATCTAATAGGCTTATGATTATTTTCATACTATCCAATTCAACACATACAAAATCAACCAATCGTAGGCACATATAACATCAATATGAAACACTAACCGATTAGAATCCAACTAGAAGGAAGTGATCCGACAGGAGGGTGATCTCCGGTTGCCTTGTGCCGTCGGGTTCTAGAGAAACGAGAGAGAGGACAAGAGCTTCTAGGGTTTTGTGACTTGTGTGTGTGTTTTGCAACTAATGAGAAAACAAGTCCCTAAGGAGTGTTTTGTTTGTTTGCGCATAAGGGGAGTGGGCCGAGCCCACTCGGCTACTTCTAGTGGTCCGCAAGCAAGTGTAAGGCCCAATAGGCTTGTGCGGTCCAAGGGTGTTGTGCGATTCAATACATACATGCACACATAATACACATAAAACAAAACATTCATTAAATCATATAATTCAGTTCTCGCAAGCACGTAACGTTACATCAAAGCAAGTCTAAAGTCCGAGTTGTCACATTATCCCCAACTAATTGGAAATTTCGTCCCGAAATTTGGTATGCACTTACTGAGGAAGCTAGGTAAGTAACATAGTTTACTGGTTTTCCTGGGGTGTCACATCCTCCCCCCGTTGATCTGGAATTTCGTCCCGAAATTCCGAAGTAGTAGCTTCAGCCTCAGTAGTGGTTGCATTGGTTTCGAATAACTGGGGGTACTTTTCTGTCATCCTGTCTTCGCGTTCCCAGGTGTACTCTGGGCCACGTTTGGAGTTCCAACGTACTCGAACAAGAGGGATTCTCTTGTTTTTGAGGACCTTCACATCCCGGTCCGTGATTTCTACTGGTTCCTCGACGAACTGCAACCGCTCGTCAATAGTGAGTTCTTAAAAGGAATGATGAGGGTTTCATCTGATAGGCACTTCTTTAGGTTCGACACTTGAAAGACATTGTGAACTGCCCCGAGTTCAGCTGGTAGGTTTAGCTTGTATGCTACTTTGCCAATCTTTTCTATGATTTCGAATGGTCCGACGTACCGCGGATTTAGTTTGCCCCGTTTGCCAAAACGTACCACACCCTTCCAGGGTGAGACTTTCAATAATACCCGGTCCCCGACCTGAAATTCCAAAGGCTTTCTACGCTTGTCCGCGTAGGCTTTCTGACGGTCGCGTGCTGCCGCCATGCGTTGTCGTATCTGTGCTATCTTTTCTGTGGCGTCCACTACAATCTCTGGACCCGTAATCTGACTATCCCCCACCTCTGCCCAACAGAGAGGTGACCGGCATTTACGTCCGTACAATGCCTCGAATGGAGCGGCTTGTATGCTGGTGTGATAACTATTATTATACGAGAACTCCACCAAAGGGAGGTGTTTTTCCCAGCCGTTGCCGAAGTCCATAACGCATGCCCTAAGCATGTCTTCAAGTGTTTGAATCGTTCGCTCAGACTGCCCATCCGTCTGAGGGTGATATGCTGTGCTCATGTCTAATCGTGAGCCGAAAGATTTATGCATCGCTTGCCATAGCTCTGACGTGAATCGTGCATCCCGATCCGAAATGATGGAAGTGGGCACTCCGTGCCTCGAAACAACTTCTTTAAGATAAACGTCTGCGAGAGTGGAGAACTTATCCGTTTCCTTTATAGGTAGGAAGTGTGCAGACTTGGTGAGTCGATCCACGATCACCCATATGGTATCATTCCCACGCTGGGATCTAGGTAGGCCTGTAACGAAATCCATGGAAATTTCTTCCCATTTCCATTGCGGTATCTTAGGCTGCTGAAGTAGGCCAGCTGGTTTCTGGTATTCAACCTTGACTCTCGCACAGGTCAAGCACTTGCCGACGTAAGTAGCAATGTGGGCCTTCATGCTAGGCCACCAGTAAGTAGTTCTGATGTCGTGGTACATTTTATCCGACCCTGGATGTACCGAGTAACGAGACTTGTGAGCTTCATCCATCACAAGTTCGCGTAAACTGCCATAAAGTGGGACCCAAATACGCCCCGTTACATAGTAGGCACCGTCTGCCTTCTGTTCCATTTGCTGTCGTGAGCCGCGTAAGGCTTCAGCCTTGACATTTTCGGGTTTCAATGCTTCCACCTGAGCATCTCGTATCTGTGCTGGAAGGCTAGACTGAATCGTAAGCTGTAGCGCTCGCACGCGCTTAGGTAGTGTGTCTTTTCGACTGAGGGCATCAGCCACAACATTGGCTTTGCCTGGATGGTACTTGATGGCGCATTCGTAATCGTTCAGTAGTTCAACCCATCGTCGTTGACGCATGTTCAAATCCTTCTGCTTAAGAATATGCTCGAGACTCCTGTGATCGGTGTAAATCGTGCACCTGGTACCGTACAGGTAGTGTCGCCATATCTTAAGCGCGAAAACCACAGCTCCCAGCTCTAAATCGTGCGTCGTGTAGTTCCGTTCATGAATCTTTAGTTGACGAGAGGCGTAGGCAATAACTTTATCCCGCTGCATCAATACACAACCCAGACCCTGTATTGATACGTCACAATATACCACGAAGTCATCCGTGCCCTCTGGCAATGAGAGAATAGGTGCGCTGCAAAGCCTATCCTTTAGATACTGAAAAGCAGTTTCCTGCGTGTTGCCCCAACGGTAGGTGACACCCTTCTGTGTCAGTAGTGTAAGTGGTTGCGCGATCTTGGAGAAGTCTTTGATAAACCGTCTGTAGTAACCTGCCAAACCCAAGAATTGGCGTATTTCTGTCGGTGTACGCGGTGCAGGCTAGTTTCTGATCGAATCTACCTTGGATGGATCGACATGGATCCCTTCCCTGTTCACCACATGGCCTAAGAAGTGGACTTCACGAAGCCAGAAGTCGCATTTAGAAAGCTTGGCGTACAGCTGTTCCTTCCGAAGGAGTTCCAATATCAGGCGAAGATGCTGCTCGTGTTCCTCCTGACTCTTGGAGTAAATCAGGATGTCGTCGATGAATACTATGACAAACTTGTCAAGATAGGGTTTGCACACCCTGTTCATAAGGTCCATAAATACAGCAGGCGCGTTCGTTAACCCGAACGGCATGACAAGAAACTCGTAGTGGCCGTAACGAGTTCTGAAGGCTGTCTTGGAGACGTCCTCATCCCGGACTCTCAGCTGATGATACCCTGACCTCAAGTCTATCTTGGAATAGTAGCACGACCCTTGCAACTGGTCGAATAAGTCGTCGATGCGCGGAAGAGGATAACGGTTCTTCACCGTTACCTTGTTGAGTTCACGGTAGTCGATACACATCCTGAACGTACCGTCTTTCTTTTTCACGAAAAGTACTGGAGCTCCCCATGGCGAAGAGCTTGGACGAATGAAGCCCTTTTCCAAGAGCTCTTGCAGCTGTTTTGACAATTCTTCCAATTCTGATGGAGCTAGACGGTATGGTGCGCGAGCTATGGGTGCTGCTCCTGGAGCGAGCTCGATTTGAAATTCGACCTGACGATGAGGCGGTAAGCCAGGTAAGTCTTCAGGAAACACCTGAGGGTAGTCACGTACAATTGGAATATCTTCCAATTTCTTTTCCTTTGCTGATGCGTCTGTAACGAGTGCCAGAATGGCAGTGTGCCCCTTTCGTAAACATTTATGTGCCTTTAAGAAAGAGATGATGCCAACCACTGCACCACTCTTGTCGCCTTGTACTTCGAGAGGTTCTTGACCAGAGCGTGGAATGCGAATTATCTTCTCACTGCATAAGATTTCTGCCTGGTGTTGGGATAGCCAATCCATCCCAATCACGACGTCGAAGCTACCCAATACTATGGGAATGAGATCAATAGAGAAGGCTTGACCAGCTAGGATAAGATTACATCCCTGAACTACGTGCGTGGCTTCTAGACTTTTACCGTTAGCTAACTCTACTACATGTTTGGTGGGTAACAGTGTTGGTGCACGTTTTAGCAGTTGACACATTTTCACAGACATATAGCTTGTATCCGCACCCGAATCAAACAAAACAATAACGTAAATATTGTCGAGGAGAAACTTACCCATAACTACGTTGGGATCGTTCACTGCGTCGCCTCGACCTAGTACGAATGCACGTCCCCTTGCCTCGTTGCCGTTGTTGTTTCCCCCGTTGTTGTTGCCATTGCCCTGATTGTTGTTATTGTTGTTGTTATTGCTCTGGTTCCTGTTTAACTGAGGGCAGTGCCTTTTGAAGTGACCTTCTGCCCCACACTGAAAGCATACTTTGTTGCCCTGTTGCTGATTCTGCTGTGCTTGTGGCTGCTGCTGGTTCTGGTTCGCAGGACGAGGGCTTCTACAATCCTTAGCCTCATGACCCATCTTGAGGCATCTTTGACAGCGACCCTTGTTACACTGGCCACCGTGATGTCTACCGCAGTTGTTGCACTTTGGGAGGTTCCCTCGATATCCGCCCTGCCTGTGATTACCCGAAGAATGCTGACTGGGACTCTGATAACTGTCAGTCTTCCGCTGCTGGGCCTGAGACTGAACTGTAGCTGATCCCTTGCTGGAATCCCCATCCCATTTTCTCTTACTGTCACTGGGAGTAGCAGGAGTAACTGAAGTAGTAACGGTAGCAGTAGCGCTGATACGTTTAGGCAGTTTGTTCTGATCCACTGCCTGGTCTGTGATGCGGTGAGCGAGGCGTTGAATCTCCTGGATGTTATCAAGATTAGCCGAAGTAACATGGCTCTGGATCTCTGGCGCCAACCCCTTGAGATACATCTCGATGCGCTTGTATGGAGGGTCTACCATAGTTGGGCACAGCACGGCTAGCTCATTAGACCGTTTAGTATACGCTTCAATCTCTGACCCAACCATTTTCAGGTTATACAGCTCGTCTTCCAGCTTGTGAATATCTTCACGAGTACAATATTCCCTCTTGATAAGTTCCTTAAAATCGTTCCAGGGTGTGGCGTTAGCAGCTGCCAACCCTAAGATCTGAACTTGGGCGTTCCACCAAGTTAATGCTATCCCTTCCAAGGTGCCAGTTGCATACTTGACCTTGCGAGCCTCAGGGCACTCGCACATTTCAAATACTGACTCTAGCTTCTCAAACCAGTGGAGGAGTCCAACTGCTCCTTCAGTGCCACTAAAGGTACTTGGACGGCAGTCCATGAAGTTCTTAAAAGTGCAGACAGGTTGCTGCGCGTGTTGACCTATTGTGTTCGAATATGACGAGATTAAATACGAGAGTTAATGCAGGATCTAAGGATCCTAGTATGAATCTATACTGCAGGGTATGCTACCTGCTTGAGCAGCTGCAAGTGCCGCAGCAACTTGAGCTTGAACGAGAGCCTCTAGCTGGGCTTGAGTCATGTTGATTCGTCCAGACATGATCTTCATAGTAAAAGTAACGTAAGTGAGAGTGGTTCGCGAGTAGGGCGATGACAGAAAAGCGTAAGCACATAGGTATTCTCATGTAATAGGATCATGTGTATCTAAGAGTAATGCGAGCAAAGTTCTAAGCAGTTCTAGCAAGCAGGCAATAAACATAAACCTTATTACCTAGGATGTCGAGTCTTGCACGTGGAGCGAAGCGTCGTTGTGGATCGTTGAGAGCACTGTTCTGGTTATAGTCTGGTTTTAATAAAAACGTTTTCCCATATTAAAACCTAGTTCTCTATAACCAATGGCTCTGATACCAATCTGTCACACCCCCAAAATCCACACGCGGAGTATCACCGCTTGAGAGCGTGACATGACCAGGATCAAGCCACCAATCATATTGAACATGTAATTAAGTAATAAAAATCAATACGAAAGGTGTTTATCAAAACCAACATAAGTAAGTGTAGCGGAAGCATTTATGTAAAACCCAACATAAGTATAATTGTTTGAAACGTAATAAGTGTTTATCAATCCGTTGCCCACAACGACCTGCTCCTCCTTGTGCAAGCTCCCATGAAGTACCTAAGGTCCTGCAAGGCATGCGGCAAATAATCAACAAACTAGTTGAGCGAGTTCACAGAAAGTAAGTGCGTAATAGTAAGTTCACGAGTATCAAGTGGCTCTACTGGGCCAGTATAGGTTTCTATTGGTGGGGGCTTCCCATGTTATCAATCCACTAGACTATGCGTAACCATAAGTGTTCTTCACAACCGAGAACAGTAATACGTACAAGTTTACGCAGGATTTACGTAAGTATCCTTCTCAACCGAGGATAGGGTACGTGGGGGTTTACGTAGGTTTTACGTAAGTGCCTGACACAACCGAGGCAGTAGTGAATATCCGTTCACGCAGGTTTTACGTGAGTATCCTTCACAACCGAGGATAGCGAGTAGCATATGTGTACATAGGTTTTACGTACGTGTCATGCACAACCGAGGACGATGGTATGGTAGTCTAGTAATGGTATCCGAATGAATCTATTCAACCTTAATAATCCAACCCAATTCCCAACCCGGGAATCCCATGCCTTGGCTGTGTGAACTCACCTTGGTTTGCTCGGCAGATACACAAAGAGTACAGATAAGCTAGTAAATGGTCAACCACGTCCTATCATGGTTATAATACAAGTCAGGTCTTGACTTAGATAATACACGTTTGTTTCACATAGTCTAGCACGTTACTAATCACGTATAAATCATGGCAGCATTTGACAGTTAAGCAATACATACAACTTGTACGGTTTTTAAACAAGTAAGCCCAATACTAACCGGCCCAACCTGTTGTGAAATTCCCATAAAGCCCGGTCCAAATAATTATAGCAGTCCAACCGGATATACATATGGCCCAATACATTAATCAGTCAATTGCATAAGTCCAATTATTTGGCCCAATTGATTGGGCCCGTGACAGTGCAGGGTCCAACAGTGTACGAACTAACGGGACTCGAGTCGCAACCAGCGATCTCGAGTCGCAATTGGAGATTACGAGTCGCAACGGGAGATTACGAGTCGCAATGGTGATCTCGGCTTGTCATGGTCCGGTTACGAGTCGCAGCGGGACTCGCAACCTCGGTTTCGATTTGTGCTGCTGTGGTCTCGAGTCGCAATCCGGACTCGCAACCTCGGTCCCGTGTGTGCTGCTTGTGCGATCAGTAAACAAATACCGTGATTCATGCTATCAGTTACAAACAATTAACAGTTTCCATATGATTATCAACTCAACAACCAAATCAGTTACACACATGCTAAATCTCGATCAAACAAGGCAATCATTCCTAAATCCATATGAACCCTAACAAGACATGAACAATAACCCGAATTATTTAATCATTATAATCTAAGGTTCAATTATCAAACAATGATTCAATCACAGGATATAATATCCGGGTTAACATCTAATCGGTTTTTTTATATCTACTTTATCATCCGTTTCATGAAAATCTATAGCCGGTTAACATCAAATCAAAAACAATCTCAATATAGAACATGGTGGCCGATTACATCTAATAGGCTTATGATTATTTTCATACTATCCAATTCAACACATACAAAATCAACCAATCGTAGGCACATATAACATCAATATGAAACACTAACCGATTAGAATCCAACTAGAAGGAAGTGATCCGACAGGAGGGTGATCTCCGGTTGCCTTGTGCCGTCGGGTTCTAGAGAAACGAGAGAGAGGACAAGAGCTTCTAGGGTTTTGTGACTTGTGTGTGTGTTTTGCAACTAATGAGAAAACAAGTCCCTAAGGAGTGTTTTGTTTGTTTGCGCATAAGGGGAGTGGGCCGAGCCCACTCGGCTACTTCTAATGGTCCGCAAGCAAGTGTAAGGCCCAATAGGCTTGTGCGGTCCAAGGGTGTTGTGCGATTCAATACATACATGCACACATAATACACATAAAACAAAACATTCATTAAATCATATAATTCAGTTCTCGCAAGCACGTAACGTTACATCAAAGCAAGTCTAAAGTCCGAGTTGTCACATTATCCCCAACTAATTGGAAATTTCGTCCCGAAATTTGGTATGCACTCACTGAGGAAGCTAGGTAAGTAACATAGTTTACTGGTTTTCCTGGGGTGTCACAACCTGGGTGACTGACGGCAGTATAGCCGTAGTGGGCAACAACCCAGAAAGAGGGATGACAATGGGTCGGGTTCGGGTCGGGTACGGGTCGGGTTCGGGTCGGGTACGGGTCGGGTATTGGTAATCCCATACCCATACCCAGTTATAAAATCGCGTCCATACCCGACCCAATACCCGTTGGATATCAGGTATACCTATTAATTCGTTAAAAGATACATATTGGGATTTCTAGATACATTTTTTAGTATTGTAATTATTATATTATTTTATTTATACATCAACTGTTATAAATTAAAAATGTACATCACCTACATATAAGTTTTATCATAAATTAATAACAACTTTATAATATTTATACACTTACATGTATATATTTCACAACATACAAAATATAAATACTATTATCAAATTCATATACTAAAAGAAAATTTATTTTTTCACATTATGAACATACTAAAATAAATCACTAATAGACAAGGGTTAATGGAAAATAAAAATTAAAAAAAATCGAGTATATATTTCGAGTAAATGGGTATGTGGTTTCGGGTAATCAGGTCGGGTATCACCTAATCCCAAGCCCTACCCATAGCCGCGAAATTTTTTTAAAACGAATCTCATACCAGACCAAATATCCGTCAGATATCGGGTATACCCGTCAAATTTGTGTCAAGTTTCGAGTATACCCCGTCAGACTCGAGTATTTTTGACATTCTTACCCATAAACCTAACCCCAAGGGGCGCCCCCTCCACCCCTATTCAATATAACCAATTATCTAACTATTTAAAATTAAAATGTAACTTTATATAGCTTTCCCCCCCTCTTTTAGCACTATCTTTACATTTGCACCCCTTCAAGTTTTTTTTTCTTTTACCTTAATCAATTTATGTTTTATATTCGGGCTCAATAAAGTTATCATACAACCTTAAACTTTAATTACTTATTTTTTTACTAATTTGAACTGCAACCCATCAAATTTAATAAAGTTACTTAAACACCTTGTACAATCAATCTTTTTTACATTTTTCCTTTATCTCTTCATTGTTTAATACATTTATTTCCTTTTTTTAATTACTTTTTGTATAACTTACATTTAGACGTGCTTTTTTAATCAGACAGTTAACTTATTTAAACATGTTAAAAATTGGTTATTCTTATCATGGTTTTGTCGTCATTTTTTACGCGGTTTTCTTATCGTTTCGACTTACTTATTCTTTTTTACGATGTTTTACGTTTTAGTCTAAACTTTGTAAGTTAACGCTATGCAAAGCGCGTGCGTGGTTCAATGTTTTACGACTATTTTTTATGCGGTTTAACAATCCTATCGTAACGTGCGGATCCTAAAAACTCGTATATGATTTCATTTTAAGAATGATCATATACGAGTAATAATAACAAAAAAAAAACTAATTAATATATATCATGGTGTGTGTGTATATATATTAGTTAATGTATAATAAACGGGTCGAGCTCGAGTTTCAAAAATTGTACTTGATCTAAGCTCGATTTAATACCAAGATCTCGAAACGAGTCAATCTTTACATCTTCTAATTTAAACAACTAGGTGATAACTCGGCTATGCTCATTATAGCGGTGATAACAGGCTCAGAAATGTGGGTTCGATGAAATTTTTCTTTGCACTATACTTTATATATCTTCCAAGAAAAGCATTTACCTTTTTAATAATTGGGATGATAAAGTGGCTTATTTTCCAAAATTTATATTCTTGGACACCCACCATTAACTTTGTTCTACTATTCCTTTTCTTCGTTGATGTATTTGTAACAATTGTAACAATTTATTAAATTAAAGAGCTAGTTTCTCAACCTTTACTTTTCTTCGTTGATGTATTTGTAACAATTTATTAAATTAAAGAGCTAGTTTCTCAACTTTTTATATGTAATTTCCCGTCCTACTTTTTTATGTCTTGCCTCCGTGACACTAATATTGTGAAGAAATAAACGTCACATTTATCTTGTATTGATGGTTAATTGACAGTTGCATAAAGTTTAATTTTGGGTTAAAACATCAGAAAGATTCCTTTACTAGAAGAAAATGAGTAGCATTTTGCAAATTTTCTAGAATATTCCTTAATCCTTATACATACTTTTTTACGCTTATAAGTAACCCTTAAAAATTAAATTATCAAACACAAAAACTTAGAACAAAGCTACTTCTCGCTTTTTATATATATTTTTTGAGTTAATTATAAAAATTGTCTCTGTGTAAAATTTACACCTAAAGTTCCTTGATTCTGTTTATTGATGTCGTTGTTCCGTTAAATAGCTCTACGTGCCTTACATGAGAAGACCATTTTCGAAATAGGTCCTTAGCACAAACCACACCTTATCAACGCCGGTACTCTAAAAAAGTTGGCTAAGGGGACTGGGGGTGGGGAATATTTTCCCCGTGATAGAGATGTATCACGCGTGGAACAAACAAAACTTCCACCACCACCAACAACATTCACGAGTGATAGCCATGAGTCCGTGATAAAATCAACGAGTGATGGGGGTGTGAGTGATAAATGGATGTGAGGGGGTGTGAGGGTTTATTGTTGGGTGTTGTGAGTGATGACCATTGCCACTACAAAAGGATGTGAGTGATGGAAAAATGGTTGATGACATGACGAAACTTGATTTGATATATGTGAGTGATAGAATTTTTGCAAGTGATACCACCCCCACTCCCCTAATAGGATTAATCTTTCAACCTTTTTTTACTTTAGTTCATTCACACTTTGGTTTTTTAACTCATTGTGTTTTTTCTACTAACCATAATACCATTTCTCTAAATATAGCAATCATAAGCGTCACAATAGTACCATACTTTCACTTTTGCCTAATGACAATATATGTACCAAATCATAATACAAGGATAATGCAAGAAGTTTGAGATTACGTGATTCTATCAACATCGATCTCTTTTCGAGCTCATGAAATAGAAGCTTGACAACATGTTGTATATGCATCGCCTTTATGGCTCCTTTGTTCTTATCATTCTTCGTTTCCACACTATTAACTGGCCCAACTTCTCGTAATGCAATTTTTTAAGCAATACTCCACCTAATTAAATAGGTAAAACCTAACTTTACACTCTTTTGATATCTGAAAATGTTTGACTTTGATTAAACACCGAATCGAGATCTGAAAACGCCAAATGGAGGACACTGCAACTTATTTAATTTCTTCTTCTTCAACTGCTTGCTTTATATGTTTGACTTTGATTAAATCCTCAATGAAAGAGATCTGAAAACGTTAGTGTGTGATTGGTTGCAGGTTTGTATTTGTTTGTGTGATCGGAGATAGTTGTAGGTGTGATGAAGATAAGATGGTTGTGATGAAGATGATATGGTGAGATTTGGTAAAGAAGGCATGAAGATCTGAATGATATATGGGTTTTAAATAAATAATAACTAGTATTTAGTAGAGATGCTAAACGGGTCGTGTTCGCGTGTTCAATCCGATCCGAACCCGAAAATTTTACACGAATTCGAACCCGAAAATCGTATCATACATATCAACCCGAACACGACCCGAAATTTCGTGGGTTGACCCGAACACGACCTGTTCAACCCGAATTTTTTAATTTTTTTTCTGAAATTAATATATTAAAATAAATTTACTTAAAAAACACAAATATATATAATAATGTCATATTAAATTATAAAATCTATGTTAATTTTTTTTTAAGTTATAATCATGGCATAAAATACAAACCCCATTAAATTTATGACATAAAACATATTGTAAAAAAATATAATATAATATAAATGTGTTAAATGGGTCAACCCCCCAACCCGACCAGGTTGATCCGAACCCGACCCGTTAACCTAAAGGGGTTCGCGAGTTCAACCTGAAATTGACCCAAACCCGTTTACACTAAACCTAAACACGTGAATTTCGTGTTAGGTTCATGTCGGGTTTTCAGGTCGTGTCAGAAATTCACACCCCTAGTATTTAGGACTCGTGCTTTGTGGCAGGACCGTTAAACAGAATAAAAAGTAAACGTGTAAAAATGTTGAATCATGGACGCGCGTCAGGACATGTTAACTCATAAAAATTAGACCAAAATGTGAAACATAGAAAAGAATAACTAAGTCAGCTTAGGACCCTCAAGTTGTAACCGGGTGATGTGCTTAAAGTGGTCTAATTAAACTTATTAACTTTAACCCTAAACTAGACACTCTAAGTTTTAAATTTATAAACTAAGACTCCCTACAACCTAGACCTCACACAACCAATAAGTATACCAGTCAATATAGGATAACTTAAGTAAGTTCGGGTATCGAACCCACGAGACTCTCTAATTACGTTTACTATACTCGACTACTAATACTAGACTGACAGGAATTAATTTGTTTTGTTGATTGGGGGGTTTTCTAACAAAGTACTAAAATAACTGAATAAACTAGAACTAACTAGACACGCCAACTAAACGGAAGATGTGACCCGATGATCGAAAACATACTACCTAGGTTTGAATCCTACACTTGCAAGACATGTTCTATCGGTTTTGGAACTATTGTGGAAACCAGGATCTTCATATACTGTAGGATCGTTCTCTGACCTAATTGAGTCAATCAGAAGAGCCTTTCCTGATTTGAGCGGCGGAAACAAATAAATCAGGTTCAATTCAGCAAGTATTCACCTTTAAATTGTTGATTCTAATGATATTGATAACATTTACAGCCCTGACAACACTTCGACAGCACTTCGTAGCTCATCGGAAGAAAACACACACACTAACTCTATAATTTCGCTTCAAAGAACAAGCTATATATAACTGTCCTGATTTCGCTCTAACCTACATGAACACATGAGCTAAATCATCGTTGCACACAAAAGCGAAATCAAGGTTAAGGGGTTTCGCTCCAATGACCACAGGTCATTTGAGCGAAATCATCTTTACATGAATTCTTGATTCTCGTGCCCTGAACTAACCTATTCTACTCTAGACTCGATACAAGACGAAGTCGACACACCAACAAACTCCCCCTCAGATGTTGACGAGTCGCACGTGTCGAGTCTTTGACAATGTAGTGACTTTACATCTTCAGTCTTGATCAGTCTTTGAGCTTCTCTTTGAAAAATTTGACGTTGTAAACATCCTCAAACTCTCTCTCTTCTCTTTCTCTTTTATCACCAACAAACTTCTTCTCTTAGATGTTGACATCTTTAAATTCATCATCATCAACATGCACTCCCCCTCAAATGTTGACTCATCCTGCATAAAACTCTACCACAAACCTAAGTTTTATGATAAACAATTAAGCATTCAGATATCACTTATAACTATCACAAACAAGTATATCAATTCGTTTCTGATGAACCACTTGCAACTATATCATTTTTCTAATCAGAAAAACACACTCTCCCAAACCATCTGTTCATCGTGTTTAGCACTTGGAATTTTGAAAATCAGCTTTTCAATATCAGTTGTTGAAAATCTTTTTGAATTTTTCAAAAATTTATGTTAAAACACACTGAAAATCTTTTTGGGATTTTGTGAAATAACCAAAATGAAATGCAGTAAAGAAATATTTACAGACAATATTTTTGTGAGTTTGTGTAAGAGGATCATATCAGTTTTTAAGACAAGTCACCAACATTGTTAAGCTTTATTTCATTTTAAGTTTTAAACAATTCACCTAGATTGCCAGTATATTTGTCCACTTAAATTTTCACACAAAGTTCAACTGATCTGAGATATGTAATTAATGTTTTAAGCTCTTGAACTTATCCGTGTGTCCCACTACTTGAATATACTCCCATATCCAGATCCCAATATTCAGTCTTACAGGTGAATATACCACAGATGATATCTGTAAAGGGGTTAATTGCGAGGGCCGTGAGAGCTCAGGTCGATACTTCCGTATACGCAAAGAGATGACGGCTTCGACTTTTCGGTGTGTCCCCTTTAGAGGATCTTTTGATTATAACAGCAGCGACTATCAATTTTATTGTTTCATCAACTTGCTGAGGGCAGTGCTGTGTTTCAAGCATATGCAGAAAGCATTATCCGGGGACTAGGTCAGTACTTCCATATAGCAGAAGTCCCGGGATAATACCCCAGATATCACTGAGCATAAAGACCTAGTATCTTAGAATAAGGGACCTTTCAAACAAGATTTCGGGGGTTACCCATATATCCAAGAAGTTGTTACCCACAGAATAAGCAAGTTTGAATTTTTAGGTTTATATCTCGTCACAATTTACTAAGTGTGTAAAAACCTACTGACATATCCGTAGTGAGATTGTTTATCACATTTCATCTTTACATTTCTTTAGCATGTTGTGACAGTCCACTGATGTACTATCATTTCCTCTTTTTCACAGCAAAACTCATTTTTTGTTTTATCATGTTTTTGGCTTTTTCAAATTTTCTAATGTTTTTGGATTTTCTGAAATTTTCTACTCCCCCTAAAATGCAAACACATTAACGAAAATTGAAAACAAACTGTACAGAAATATAACAACCGATATCAAACGCATCAATTTGCCATTCACTTGGCATAAACAATCAGAACTCCCCCTATCAACAAACTATTTTCCCATTTAGATTTCAAAACACTTAAGTTTGTTTTAATCAAAATGGTTTTTCCGGAAAATAAGTTTGGTTGATTTTACCATTTGTGAGTATATCAAATACTAGGTTCGGGGATGTGGTTCATCATCTTGTTTCTCAATCACTTGTAGGAAAATGCAAGTACAAATTAATGTCCTTGATTTACCATATGCGCAAGTTATGCACAATCAATTCTTCTAACCATTTGTAAACAAACACAAACAAACCGTTTACCGTTTGCATGATTGACATTACCGTAGTAAATACCTCAAGAAAGATGCCGATACCTGCTCCTCGCTTACCAACCTGGGAGCTCCGGCAAGTCAGGTTTTTAGTCGAAGAAAATATCCACCCAAGCCTGACCAGCCTTGGGTGTTACCGAGTCACCATTACTCGGTTTCTTACCTTCTCTCTTCTTCTCATAAAATTCTTTAACCCCTTTGACTTTTCGGTCAATCATCTTACCAAAGATATGTTTTACCTTGGGGTTAAAGACCTTCTCAGCATCGAAATCCTGTTTGTCATTATAAAATTGGTTAGAAATTTCAACTTTACCAATTTTCTTCTTATAATTTTCAGCCCGAAGTGATGGAAAATCCTCATCATTCACAATCGGCACTGATTTTTCATCTTTTAAAATAGCTTCACTTTTTGAAACAACCTGTGGCTCATCTGACTTTGTGGAATCAGATTCATTGCCAGAAGATAGCTCCTCTGATTTTGACCTATCAGAATCATCACTAGAGCTTTCAGCAGCTTTCTTAACAACCCATTTCTGGTTGTTAGATTTAGCTCTCTTCTTGTAAAACTTGTTTGAACATTCACCAATTTCAAATGTAGAATTTTTAAACAATTTGGTTCTATCAATTGGTGGTTCAAACTCAACCACTTTCTCTTTGAGTTTACGAGATACTTCCCGTTTTGATTGTATTGCCTTAGAACAATCTCTGGCAATATGTCCAACAGTGTTGCATTGGAAACAGGTTCTCGTATCTTTCTTCTGCTCAGCCATCTTCTTCATTTCATCTTGCTTCTTTGCAAGGAACTCATTGTTTGACTGCCTCCAGAAATCTTTCTTTTCTTCTTCGTCTGCTGACGTACCTGAAACAAATGTCATTTTGGATTTAAAATCACGAACATATTTTTCATTTTTCTGTTTTTCTGTTGGAGTAAAACCAAGACCTTTCTTTTTGAAATTACCGTTATGGTTAGATTTCTTTTGAAAACCTGAACCAGAATTGTAACCTTTTTTCTTATTTAATCTTTGTTGTACTCTCGAGGTGTATTTTTTAGGTTTTTCATTAAGATATAATTCTTTTATTTCAGAAATATTAATTTCTGTTAGTTTAAAAACCTTTTTAATCATTTCAGTTTTGACACCTCTTATTGGAAATTCCTCATCAGAATATAATTTGTCAGAATTATTCAAAATGTAAGCAACTTTAAACGATTCATCATCCAAATTAGATTTTGATAACAGGAATTCTTTGTCATAGACTATTTTTCCCTGTTTTTCTGTTTGACCCGGAGTGCTTGACTCAGACTTTGACTCTGACACAGACTCCGACTTTGACTTCTCTATCTCATCGTTATCTAACACATGATCCACGACTTTCTTCATCAATTGAGACTGTTGATCAGTGTCAGACAATGTATAAACGACATCAATGTTTTCTGGAAAATTGACAAACGACTCCGACTCCCACTGTAAATTTGTTGCTTGTTTGACTCTTTCATCATTTGGATTTCTAGCCAAATATCCATTTTCCAGATGGGGTGGACACATGTTGTAACTGACACCTTGTTTTCACTGGAGTGCCTTTCTTCTTTTTAGTCTTTTTTCACTGGAGTCTTTCCTTCAATCTTTTCTTCTGAGACTTTCTTTTCTTTAGTTACATCATTGTCCTCAAATGCCTTTAAGCTTTCAGCTGTCGGATAAATCCTGTCAATAACATAAGACGAACATGAGTAACTCTTCAGCAAACGATTAACTCTTTCAGTTTCAATCCTCTGAAGTTCCAGTTTTTGTTCAAGAGCAGCACACTTCTCGATATAATTGTTCACAACTTTTTGCTTAACCATGAACGCTCCATGAAGTGTTTTCATTGCTGTAGCCTGCTCTTCACTTATGTCATTGTACATATTCATTGCCCTGTTCAACACATCATATGATTCTTTCAATCTGTTCATGTTGTGGATCAATGAACTGTTCTGTTTATTTACAGCTTCACAATTTTCACAAGTTATTGGACTCTTTTTCGCAATTGCTTCTTCATTAATCTCGAACTTTGGAACTTCTTTCACTTTTCTTCTCACTACCGGTACTGTCTCATCGTCACTACTAACCGGTGTCTTTACCTTTTTCTTTTTCTTCTTTGCCTTCTCATCCTCACTATCGCTTTCTGCCATCATCTTTAGATGTTGTGCCATTTGTCTAGCATAATATTCAGTTCCATCATCATCACTATCTTCTTCGACTCTTGCAACAAAAGCTGTGTGAGTTGTATGAGCTGTAGCTTGATCAGGAACATAATTATCCCAAGTGAAATTCTCCCAGCTAAAACCCTCGGGTAGCTTTTCATCATCTTGATCAATCAAACAAGCTTTTCCATAAGCTGAGACATATTTATCCCAGTTGAATGATTTCTTTTCATCCTGATTAACCACACAAGCTCTCTTTCTAGAATCTTCAATTATGTGTCTTCCATGTGCAGTTTGTGCTTGATGTTGATGCTGTTGAGATGATTGTTGAGCAACTTGATGGTAGATGGCTTTTCGGTAGTAATCATTGTTATTGTTGAAAGGATTCTGAGCTCCACTTGCTTCGCGGTTGGTGCACTCCCTCTTAAAGTGACCTTTCTCCCTACAACGAAAACAAGTGACTTTAGATTTGTCAAAACCTAAAGTAGAAACATTAGCCTCACGAAGATCATCTCTCCCCGTGATCTGCTTGAATTTTTCAGCTCTCCTTAACACGCTTGCCAAACACCATTTTATGTCCATCAGTTCCATCTCTTCAGCATCTATCTGGTCGTAATCTTCCTTTGTTAGCATTGGATTCCCGATACGACCTGCAACAAAACAACTATAAGATTCTAAAACCATTCCCAATAAAGACATGTGGTTTTTAGCAACTTCCTCAGGATAATCTTGATCATTTTCAAGATTTAAAACAATATTGCTCTGAAGTTTTCTCCCATTTTTTGTTGTTGAAATATTTGGATCAAAAGATGGAAATGATGAGAAACTTGTGTTGCTGCTTGATCCTTTTGATGAACTTCCTGTTGAATTTTTGGCATTGTACGCAGTTTCTATTTTTGGAGATAAATTTGTAGGCTTCTCATTCACCCCTGCTTTGTAGTACAACCCAATATCCTATTCACCTCGAAATCTTTCATTCGAACAATCTTTCTTTGCTCCATTTCCCGAGCTTCCAACTTCTCAATGAATTTGCTCAAGGTTAACGTACTAAACCCTTTTTGTTCCTGAGCATCATTAGATATGTTCCCCAAGTTTCATGTGGTAGCGCATCTGCAAGTTTTTCAATCAACTCTTCATTGTCTTTGTTGATGCTTAACCTCTTCATATTCACCAACAAATTACAATATCTTTCAATGATTTGCTTTGTGCTCTCATTCTTTAATCCTCGAAACAAATCAAACTCTTTCTTCAGAAGTGATTTCTTGTTCTTTACCATCTCCTGACTACCAACAAACTTTGATCGCAACGCTTTCCAAATTGAATATGAACTTCCATTGTGTTGTAACAAGACCATAATATCTTCCTTCACAGCTTGTTGTAGCAGACTTAACATCATTTTCTTATTTTTATATTTCTTCTTGTCATCGGCACTCATATCTTTGATCGCAACTTCCTCTTCATCATCATTTAACGGTCTCACATATTTCGTTTCAACACACTCCCAAGCGTCTAGGTAGTTAGCTTGAACCCAATTTTCAAAACGACCTTCCCAACCTTTATATTCTTCTATGTTCATGAGTTTGGGCGGTTTTTGCATTGTTCCTGTTTAGTTTTCGAGCATTGTGTTCTGTGCAATAGTGATAGGGGTAATCGGAGTAGCGAATGCGTTGTAAAATTCCTCGTCCATTTTTCAGATTTTAAAAAATTTTCACAACTGTCCTTATGAGCGAAATTATCACAATAAGTGGAATGACTGTTTGAGTGAAATCACCAGACGTCACAAAAGCGAAATCACAAAGTATCCCAAAAGCGAAATCACCAAGTCTTCAGGAGCGAAATCACTTTGTAACTAAGAGTGAAATTACCACTGTCCACTAAGGCGAAATTACTTTGTAACTATGAGCGAAATTACCAGTGTCATAAAAGCGAAATCAGCGATGACTTAGGAGCGAAATTAACACATGACGTCATCATTTCTCGAAACCCTTATGAGCGAAATCATTATTTTGACAAGTTTTACTTTGAATTAACAGTTGAAACTTTCAGGGATTTGTTAGACACTAATTTCGAGCAAGATGTATAAAAATCAAACCAATTCGATCATTTTTCCTCGGTCAATTTGCAAAAATCAGTGAAGAAAGGGTAGAAAACCAGAAATTTCGGTTGAATTGGCAAGAGCTCTTCCTCCTTAGCTCTGATACCACTTGTAGGATCGTTCTCTGACCTAATTGAGTCAATCAGAAGAGCCTTTCCTGATTTGAGCGGCGGAAACAAACAAATCAGGTTCAATTCAGCAAGTATTCACCTTTAAATTATTGATTCTATTGATACTGATAATATTTACAGCCCTGACAACACTTCGGCAGCACTTCGTAGCTCACCGTAAGAAAACACACACACTAACTCTATAATTTCGCTTCAAAGGACAAGCTATATATAACTGTCCTGATTTCGCTCTAACCTACATGAACACATGAGCGAAATCATCATTGCACACAAAAGCGAAATCAAGGTTAAGGGGTTTCTGTAACGCCCTGCTTTTTTTGTACTTTCCATATTTATAAGGTCTTGTTGTATTTCTATTTTTGGAAGTCTTGTGTTCCTTGTAATCGTCTTTTCGTTGTAATCGTTCTAAATCCGAGACTTCAATCATAATAAAAAGATTGAACTTTTTTATGTGAAATAAACTTTGTTTATACATCTTATACATTGATGCGTGCATTCATGATTCGTAATTCGCTCAAACGTAAGTTAAACTCATAAACGATGATCGTGTATTTGTAATTCTTAAACCTTCCATATATTAAGCACGTGGTTATTTGATTCTAAGATTAAGTTATATGTCTTTCGTTTGATTGATATCTAAATATAAATCATTTACACTTGTTACATTGGGTATGTTACACCCCCTTATTTTATTACATTGGGTAATCAAAACATGTTACTTACACATTGTAGATCTTGATACTGTATATAGTAAACAACTTGTGACACTTTAGTAAACAACAAATACATATCTTATATGTAAAAAAATAAATAAATAAATAAATAATATGTATATACTGTCAACGACCACAACATGTGGTGTTGAAGTTGTTTTTGTTTCTTTAATTGTACCTACCTATTCATTTCATAATAATACATATTTCCAACTTAGTTTTATTTTAATCTATAACTAGCCTCCTTAATCTTGTCAAAATAAATAAAAAAAAATATATTAAGAGGATGTGTACATGAATCTGCGACCGCAAGTAATAAGGCAGATTTTGGTTTTGTTTAATTGTAATTTTTTTTAATTTGTTTAACACCCAACTACACATATTAAATACCAACCAACTTAAACCCTAATCATTCCCTATAAATACCACCCTAATCCCAGCCACTTTTCCACTTTACTAACTCTAATCTCACTCTCAAAACTCTCTCAAACTCCCCAAATTCGTAGCTGAAAGTGCATTTTCGGCCAGATTCAGCAAGCTCCACTAAAGTGAGCATAACTTCTTCATTTCTCATCCGTTTTAGCCCATTCTTTTTCCAGAGCGCTTGGCTTGACCTTGGCTTCGATTCTAGGGGTGTTTCACAGCAAACAAGTCCCTGGAACTCCGGCAAAAAGGCTTCAAAGTCCACTGTTCAAGTTTGTTTTCATTAATCTTTGTTTGAACATGAGTCTAACTCACTCAAACCCACGTCCTTATGCTTATAACCACTTCTATGGTTAGTTAAGCTTAAAAACGGGGCTGAGACATACAAAATCAGAGGTTAATCCTCAAATACTTTATGTTTTGTTTAGGGTTTTTGACCCACAAGTAGTGTTCAAGCTTCAAGCTTGATAAAGGTGTGATTGTGGACTAACTTGGGTTGTCCAACGTAAAATCCCCACATTACTTGATGATTTCTCATAGTGTAGATGTTTATTATTCTTGTATTGATATTAGTTCATGACCCTCCTTGTATGTTTTTACATCAAGTGTAGTGGTGAACCATAAGAGGTACCTAAATGGAAGCTTGTTCTTCCTACCTCCTACATGAATTCTATGACACAATAGAGGTGCCTAAATGAAGATTTATCTTCTACCTCATGCTTGAATATTAGACTAAATGATCCATATAATACTTATACATATATTTACTATTCGAACTCTTGATGATGGACTTGTGTTCATTCGTCATGGTATTAGAATACATCATCTAAAACACAAGACTTGTTACGATTCTAATGAGTATACTACTCATGAAAACATTAACCCTTGAGGTTTCATAGTGTCAAGAACAAGTACTTAATGTTGAAGGATGATTACTTTCGAATATATACATTCTTGTGTTTTAACTTCCTAAAATCTCTAAATCCTCCGAATGCCCAAACTCACACACCTTTGCTTTCCCGTGTAGAAGGACAAGGTGCTCCACACTGATCCAACCACCAACTTGCTCTCGGAACTTCAAGTCACGACTTGTAAACCGTGAGTATACTCGTATTTCCCCTTTTTACTTTTACCACTTTTGGGGTGTAACATGTTTACCTATTGAAAACTTACACATGAACACTTTGTTAAACACATGAACGTTCCCACAACATGCTTGTATACATGATGGCTTGATACTTTAAACTTGGGTTATTCTTATGTGTTGAACTTATCATTAACTTCGTACGAGCCAAACCTTGACATATGTAGCGCTATAGGATTAACGACCCGCCCGTAAACTTGAGGTTATGTCATGAGCATATTGCGTTTTCTTGGTTTGATATGTTAGACACATGCCATATTTAATGTTTATCTTGAATCATATGCTTGCCATGAGGAATTGTTCACACTTTTTATCTTATGCTATGTACGTACCAAACTTGTATACTCGCCTTTGCTTTGGCATTGAATTGTATTTTTAAACATGTTACAGGTTGATGATAATGAGATGAAAACGGATAGCAAAGATGCCTAGATACTCACTTAGACGTTTAGGTTTAAAGTGTTGTATCAATTTTGTTTATGTTATGTTGAACAATGTTGTTATTTGCTATTCTTGAAATGTTTTGACAATTTATTTTGGAAATGAAATGGGATTATTAAATTATCGTCACAAATAGCGTTATGATGTCTCGAGCAATCTTCACACTTCGTCTCATCCCGATGTTTCCGCCATTGGTTGGGGTGTGACAGATTGGTATCAGAGCCATAACTATAGGGAATTAGGAAAAATTGCCATGCTTTTGCCCTAGTCTATAGTTTTAGGAAGTTTGTCTCTTATTTGTTGTTTAAAACATTTGTGCTCTATGTTACATGCTTCCTAGCTACACTTCTTGTTAATGAATTTATGCGCCTTTCCTAAGGCTAACACAAATACACTTATGCTATTTTATACTCTTGTAACATCAACGAGACAACTTTACCAAAATAGGCGTGAAACCCACAATTTGGTCAACGACTCTCACTCTACCTTTAATCTATCTTTGCACGAAATTTCACCATTAAGCTAGGAGTGACATCCACAACTTAATGGTAATTTCCATTTCAACTCTAGTGGATCCTTGTCAACGTGTCAAAATTTTATTTCGGCCGACAAGTACCAACCATATTTAGGGTACGAAATCGTCAAGTTAGGGGTGAAACCCGCATCTTGTCGATTAAGTCCCATTCCTTGATTTTTATTCTCGCCAAAGTCCCGAATGTTCCAATCATTTAGAGATGTGTAGTAACCGGAAGGGTAAGATACCGTTAATCGCTTCTCGACGAGAGTATCTTACTTATAGGCCAAAGCACAATATCCCTAAAACGAAAGGACTTTCGACCCACTTTGGAATTGTCGACGTTTCTCTACCCGAAACATTCCTATGTTTTATTGAGCCTCTCTTTTATGTATCTCAATTTATATGTGATTTTATACTTGAACGTTCATTCGTTTCGAAATGTCGTTTTAATCATTTCGCACGTAACGCAATCACAAACAATAATAATCCTCGTGAACAAACTAAATTTATACCCTTTACGCAACTTATGTAATATTCTTGTTGAATGTATGTTGGAAACTTATGCTTTATGTGAACTTTACTTGGTACTTGAACATTTACTCGCCTTTACATACACAAACCTTGTTTTCAATTAATGATCAAAGTCTCATCCTTTCCCTTCTCTTTCAAATCTTTTAGATGTCTTCTAGTTCATCCAAGAGACGAAGGTCAAGGAAGGGTTCGACCTCCTCCGCCATGTCCCAAAAGGATTGTATGAAGTTTATGGCTAAACAATTTGCAAAGGTCCTACCCGACATTGTTAGCAAGATCCAAACCGATTCACCACATGGTTCGGTCGACTCCAAGGCCGACAAACCCAAAGCCACCTTCCAATTCAAGCAATTCATGGCTTGCAAACCTTTAGAATTTACCGGCAAGAATGGCGCTACCGCCATGATGAATTGGTTTGACTCCATCGAGCTTACCTTCTTACAAAGTGGTTGCCCTGACGAGTTGAGAACATTGAATGCAACCGGTGTGTTTCGTGAAAAGGCACTTGAGTGGTGGACAACGGAGCGTAACAAGAGAGGAAACGAGGTCGCACACGCTATGCCGTGGGACGATCTCAAACACCTTATGAAGGATCACTTTTGTCCCCCTCACGAACTCCAAAAGTTGGAAAATGAATTCTGGAACCTCACGCAAAAAGGGAGTGACATGGATGGTTTGATTACACGCTTCAAACAGCTTAGCGTTCTATGCCCTGGTCAAGTAGAAACCGCCCCCAAAACCGTGGCCAAATTCATTCGTTGTGTTGCACCTTCCTTAACAAACCATCTTGCATCTGCCAATCCTCAAACCATTGAAGACGCGTACCGCATAGCTACCGAACTTAACAACAATTGTGTTCTTCATGGAACCTTTGACAAGGTTTCAACAAAGAATGCACACCAAGCCACCATTGACTTTCCTAATGAGTCTAAACCCTCCCAGCAATCTAAGAGAAACCAAGGCAAGAAGCGGAAGGCTTCAAGCCAAAACTGCGCAGTCGTCACTCCGCCAAACCCACAACCCCTTCAAACTGTGCCTGCTTCCAATGGTGAGCGCAAGGTTTATACTGGAACGCACCCAAAGTGTGACAAATGCCGATATCATCACCCTCCTAACGCGCATTGTCGAAAGTGTGACAAGTGTGGCCGGTATGGGCATCTCTCGCCATACTGTCGTATCCCCCCACAGGCCTACCAAAACCAAGCTCTTTTGGCTCCGAATCAAGTCGCTCCTGTGCGAGCATGCTTCACATGTGGTGATACCAACCACATGGCCAATGTGTGTCCCCAACGATATCAACCACAACAACCTCGACAGCAACAATCACAGCCACAACCCCAACAACAACAACAGATTCAAGAACCCGCTAGGGGTCGAGCTTTCCTTCTCACCACAGCTCAGGCTCAAGATGCAAACGACGTCATCACTGGTACGTTTCTCATTAACCATATCTATGCTTCATGCCTATTTGATACTGGTGCCGATAAAAGTTTTGTGTCGTTAGAATTCGAGTCCTTGCTCAAGTGTAAACGCTCTAAGTTGCCAAAATCTTTCGCTGTCGAAGTTGCTAATGGTAAAACCGTCAATGTCAATTCCGTTCTCTCCAATTGTTCTCTAATCCTTAACGATCATACGTTCTCAATCGATCTCATACCTATGCAAATGGGTAGTTTCGACGTCATAGTAGGTATGGACTGGCTTGGGCGAGTTCGTGCTGAAGTTGTCTGTTCTGAGAAGTTTATTCGTCTGCCTCTTCCAAATGGTGATTCTCTACACGTCTATGGTGAAAAGCCTTCTCAAGGTCTTAAACTCATGTCGTGTACCAAGGCAAACAAGTGCTTACGCAAGGGTACCTTCGCCTTTCTCGCCCACATCGTGGAAAAGAAGGATAAAGGCCCAAGCATAAGTGACGTTCCTGTTGTACGTGACTTTCCGGATGTATTTCCCGAAGACCTTCCTGGTCCTCCTCCTGCTCGTTCTGTCGATTTTCGCATCGATTTAGTTCCTGGCGCTATGCCTGTCGCTAAGTCCCCCTATCGTTTAGCACCCTCTGAGATGCAAGAGCTCTCGAGTCAACTTCAAGAGCTTCTTAACAAAGGCTTCATACGCCCTAGTACTTCTCCTTGGGGCGCTCCCGTGTTGTTCGTCAAGAAGAAAGATGGATCCTTTCGTATGTGTATTGACTATCGTGAGCTCAACAAGCTTACTATCAAAAATCGATACCCTCTTCCTCGCATCGATGACCTCTTCGATCAATTGCAAGGCGCAACCTGCTTTTCAAAGATTGATCTTCGTTCTGGGTATCATCAACTTCGAGTACTCGAAGAAGACGTGCCTAAAACCGCCTTTCGTACGCGTTATGGTCATTATGAGTTCGTGGTCATGCCCTTTGGTTTGACCAACGCACCTGCTGTCTTTATGGACTTAATGAACCGCGTGTGCAAAGCCTACTTGGACCGTTTTGTGATCGTCTTCATCGACGATATCCTCATCTATTCCAAGACGCAAGCAGAGCATGAGCGACACTTGCGCCTTATTCTTGAACTCCTTCGTACTGAACACTTATATGCCAAATTCTCCAAGTGTGAATTTTGGTTACAAGAGGTTCAATTCCTTGGTCACACTGTCAACAAACTTGGTATTCACGTTGATCCCGCAAAAATCGAAGCTGTGAAAAATTGGGTCGCACCTAAATCTCCGTCCGAAATCCGTTCGTTTCTTGGTCTTGCTGGTTACTATCGTCGTTTCATCTCCAACTTTTCAAAAATCGCTGTTCCTTTGACCTCCTTGACTCAAAAAGAGAGACCTTTTGTTTGGGGTCCCGAACAAGAGGAATCTTTTCAAACGCTCAAGGACATGCTTTGCAATGCTCCTATCCTAACGCTTCCTGATGGTAACGATGATTTTGTCGTGTATTGCGACGCTTCCAACCTTGGTCTTGGTTGTGTCCTCATGCAACGTGACAAGGTTATCGCTTACGCATCAAGACAACTCAAGATTCATGAGAAAAACTATACTACCCACGACCTTGAACTTGGTGCAGTCGTTTTTGCATTGAAGATTTGGCGACACTACCTTTATGGTACTAAATGTGTGGTCTTCACCGACCATAAGAGCCTTCAACACATCTTCAACCAAAAAGAACTGAATATGCGTCAACGTCGTTGGGTGGAATTGTTAAACGACTACGATTGCGAAATCAAATACCATCCAGGTAAAGCGAATGTAGTAGCCGACGCTCTTAGTCGTAAAACTCATGTCAAAAGTATTCGTTGTTTCCAACTCGTCCACGATCTTCAAAATCGCATACGTAACGCTCAATACACGTCTGTTAATGAGGGTAACCTCTACAACGAGATGCAATGTGGTGCTGAAAATAGTCTCGAGTCCAAATCTGATGGCATTTTATACTATCTCAATCGTATCTGGATTCCTGACCGTGATGATCTTCGCAAATTCCTGATGAAGGAGGCCCATAACACGAAGTATTCTATTCACCCTGGTGCCGACAAGATGTACCATGATATGCGTACATCCTATTGGTGGCCTGGAATGAAGAAGGATATAGCCACTTTCGTCTCAAAATGTCTCACATGTTCCAAAGTGAAAGCTGAACATCAACGTCCCTCTGGCTTACTCGAACAACCACGGATTCCTATCTGGAAGTGGGAGAGCATTGCCATGGATTTTATCACTAAGCTTCCTCGCACTACGGCTGGTTATGACAGCATTTGGGTAATCGTTGATCGATTGACCAAGTCAGCTCACTTCCTTCCCATTCGTGAAGATTTCAAAGTCGAGAAATTGGCTAAGGTCTACATGAAGGAGATAATCTGTCGTCATGGTATTCCCATCGACATCATTTCTGATCGTGATGCTCGCTTTACGTCTCGTCTCTGGCAAACTTTTCAATCTGCTATGGGTACTAAACTTAACCTTAGCACTGCCTTCCATCCTCAGACTGACGGTCAAACCGAGCGTACTATCCAAACCTTAGAGGATATGCTTCGTTCATGCGTAATAGATTTTGGTGGCAACTGGGATTCACACTTGCCCTTAGTCGAATTCTCGTACAATAACAGTTATCACGCGAGTATTCAGATGGCGCCTTTCGAAGCATTGTATGGTCGCAAGTGCCGTTCGCCTATTTGTTGGCACGAGATTGGTCAAGCTCAACTTACCGGTCCCGAGCTTATACAAGAGACGACGGACAAGATTTTACAAGTCCGAGACAACCTATTGAAAGCCAGGAACCGACAAAAGAGTTACGCTGACAAAGGACGCAAACCGATGGAATTCGACACAGGTGACTTCGTGCTTCTCAAGGTATCCCCTTGGAAGGGCGTGGTTTGATTTGGCAAGAAAGGGAAACTCGCACCTCGCTACGTTGGTCCCTTCAAAATTCTCGAGAGGATTGGCGAGGTTGCGTATAGACTGGACCTGCCCGAAGAACTCAACAATGTACACCCTGTCTTCCACGTGTCCAACTTAAAGAAATGTCTAGCTGACGAAGGACTCCACGTTCCTCTCGAAGACTTGCAAGTCAACGAAACGCTTCACTTTGTGGAAAAACCGGTCGAAATCATGGACCGAGGAGCCAAGCAATTGAGGCGCAGTCGAATTCCTATCGTCAAGGTTCGATGGGAAGGAAAACGTGGCACTGAATTTACTTGGGAGCTCGAAAGCGAAATGAAGTCGAAATATCCTCACCTTTTCCCTACGTCTTCTTAAATTTCGGGACGAAATTTCCTAAAGGAGGGGAGACTGTAACGCCCTGCTTTTTTTGTACTTTCCATATTTATAAGGTCTTGTTGTATTTCTATTTTTGGAAGTCTTGTGTTCCTTGTAATCGTCTTTTCGTTGTAATCGTTCTAAATCCGAGACTTCGATCATAATAAAAAGATTGAACTTTTTTATGTGAAATAAACTTTGTTTATACATCTTATACATTGATGCGTGCATTCATGATTCGTAATTCGCTCAAACGTAAGTTAAACTCATAAACGATGATCGTGTATTTGTAATTCTTAAACCTTCCATATATTAAGCACGTGGTTATTTGATTCTAAGATTAAGTTATATGTCTTTCGTTTGATTGATATCTAAATATAAATCATTTACACTTGTTACATTGGGTATGTTACACCCCCTTATTTTATTACATTGGGTAATCAAAACATGTTACTTACACATTGTAGATCTTGATACTGTATATAGTAAACAACTTGTGACACTTTAGTAAACAACAAATACATATCTTATATGTAAAAAAAAAAAAAAATAAATAAATAATATGTATATACTGTCAACGACCACAACATGTGGTGTTGAAGTTGTTTTTGTTTCTTTAATTGTACCTACCTATTCATTTCATAATAATACATATTTCCAACTTAGTTTTATTTTAATCTATAACTAGCCTCCTTAATCTTGTCAAAATAAATAAAAAAAAATATATTAAGAGGATGTGTACATGAATCTGCGACCGCAAGTAATAAGGCAGATTTTGGTTTTGTTTAATTGTAATTTTTTTTAATTTGTTTAACACCCAACTACACATATTAAATACCAACCAACTTAAACCCTAATCATTCCCTATAAATACCACCCTAATCCCAGCCACTTTTCCACTTTACTAACTCTAATCTCACTCTCAAAACTCTCTCAAACTCCCCAAATTCGTAGCTGAAAGTGCATTTTCGGCCAGATTCAGCAAGCTCCACTAAAGTGAGCATAACTTCTTCATTTCTCATCCGTTTTAGCCCATTCTTTTTCCAGAGCGCTTGGCTTGACCTTGGCTTCGATTCTAGGGGTGTTTCACAGCAAACAAGTCCCTGGAACTCCGGCAAAAAGGCTTCAAAGTCCACTGTTCAAGTTTGTTTTCATTAATCTTTGTTTGAACATGAGTCTAACTCACTCAAACCCACGTCCTTATGCTTATAACCACTTCTATGGTTAGTTAAGCTTAAAAACGGGGCTGAGACATACAAAATCAGAGGTTAATCCTCAAATACTTTATGTTTTGTTTAGGGTTTTTGACCCACAAGTAGTGTTCAAGCTTCAAGCTTGATAAAGGTGTGATTGTGGACTAACTTGGGTTGTCCAACGTAAAATCCCCACATTACTTGATGATTTCTCATAGTGTAGATGTTTATTATTCTTGTATTGATATTAGTTCATGACCCTCCTTGTATGTTTTTACATCAAGTGTAGTGGTGAACCATAAGAGGTACCTAAATGGAAGCTTGTTCTTCCTACCTCCTACATGAATTCTATGACACAATAGAGGTGCCTAAATGAAGATTTATCTTCTACCTCATGCTTGAATATTAGACTAAATGATCCATATAATACTTATACATATATTTACTATTCGAACTCTTGATGATGGACTTGTGTTCATTCGTCATGGTATTAGAATACATCATCTAAAACACAAGACTTGTTACGATTCTAATGAGTATACTACTCATGAAAACATTAACCCTTGAGGTTTCATAGTGTCAAGAACAAGTACTTAATGTTGAAGGATGATTACTTTCGAATATATACATTCTTGTGTTTTAACTTCCTAAAATCTCTAAATCCTCCGAATGCCCAAACTCACACACCTTTGCTTTCCCGTGTAGAAGGACAAGGTGCTCCACACTGATCCAACCACCAACTTGCTCTCGGAACTTCAAGTCACGACTTGTAAACCGTGAGTATACTCGTATTTCCCCTTTTTACTTTTACCACTTTGGGGTGTAACATGTTTACCTATTGAAAACTTACACATGAACACTTTGTTAAACACATGAACGTTCCCACAACATGCTTGTATACATGATGGCTTGATACTTTAAACTTGGGTTATTCTTATGTGTTGAACTTATCATTAACTTCGTACGAGCCAAACCTTGACATATGTAGCGCTATAGGATTAACGACCCGCCCGTAAACTTGAGGTTATGTCATGAGCATATTGCGTTTTCTTGGTTTGATATGTTAGACACATGCCATATTTAATGTTTATCTTGAATCATATGCTTGCCATGAGGAATTGTTCACACTTTTTATCTTATGCTATGTACGTACCAAACTTGTATACTCGCCTTTGCTTTGGCATTGAATTGTATTTTTAAACATGTTACAGGTTGATGATAATGAGATGAAAACGGATAGCAAAGATGCCTAGATACTCACTTAGACGTTTAGGTTTAAAGTGTTGTATCAATTTTGTTTATGTTATGTTGAACAATGTTGTTATTTGCTATTCTTGAAATGTTTTGACAATTTATTTTGGAAATGAAATGGGATTATTAAATTATCGTCACAAATAGCGTTATGATGTCTCGAGCAATCTTCACACTTCGTCTCATCCCGATGTTTCCGCCATTGGTTGGGGTGTGACAGTTTCGCTCTAATGACCACAGGTCATTTGAGCGAAATCATCTTTACATGAATTCTTGATTCTCGTGCCCTGAACTAACCTATTCTACTCTAGACTCGATACAAGACGAAGTCGACAAATGGATGCACCAACATATACTAAACCTAAAGAGTAACCGAATAGGTACCTCGACCCTTCTCGAGAAGACACCTATAGCAACCTATTAGGCTGTTTAACTACCGGTTTAACGGACTCCTTCACAAACTTTCCTAGTGTGATAACAAAGCACCCTTAGACACTCTACCTCACGACACGAAAATCTAGGGAAACTGTGGTTTATAATCTAACTCAGCTAGCTGACAAAGACCGTGAACTAGGGGATCTTCTCACGAAGAATCTAACCTAGAAACCTAATCACTCGATACTAGCCAATAACCTCTCACCTCATGGCTATTGAGATTGGTAGAACATTTATTACTATTCAAACCCTAATCATAGTTTCTATGGGAAATCGTATACTATTAACCGTAAACTAGCGACTAACACACAGTCCACGACCTAACAAGCATTCAGACATAGAAGACATCCCTACAAGAACGCAAGTGAAACATATAATAAGGGTTTAAACAAGATTAAGTATGCATATACATTAGAACACTGAAACCAAAGTTATTAACATTATTAATCAAATCCACAATTCATGTCCAAAACCGAATAAAAACAAGATCAAACAAACGTATTCATCATATGACCTAGATAGTGATAATAAAACTAACCTAACATTGTCATGAAATCAAGGACAATCATCTTCTAGAGTTTAGCAAACATGGTAAAAAGAATATAAACGAAAGAATCGGGTAATAAGATGCTTAACACCCGAAAGATTCGATCCCACGCTTCAATTCTTCACTCCCGAGCTCTCTTGATCTTTAAAATCTTTGTTTTCAACTTCTTGGTTTGTCTAGGGTTGTCTGTGTTATGATTAGGGTTTATTGTGGGATTAAATAGGATCAAAACTGAAGTTTTTTCGCGTTGAACAGACTCATCCTCGTGTTGCGCGGGTATGATCAGGTTTTGTCGCCGCTCGGCGCGACGAGCATCTGTACTGAGAAAACCGTGTTCGTCCTAACTTCTTCGTTTCAACTTCGTTTTCTTCACCATTTTCGCCTATGTGTTTTTAATTCAATTTTCTATCATCCCATCTTCTTAAATATCTATTTCCATTCTATGAGAATCCTTTACTAAGCCTAACCCTTCTCTTGTGTGCTCATTTCTTTAACGTTTTAGCTCGTTTTTACTTCCGGAACCCTGCAAAACACACAAGACACTATAATATACAAAACCAATGGTAAAACGACACAAAACGACTCGAATTATTATACAAACTATACATGGCAACAAGTGTAATTTACATTACTTCACGGGGTCGTTAAACTACCAAAATATAGACGTAAAAATGTTGCACCTAACATGCACGTTGCAACATGTTTACTCGCAAGATTTAGACCGAAACGTAAAACGACAAATTTGTAAAAGATGAAAATTGAAGAGGTTAAAAATAAGAACTAAAGGGATTGATGTGTATACAAATGAAAGTTGAGAGGCAAATATGTAAGAAAAATGAATAGTAAAAATCACTCACGAACCATTTTTGCTAAATTATGGATGGATAATAATAATCATATGGCAAAAGACAAGTATACCCTTAATGATCAACTTGAAAAGACAATATTGCCCTGGTCAACTAACGGTTGATCAACAAATTTTGTGAACAAGGACATTATTGATTCTAATTGACAACCACAGAGACTAGAATGACCATTTTTTTTTTCAAATATGATCTATATGTAAGAACGGGTGTAAACCACAGGTTCAAAAATTGTACTTAACTCAAATTTATATGTTAGATGGTTATGATATATAGTCAGGGACAGTTACATCATAACAAAATTAAAAGATTAGGTATATTGATATTTAAAAGATTATTTATCTTGATGTTAAAATGAATAAAACTTCCACTTTAAAACATAAAAAAGGCTTGATGGTTGCTATTTACTATGCTTGACATAATTTTTAAATACTCTTTCGACAAACTCCCGATTTCCATCATCTTATCTCGTACATTCTATTCTATTCTATTCTATTCTATTCTATTCTATTCTATTCTTATAATAACATTTGTAAGTTTGAATGAATAGTAACTTCACTTTTTTTAACAGTCAACGTAAAAGTCTGGCTACTCAAGGTAACCCAATGGCAAAAAACAACTCCATACACCCGCGATCGTAGACGAAACTGAGTAGTCCATGCCAGCCATCTTCAGTTCCGAAGAAAACCCGCTGCCTGAAGACTCAGTATGATCTTAATTTAATCATACAAGAACGAGAGATCTTAATTTAATCATACAAGAAGTATAATAACACCTTTATAGATTAGTCACACATTGAATATGAGTAAGATAAGATATTACTAAAGTAAATTTGCTTTTTATTGTAACATTGTTTTTGTGTATATAATGAATATACGATACAACTTTTTTACATCATTTGGTCGATTACACGTGTTTATATACCGATTCAGAATTGGATAAACATTCTTTAAACTAAATTTGGAGTTTGACTATTATAGTTCATGTTTCAATAAATTTTCCCATTAGTTCTGGTTTGAAATAAATAAATAAATAAATACTTATTTCAGTGCATAAATAAGTCTATAAAAGTCAAACTCCCTTAATTTCCAATATTTGTCTGTGCATGTACTATTGTTACTTACGTGGATGTACTTTTGTTGTTGCATGACGTTGTACACCACCGCAAACACGATAAACATATATATTGATAGCCGGCCATTTAGGAGACCAGACTATTGTGGTGGTTTGCGTGAGCTTTCAAATGTCACTTTTATGCTTTGGCATGATACCAAAGAGAGACGTGTGATAGTTAAGTGGCCAGTAATTTTTATTTAACATCTAGTTAACGATTATTGTTTAAACTGCTCCTACCATGTATCACTCATATTCGTAAATGGGTTGACACTAAATGAGTTGACCAAAACATGACCATTATTTGTTAGCTTATGGTTGATGTTTATGACACTAATACATATATTCATCAACTTCGTGTTATCAAACTATCAACCCAAAGTCTTTCTGTCAAATGGTATGAATATAACTGATAAACACACAAAATAGCGAAAAAACAAACGACAAAACTTTATTATTTACCCAAACCAAAAAACTCCCTCCAAAACCCTAGATCTTACAAATAGTAAGATCTAAGAACAAATATAAAGTAACGATCAACTGATACAAACAATCAGATGACCAGAAATAGTGATCACATGCAATCACAAGATCTATCAAAGATCTTATAACAACTGATACAAAAGATACAATCGAAGAAGAAGAACAGATGAACTTGAAGCTGGTATGCGTAACAGTATGAGAGAGAGTATAAGAGTGAAACTAGGGGAATAAACGATCTCTACACAAAAACATGCCTTTTATACTTCCAGCACAAAATGTTACACATTAGCCCAAAAGTATGCGACGAGATGATCGGAATCCCTCCAAAGTTTCATAACACCCCCTTAGACTTCCAGCTGTATTTAACAACTTACAACAAACATTAGACTATTATAACAAACAACAATATACGTGAACTGATATACCAATCAGTCCACACAACATAAGCCCAAAAGAGTAACAGGCCAAAATACAAACAGAACAAGCTATACAATAACCCCAATAAATAAAACATATGAATGAGAATTAATTCTCATTTTTTAACACTTTCAATCCACCAACCAAGCATGATTGACACCCCTAATTTAAGGGAGGGGTATTGTTTTCGTATAACTAACTACAAGCGCTAATTGCATAAGCCATTCATTCGTCAAAACCTAAAGGCACCACTGTAAGTTAAGTTAGACACACCGTTGTATATAGTTTAAAAAAACCAGTACTTTACTTGATGGATACATATGAAGCGAAGCCCTAAACCAACTGGACCGGATGCGTATCTAAGCGTAGCCCAAAATGAGAATTAAAGCCCGGCCCAACAAAGAAAACAAGGAAACCCGGTTCAACGGTTTGGATAGAGAGTTTAGTTAGGGCACAGGTAATATAAAAAGCGAAAACTCCATAGCCATACGGTTTTTAGGGCTTAAACGAAGAAAATTGAAGCCGGAGAAGAGGGCTCTTCACACCTGTACTGTCTTATCCAAATCCTCAATCAATAAACGGTATCATTAATTCCTCAAACACACGTTTTTATTCTTCTATTTGCAGATTCATTGCTCTATATTGTTTCTTTTCATATTCTCGCTATGTTTTGATTAAAAGCTGTTATTTTTTGTCATTATTTTGTTGCTATGAGAAAACCCTAATTTTTGTGGTGACTGCTTTGATTTTAGGTTTGTAAAGTGAGTGATAGAGTGTATATGTACATGTTTTCTGGATTGTATTTGTGTTTACACTAATTGATAAATGCATGCACTGCATTTGGTTTTATTGTTTGCTTCTTAACAATCTTTTGTTGTTTTGTGCTTTGTAGCTTGAGAAAGATACTAGATTTAGTAGTGCCTGTGTATAGCTGGTGATTTTCAAATGCTTTAATAACTGATGTTATATGATTTTTTGTATTTGCTTTATTTGGGATTTAATTGAAACAGATTGTTGTTTTCTGCTATGTAGTTAATATCCCGATATATCAACCGATATATCAGTGATATATCGGTTATCGGTCCCCTGCCGAGATAACGGTACAAAATATTGGTCAGAATATCGGTACCGATAATATCAACGATATTGTCCGATATTTGACCGATATAGGACCGATATTTGATCGGTAAATCACCGATTTTCCCGATATCAGTACCATTCTTATTTCTACCATTCATTTTTCTTCTTATTGCTGCTATCAGTGTTTTAAGTCTAAATTGTTGGTTGTTACTGTTAAATGTTAGTGTTTTAAGTCTTAGTTCTTACTTGTTACAATTGTTAGCGTTAAATTGCTATATATATAAATTTTGCATGATATTAAAATTACCGATATCCCACCGATATCCCACTGCGATAACCGATATCTCAAATATCAGTCCTTGACCGATATCCAAAATTTTGCCGCATTAACTACTTAGGTTTTCTGTTTGTAGTTGCATATTGTTCTGGGAGACACTATTTATTTATGTTTGTTTTTGGTTTAATGCTTGACTTTTTATTATGATAGATGGATCGGTACCAGAAAGTTGAGAAGCCTAGAGCAGAGCAACCCATTAATGAGAACGAGATACGTATTACCAGCCAGGGGAGAATGCGAAGCTATATCACATATGCCATGACTTTGCTTCAGGTAAATATTTTGCTTCTATATTACAATATTGTTTTTTTTCAAGTGTTGTAAATTGTCGCCTAATGAGGTATTTGAATCTGTCTTCATTCACTCAACTTCATTTTGTTAACCAATAGGTATTGATGCATACTACTAATTCTATGATTTAAGTGCTTGATATAGTATCTGATTGCACTATTTATTGCTCTTTAGGAAAAAGGCTCATCAGAGATTGTGTTCAAAGCTATGGGTAGAGCTATCAACAAGACTGTCACAATTGTCGAACTAATAAAGGTTTGCCATCATATATACATTATATCATACGTTTTTGTTCTTTAATTTCTGTCACCATTTTTTAATCACGTTTAGAACTCTTCTCTACATTTTTATTGTAGAGGCGAATAGTTGGTCTCCATCAAAATACCTCCATCGGATCCACAGACATAACTGACACATGGGAACCTTTAGAAGAAGGATTACTCCCGTAAGATAACTTTGGTATTACGTGTGCGTTTTAGGAAGTCAGTGTTTTGTCTTAGTATGCTATTTATTTTGTTTCAGCTTGGAGACGACGAGACATGTTTCGATGATCACTATTACTCTCTCCAAGGAGGAGTTAAACACATCATCTATCGGGTGAGTTTGAATATGAAGATTTGAATGATATGTGGCTTATGATGTCATCAGCATAGATCCAACATGATAAATGAAATGTTTTGTCAGGTATCAGCCGCCATTACCAGCTGACCAGGTGAAGGTGTCCACTGAATTTGAATATGAAGGAGGTATAATTTTATTAATTTCCTACATACGTCGTATTTATTCATTCTTTGATAGTTTTATTTAAACACTTTATTTATTTGCAGAGGGATCACCAACTGCAAGGGGTAGGGGTCGTGGCGGCAGGGGGCGCGGAAGGGGTAGGTCTCGGCCCGCTCCAGGTATCTTTTTTTTTCAACTATAAATCTTCTTTATAACATTTATAAGTGTTACTAACAGGAATTATTTATAATTACAGGAAACGGTTATGCACAAGAGGAGTATGATGATGGCGGTTGGGATGGCCCTGGTGGTTATCCACGTGGAAGAGGTCGAGGAAGAGGCCGCAGCTTCCGTGGCCGTGGAAGGGGAAATTACAACAACGCCCCTTACATGGATGGTCAGCAAGATACGGGAGGATACAATCAAGAATCTCCTAGGGGCAGGGGTCGTAATTTCCGTGGTCGTGGAAGGGGAGGTTACAACAATGGATCTTACATGGATAATCAGCAAGACGTTGGGGGTTACAACCAAGAATCTCCCAGGGGTAGGGGTCGTAATTTCCGTGGTCGTGGAAGGGGTGGTTATAATAACGAACCGTATATGGATACTCAACAAGATGCCAGAGGTTACAATCAAGAATTTCCTATGCAAGGGCGAGGTACAATTTTATTCAAGCGCGTTGTTTGACAAACGGAAGTCAAAGGTTGAATTTTTTTTATTTTTTTTTGTGTGTTTGATATGTAGGGCGTGGTCGTGGGAGGGGAACTCGTGGAAGGGGTCGTGGTGGGTTCAGATCGAACAGGGCAAACCAGGGGGCAGAAGGCAACGAGTGAAGTTTTCTCTTGGTGGTTTGAAGTGTTTTTCATGAATGTTTGGTTGCAGCATCTCTCTATGTTTTGTTTGATTTTTTCAGTTTGAGATAATTGACTTAGGATCATCAGTTTGTACTAAAGGTGTAGACTAAGTTTAAGTAGTGAGTTTTGAGTTTTCTTCTTATTTCTTAATTAATGTTACTTTATTGTTTCAGAAAAATAATTTGCTGTAATTTTTGTTTTCAGTTTAAGATAGAGCTTTTAATTTATAAAAATGAAGCGTTAATGTATTTTTAAATCTATTAATAAATAGTAATAGAACAGAAAATAACAATACCATAATAGTATTCTGTATATAGATCTAACTAATGAGATATCCAGAGAAGTATGTATAGTCCATCTACATTGTGATCAGGTGAAATTAAATCCAAGCAAATATTATTATTTCCACACGTAATTAATAATATTTGATTTCTACTATGTTTGTTTGTACTGGTGTATTTGCCTGCCTTTTTAGTCCTCTTGACTTTTGATGGGAGTGAGGAGCCACCTTGTTGAAATTGGTCACTGTAATATTTCCAGAAACAAAGAAAGTCCAAAAATGAATGAGGAAGATGTAGATATAGAGGGATTAGGATCAAATACAAAGGATCCTAATTGTAGGAAGGGTACAAAGGTTTCTAAAAAAATCCATTACAAAAAAAAACTTAAACATCCACCACCACCAAAAACCTAAACCCCCACCCCCATCACCCACCCCCCAATTTTTTTTTTTTTTTTTTTTTTTTTTTTTTTTTTTTTTTTTTTTTGCTGAAGGGGTGGAGGTTTAGGTTTTTGGGGGGTGGTGGGGGGGGGTTAGGTTTTTTTAGGTTTTTGAGGGGTGGGGTGGGGTGGGGGGGTTTAGGTTTTTTTTAGGTTTTTGGGGGGTGGGGTGGGGATGTTAGGTTTTTTGGGGTTTTTTTTGGTGAGGTATATATATATATATATATATATATATATATATATATGTATATATATATATATATATATATATATATATATTTTTGCCGTGGGGGTGGGGGGGGGGTTTAGGTTTTTGGGTGGTGGTGGGGTGGGGGTGGGTGTTTAGGTTTTGGGTGGTGATGTAGTGGGTTTAATTTTAGGTTATTGGATACTTGTCTCTCTATAAATCCTTCTTACACTTCTTACAATTAGGAGTCTTTGTAGAGTAACTTGACCCGTAGAATAATAGATAGTTATTGTGGGTGCTGGATTATTAGCTGGCCTTACCACTACTGCCTTGTCCCTTCACAGACGGTTTTATTTAATTTACCTTTACAGTTTTCTTTTAACAGAGATATCATCATGTCTACCAAGTTATGTCATTTTTAGTCTCTAATATGAGTTATAAATATCTATGTAGGTGTTGATAGGGTGTGATGGAGTTAACTCAGTGGTGGTAAAATGGTTGGGTCTTGAGACACCGGTAGGTAAGCGTTGGGAGATTAGCTATTTGGGGTTTGGTGGAGTTCCCCGATGGCACGGGCTTTGATCCAATGTTCCATGTGAACTTGGCGGGGGTGTCCGCTTTGGTTATCTTCCGGTCGACGACAAGACCTTCTACTGGTTTTGCACGTTCACCCCGTCTCAAGTTACATCTTGTAAGCCCTTTAAATATCAGCTTTGAATATAAAAAGTAGAGGTGAGCATAAAAACAAATTGTATATTTTTAACTAAGCCGAGATCAAGACCAACCTATACATTTTCTGCCTTTTAGTAAATAATATGTTATAGGTAAAAAAAGTTTTGTTATAATCTTTTGATAAATAATATGTTAGTTGTCTTTTATTCTCCTAAACTTATAAAAGTAAAAAAATGCTAATATTTTGTTTAACCCTATGTATGATTGGATTTAACCAAACCATTTTCCCTTGTAACCAAAATATAGCATGTGAAAAATCTAGAAAACAGAACATTAGTTATGATTCGGTTTTAGCCCACAACTGAAACCGAACCATGCCCACACGACAGTACCGAGTTTGATACATATGTTATAGATGAAAAAGATTGGAAAGTAAACCCAATAAAAATGAAGCAATTTGTATTGGGTCGTATCAACAAGACGCCTCAAGAAGCACAAGATGTGGTGGAAAGAACAATGTTTAGTAACATATCCTGTGCAAAGTTGAAGTTTAGATTGCCATGGAATGTCTTATTTGGCAACAATTTGTATTGGCGCTTCATCCCATGACTCCCGACATCGGTCAAGGCGGGTGTGTAGCGTTAGAAGACTCGGTGGTGCCTCGGGGAAGCGTTTTTTTAAGAAAGCGAGTGAAGAAGATGATGAATTTGAGAGGATTAAAAGGGGTTTGGAGATATATGGGAAAGAAAGGAGATGGAGAAGTTTTAGTCTTATTAGTGTTGCATATTGTGTAGGGTTTATGCAAGAGAGCAAGGGAAAATTATGTAACATTAAATATATTATTATTGTAATATTTAATCTTCTAGTCATATAATCATTTATATTATATAGATCAAATATATTAAAACCTATTATATAATTAATTGGTAATCGTTGATGGACAATATTACTCTTGTTAACTAATTGGGTTTACTCTTGGGTGTATATATATAGAGAAATTAAAGGTTAGACAATTATCATAATCGCCCCATCTCTCTCTCTCCTTATTCACGAACTCAAACCCTAGAGTTTGGTATCACCCATTAACTTACACCCTAAGAAGGAACCAGATCATCTTGATAAGTATGTCGAATTCCATGGCTGTGTCTCTTACTGGATTCTCTGCTGGCCTGTCTGTTGTAACAGGTATATCATTTATTTATGTTCTCCATTATGTTTAAAATAAAACTGGTCTAACATGTGGTATCAGAGCATATGCTGATAAATCAGTTTTGTTTTTTTATCCATAAGTCTGGAAAACATTTTTTTTGAAAACTCTAATAAAATTTGAAACCTAATCCCATCCGAGATACTGTTCGGATTTGATGTTTTGAATTTCGGACAATATGTTAATCTTCCGATATTATATTTAATGGGTAAAACCTTGTGTTTCGGATCATCACTGTTCCGAAATTGTTTATAGAACTAAACTTTACAGTTTCGGATTCCAGAATTTGGTTTTATTATATTAGGGTTCTTCTTGATGTTCTTAGGAAATTCGATAAATTCATATAATTTGGAATGAATTAAGGATTATTGGATATTTTTTTGTTTTGATCTGTTTTATCAATTAAAATATTTTCGATATCTGTTATTATTATTATTTATAGAAATTATTTTCAAAATATTTAGATAAACTTAAACACATTAAAACAGTAAACATAATCCTAATAATCCCTGAAAATTCGAATTTCACCCTTATCACTTATTAACTGCCAAAATTAAGGATTTCGAATCTTGGAGAACACGTCTATGATGAATCTGAGATCATTTCGAACTTATCATCTCGGATGAATCCAAGACCAATTTGAACTAACTCATCTCGGATAGATCCGATATTATTCAAACTAACTCATCTCGTACAGATCCGAGATCATTCGAACTTACACATCTCGGACACATCCGAAATCATTCGAACTCATCCATCTCGGACAGATCCGAGATGATTCGAAATCATACGTTTCGGATGAATCCGAGATATAACTTATTCGAAATCATAAGTGTTTATGAAATGTCAAGATTTATCCGAAATCCCATTACTTTATTAGACTGTTAATGTGAACTAAAATTTTGCTATTAAATAATTGGTTTTGTAGATACTTAATTAATCAGAATCAGATAATTTTTCACAAAACCAAATAGCTTAACTTGAATGAGCTTCCGATGTATCACTTCTGCCCAAAGGTGATTTGATGCATCTATTTATTGTTCAAGTATTATAAAAGATATGTTAATTATGCATTACAAACGTGAATGTCTTATTTCTGGCCAAAGCTGATTTAATTCATTCATACTTAACAAGTGCATAACTAAGGTGATTGTCTCATTTCTGGCCAAAGCTGATTCGTCACAATTACTTTGCATACATGCTTAGATGATTACACTTCTGCCCAAAGGTGATTTGTCTTCATTAAGTAGAATTTTAACTAAGTCTATTATTTGATGTTAGTAATAGACAATATCACAGCTTCATAACTAAAATGGTCATTATTTATGCCTGCCTTAGTATAACATGCCCTTAGATCACATTAAGACTTCTTTTTTAGTATCGTAATTCGCTCATCTTATTTCCACTCTCAGCACCTAACTGCGGGATTCCACACTTGATTGGTGATAACTTTGCTGCATGGAAGGACTCTCTCATGCTTATTCTTGCATTATTGGATTTCGATTATGCTTTAAGGGAGAATAATCCGACAGACCTTACTCCTCAAAGCACTGCTGCTGAGCAGATGACAATGGAGAAATGGACTAGGTGTAACCGCATGTCTCTCATGTTTATGAAGCAATCCATAAGCAATGCGATTAGAGGAGCCATTCCTGATTCTGATGATGCTAAAACCTACTTGGTTTCTGTGGAGGAGCAGTTCAAGGGTACGTCTAAAGCACACGCTAGTACTTTAATCCTCAAGCTGGTGACTACTAAGTATGATGGGAGGAGCGGCATTCGCGAACACATCATGATAATGAATGACTTGGCCCATAAGCTCAAGGGATTAGACATGGAAATCGGTGATGGTTTTCTTGTTCACTTCATCATTACTTCGCTTCCTTCGTCCTGTGAAGCATTCAAGATCAATTACAACACTCAGAAGGACAAATGGACGATGAGTGAGTTGATCGCCATGTGCTTGCAGGAGGAAGAGCGTATGAAGATGGATCGCACTACTGATGTTGCAAACTTCACCACCTCCAACTCTAAGAAAAGGAAGAACAATTATCCAAGAAGGGATGCTTCCAAGGTCCAAAAGCCCAATCCTAATACAATTGCACCTTCTAGCTCTACGAACTCCTTAGGCAAACCCTACTGCAAGTTTTGTAAAAAGTCAGGACATAAGCAGAAGGAATACCCTGACTTTAAGGAGTGGCTGGCTAAGAAACGTAACGATTTTTTTATGATACTTGAGTCCTATAATTTAAATGTTCCTGCTAATTCTTGGTGGTTTGATTCTGGTTCTATGGTTTATATAACCAATTCTACTCAGGGATTCCTTTCAATCCGAAAGCTGGGAAGAAACCAAAGAACACTTAAAGTTGGGGATGATAGGGAATTAGAAGTGAATGCCATAGGAACATTACAATTATTTATGAAAACTAGTTTATGCATTAAACTTTATGATACCTTATTTGTTCATGAGGTGACTTGGAACCTTGTATCAGGACCAAAGTTAGATATAGACGGTTTTGTTGTTTCCCATGGTCATCGCAAACTCTCTATTCTATATGATTCCGTTGTTTATGGTACTGGCATTCTGGAAGGTGGCCTCTATAGATTAGAACTAGATGATGATTTTTCCAAATATTTGTTGTCATATAATATTAATGAATCAATCACAAAGATGAAATAGAAATGAGATTTAGAGACTTCATCCATGTTGTGGCATCAATGTTTAGGCCACATCTCAAGATAACGATTAAATCGTCTCGTAAAGGACGAAGTCTTACCTCCTCTCGATTTCACTGATTTTGGAACATTTGTCAAATGTCTTAAAGGTAAAATGACATTAGCAAATAAGAAAGGTGCCATTAGGAGCTCTAATTTATTAGAACTCATTCATACTGACATTCGTGGTCCCTACCAAATCGCTGGCATCACTGGACATACTTCATTTATCACTTTCATTGATGATTATTCTTGTTACATGTACTTGTATCTCATTAAGGAAAAATCTGATCTCTTACAACTTTTAAAGATTATAAAGCTGAAGTTGAAAAACAACTAGATTGTTAAATTAAAGTTGTGAGATCTAATAGAGGTGGTGAATATTATGGAAGACATACTGATGTGGGTCAAGCTCCTGGTCCATTTTATGATTTTTGTAAGAGTCAGGGGATTGTAAACCAATACACCATGCCTGGTACACCTCAGCAGAACGGTGTCGCTGAACGAAGAAACCATGCCCTTATGAACATGGGGCGTAGTATGTTATCCAACACTAATTTACCATTATTCCTCTGACTGAAGTGTTAAAAGCAGCTGTTCATATTATAGATTCCTTCTAGGTCTGTCCCTAAAACTCTTTATGAACTTTGGACATGAAGGAAACCGAGTCTTAAATATACGAAAGTATGGGGCTGCATTGCTGAAGCAAAACTTTATAATCCTTTCCTAAGGAAACTTGAACCTAAAACAGTTACCTGTTTCTTTATCGAGTATCCTGATCACTTAAAAGGTTATCGTTTCTATTGTCCTTCCCACGTCACCCGTATTATTGAAACCAAGCGTGCTACGTTCCTGGAGGATTTCAAGGTCAGTGGGAGCAACACTAACCCTTACGAAGAATTGCAAGAAGTACAAGACGCGAGGGGGAGAGACTCGTTGATTACCATTACTCTGTTTATCCTCTTGTACCCAATGCAACAACTGCACCTGAAACTACTACACCAAATCCAAATTTACTTCCACAAACAGAACCCATTATACCTCATAACGAAGACACATCAAACGCTCAAAACCAAGACAACGCTGAACCCGATAATCAACTCAGAAGGTCATCCAGGCCCATAAGGCCTACTAATTGGGATGATTATGTTACCTATATGACTGAAATGGATGCCAGAAAGCTCAATGATCCTATATCTTATAATGAAGCCATTAGCAGTGATCAGTCTTCTGAATGGAATAAAGCAATGATTGATGAGCTTGAATCCATGAAGAAAAATGACATTTGGGATTTGGTAGAATTACCCAACGGTTTCAAACCCATAGGATGTAAATGGGTATTCAAAACAAAAGTGGATCCGAATGTGAACATTGAACGCTACAAAGAGAGATTGGTTGCAAAGGGCTACACTCAAAAAAAGGGAATTGATTTTCAAGAGACGTTCTCCTCTGTCTCTCGTAAAGATTCATTAAGGATCGTTATGACCCTAGTAGCTCATTTTGATTTAGAGCTGCATCAGATGGACGTTAAAACCGCTTTCCTTAACGGAAACTTATACGAAGATGTTTACATGAAACAACTTGAAGGCTTTAAACCTGAAGGTCAGGAGCATCTAGTCTGTAAGTTGAAGAAATCCATTTACGGGTTAAAACAAGTATCACGTCAATGGTATCTCAAGTTTGATGAAGTCATGAAGAAACAAGGTTTTATAAAGAATCAAGTGGATCAATGCACCTACCTCAAGATGAGTGGGAGCAACTTTACTATACTTGTCCTTTACGTAGATGATATTCTACTGGCAAGTAATAGTTTAGACATGTTGCATGAGTCGAAGCGGTTACTCTCGCATAACTTCGACATGAAGGATCTCGGAGATGCTTCTTACGTCATTGGCATCGAAATTCACCGAGATAGACACAAAGGGATCTTAGGATTATCTCAAAGGATTGCATAGATCGTGTCCTTACACATTACAACATGCAACCATGCAAACCCTCAGTCGCTTTAGTAGTTAAGGAAGATGTTTTCGGTTCATTCCAATGTCCGAAAACAGAGGTTGAAAAGGAGCAAATGGGCCAGATACCTTATGTGTCAGTAGTCGGGAGCCTGATGTATGCTCAAGTCTGTACTCGCCCAGATATCGCTTATATTGCTGGAATGCTAGGCCGTTATCAGACTAATCCTGGCCTAGATCATTGGAAAGCAGCTAAGAAGGTAATTCGATATCTACAAGGGACGAAAGACTATAAACTGACTTATAGAAGAAGTGATCACTTAGAAGTGGTAGGCTATTCTGATTCTGACTTTGCCAAATGCAAAGATGACAAGAAATCTACTTCGGGCTATATCTTTATGTTAGAAGGCGGACCCATCTCATGGAAGAGTCATAAACAATAGTTAACCACAACTTCCACAATGATGGCATAACACATTGTTGTTTATAACGCAACCTGTCATGGAATGTTGCTTAGGAATCTGATTACTGGACTCAAAATTGTTAATTCCATTTATAGACCATTGAAGCTTTACTGTGATAACTCAGCTGCCGTTAGTTTCTCGAACAGTAACGGTTTGACTGAAGCTGGTTTCTATCTCAATACAAAGTACTTGTTCGTACGTGAACGAGTTGAGGAAAATAATCTTTGTATTGAGTATATTAGTACTAAAAATATGCTTGCGTATCCGATGACTAAAGGTCTCCCACCTAAAGTTTTCGAAGAACATGTTTCCAATGTGGGATTTACTAAAGACCTTATTTAATAGCATGTTGTACTTACTTATGTTTTAATTAATAAAATTTCATCAGTTAGATTGTATATGTTTCTAACATATGTTTTGTCGGTGTAATGACATATAGACAAATATAAATACAAATCAAATGTTAAAGGGCTTGTGCATATTTTGATCATAAATGTTAGGTTTTAGATTGAGGTTATAGTATGACTAATGGGGGTCCTGAGTCGAATGATGATTCAACGACTGTATTTCTCTGCTACGGTTCTTGGTTTAAAGCTAAAATGAGTGTTAATTGCTGATCAGGCTTATCTAATACTCATGATAAATGATTAATCGGCTAAGTGGGAGAATGTAAGATTAAATATATTATTATTGTAATATTTAATCTTGTAGCCATATAATCATTTATATTATATACATCAAAATATATTAAAACCTATTATATAATTAGTTGGTAATTGTTGATGGACCATATTACCTTTATTAACTAATTGGGTTTCCTCTTGGGTGTATATATAAGAAGATAACTAGAGAGATTAAAGGCTAGAAAATTATCATAACTCATCATTGTTATGGGTGAAATTTTGAACCTATATCTCGATAATATATCTTGACTTTATGTTTCTAATCTGCGACCAGGATACCGAACCAGGATATTGGTAACATCCTGCAGAAGTATCTTGCTCGTTACTAATGGTTTGTTTGTATACTTTAGTTGCAAGGGACCAACGTTAACACGGACTAGGTCTTCCTGAAGACTCGCTCAAAGTGGTTGAAAAGTGAACGTTGATAGCGGATGAAGAGGTCTACAACGGTCACAAGGGGATATTCTCCGTATCCCGGAATCGTAGGATATTCAGTTAGAATTTAAAAACTATATAAGGGGATGCCGGATCATTAGAAAAACACATGTAATCTCGTACACACACTGATTACTTGCTACATTCACAATCATTCACTCCCATCTCACAATCATTGTAACACTTAGAGCTGATCCGTGCATTATCCTGAAGCTGTATCCTGATATTTCAATCTATGAGAAGAACAAAAGCAGCTGGCAGTTGTCAGCTCCCGAGGTTTTGTGTCAGCGATCTAGATAGATCAAGGGCTTTCCTCGTACATCCCGCGTTAATCTTTACTTTTATTGTTCATTACTTGATAATTGATATAGTTTGATATCTTGAAACTATATCCAGAAACGGTTTTATTTATTAATCAACTTAGCACATTTTTGCAAATCTCTATAGCACACTACCTCACAAACTAAATTTGATCACTTAATTGCTTCGGTAATTTTTGACCAAAACATGTATGGGTTGGATATGGGATTAGTTGATACCCGACACGATTACCCGAAACCACACCCCATTTACCTGAACTATATACCCGATCATATACCCGATTTTTTTAATTTTTATTTTTATTTTCCATTAACTTTTGTCTATTAGTGTTTTATTTTTGTATGTTTATAATGTGAAAAAATAAATTTTCTTTTAGTATTTGCATTTAATAATAGTATTTATATTTTGTATGTTGTGAAGTATATACATGTAAGTGTATAACTATTATAAAGTTGTTATTAATTTATGATAAAACTTACATGTAGGTAATGTACATTTTTAATTTATAATAGTTGATGTATAAATAAAATAATATAATAATTACAATACTAAAAAAATGTATTTAGAAATCACAATGTATATCTTTTAACGAACTAATGGGAATACCCGATACCTGTCGGGTAATTACCCGACAAATAACCGACCCATTACCATCCTTATTTCTGGGTTGTTACCCGCTACGGCTATACTGCGGTCAGTCACCCAGGTAGGGCAGAAGGATTAGGTTTGAGGGTAAAAGAAGCCACGTGCAGTCGTTGAAATCTGATTGTTGAGAAAAGACCATATGACCATTAGAGGTTAAAAAAAGAATTTTTATTTTAAAATTAAATAACCTATATATACAATACTTTTCAGATCATTTTTCGCTACTCAAATTTACAAAACAATTCACACACATAATAACAAAGTTTTCATTTATGGACAACCAAAAATCATGTGTCGGTTTCTCAAAATTTTATAAAGCATTACATTACACTATCTTACAATAAGGCTAGAAGGTATACTGTCATCCCATCCTTGGAGGACCATCCGTCACGTAGGCGCCACGTCATAGTCCTTCCAAAGATACTCCATTACCTTGAACTAGAGGGTATGAAAGGATGGTCCTAGTCATAGTCCTCCCCACCATTTCTATATATTTTTTTTAATCTTCTATATTTTTTTAATCTTCTATTTTTTTAACATTTAAAAAATAAACTAACAAAATATTTTCATTAATATTAAAACCACATTACATAAATTTAAAAAAAACATAAACTTAAAAAAAAAAAACAAACATAGACTTAAATAATATTATGCTTCTTCATGATGTCGTTTTGAAGTTTTTTCAACATCGAACGTTTCGGCTCGGGATACTGATCGACATCCATGGTTATTGATGCGTGTCAGTGTGTATATATTTTAGATGTATATCTTAAGCCCTTTTTACACTTTTAGCCAAGTTTTAAATTTATAAAACACGATATTCACTAACACTAAACACACATATGGGCAAGTGCACCCATCGTGGACGTAGTATAGTGTTGGTAAGATACCGAGGTCGTCCAAGGACACAAGAGCTTTTAGTACCGGTTTATCCTCAACGTCTAATCAAATCAAAATGTTACAAAAGATTTTTAAACTAAGAAAATAAAAACTAACTAAATGCTGAAAAATAAAATAAAAATAAAAACAGATAGACAAGATGAATCTCTTGGATCCGACTCGTGTATTAGTATAACCTTTGATTATTTTCGCACTTTTGCACTTGTTTAAGAGATTATCTTAGTTATTGTAGTAGGCCCCTCTTTTGAAGGCGACGTCACCCTCAACCCAGTAGTTTGAGTCAGCAAGGATACAATCCTAAAGGGTCGGATTATTGAAAGATAATGAATTAAGTTATTAATGCAAATTATGGTAGGCCCCACTTTTGGAGGTGACGTTACCCTCGACTAAGTAGTCTGAGTCAGCAGGGATATAGTCCTAAATAGCCGGGTTATAGTATTAATAGTAGTTAACTTATGAAGGGGTCAAAGAGTTTGGATCCCCGCCATCCAATACCTATGGGCATTGAAGGAGATCCTACTAAATTTGACCCAGGTCCCTTGCAGGACCTCTAAACGCTGAACAAGGGCAAGACCCTTACCAAACCGTTCCCTTAACCCCCGACCAGGTAGCCAACATACCTCCATATAGACCGTGGAGATATGAATGCTGAAAATTTTTTTTATTTTATATAGACAGTAAAATAATGCCAAGACACCACGGACAAACGATAAGGAAGAATCACCTTCAACATAAGCAACTAGTTATTAAAGTCATTAATACAAAACCACATAAAAAGTGCAAAAGATTAAAAATAAAAAGTATTATACTAAACACTTGTCTTCACCAAGTGATGTAAGAGACTTAGGCAAACATGGCCTTGATTGTCAAGAACTCTTACGATCAATCTTGGATCCCGAGACGACTCACAGACTCTATGATGGACAATGGATGGTGGTGGATGATGGTGTCACACCCCCAAAATCCACACGCGGAGTACCACCGCTTCGGAGCGTGACTGACAATGATCAAGCCACCAATCATATTAAACATAGCATATAATAATTAAAGTAGTTCATAAAAATTCAACTCAATACAATTGATGTTCAAACCAAACTTAGTTTTAGTAGCGGAAGCATAATATGAAAACCCAAAGTATGTAATAAGTTCAAGTGTTATAAAGTTTAACATGGCATCCACGATCCATGCTCCACAACGACCTGCTCCTCCCTGTGCAAGCTCCACATGTACCTAAGATCCTGCAAGGCATGCAGCAGAGAGTCAACAACTAGTTGAGTGAGTTCACAGAAAGTAAGTACGTAATGGTAATTCGTATGTTCATTAATGGGGGCTTCCCATGTATGTATGTACTAATAGTGGGGGATTCCCATGATTATATTTATTACTAATGGGGGCTTCCCATGTTTATCCTTACTAGACTATTTGCAACCATGAGTGTTCTTCTTAACCCGAGAACAGGAATACGTACAAGGTCACGTAGGTTTTACGTGAGTGCCCTTCCCCGAGGACAGTGGTACGCGTGGGGTTTACGTAGGTTTTACGTAAGTGTCCTTCCGACCCGGAAGACAGTAGTAGGTATGAGTTTACGTAGGTTTTACGTAAGTGTCCTCCCGACCCGGGAGACAGTGGTAGATACTAGTTTACGTAGGTTTTACGTAAGTGTCATGACTAACCTGAGGACGATGGTATATAGTCTAGCAATAGCATAAGTACGAGTAATTATCCAATTCAAATCTTCCAACCCAATTCCCAACCCGGGAATCCCATGCCTTGGCTGTGTGAACTCACCTTGGTTTGCTCGGTATGCTAAGTTAAGTGCTCACAAGGAATCAATCAAAGCCTAGAGTATGCATGTGTTCACAGTCAGTACATGTTTGTAAGGTTTCGCATGCAAAGTTCATCACATAGTGTGTGTAACAGTTAACATCAGGCATTACAACCAGTTAATCATCTTCATACAATTCATGCTTGATAGGAAGAACAGGCAGTTAACATACTTCACCAAGTTAACACACTTAACAGGATTCACACACTAGCAATGTTACATGTCTAACTGAGTTAACATCTTTACAGTCATAACGGAGTTAACATGTTTAACTGGATTTACAATCTAACATAGTTTATCAACTAATAGAGTTAACAAGGTTAATAACTTAACCAATAGTCGGATCATGTGTATAACAAGCAAGAGTCGGACTATTACATTACACCATCAAACATTCGGGAAAAGCTTCCTAGTTAAAACTCGGACAATCAAACCATGTTATAAAGTTCGGAAAACCATATTAAACAGAAAAGTCGGACAAAGAATCATGCTTAAAACTCGGACCCTCATGTCTTTCAAGAAAGTCGGACTCCCATTGTTCTTGTAAAAGTCGGACAAGGGCCATCCCCTTAAAACTCGGACACACTTAATCCCCTTTGTAAAAAGTCGGACCATGACATTAAGCACAAACTCGGACTCTCATATATTTCATTCAAAGAATTCGGACTATGTTATACCACACAAAAGTTCGGACAACAATTTTAATATCAAAGCTCGGACATATCCCTTGTCATTCAAAAAGTCGGACTAGCATATATGATATAAAAGTCGGACCATGTCTAATTTATAAGAGTCGGACTATAGGTTGTTATATAAAAGTCGGACTATATGTTATCATCTTTAAAAGTCGGACATCAACAAGCGATTAAAGTTCGGACCTTGTAAGCATGAAACTCATACAAACAATCAGTCGTACATACAAAGTTCATTGTAATTGTAACAGTTACGTTTTCACGATTAAGAAACCCTAATTTCATTGCATCTGTATTGCAGTAATCCAATTATCAATCAATCATTCTACAATCCTTGTATCTTAACATCAGGCAACCGATTACACAACTAATCAACATCATCTCACAATAATCAAAGTTCAATCAGTAAGTACAGAACTAGTATGTGAAGAACTAGGGTTTACATGAATCACATAATCAAGAATTGATAATAACAAACAATCAATAAACAATTACCTTGGATTGATTCTAGATAAAGTGTGGAATCAAGAGTGATGATTGAGAGCTTGCTAATGATGAAGATGATGATTGCCAAAGAGGATTAGAGAATGTGAAAGTACGTGTTTTGATTCTTGGGTGATGATTAGTGAAAGGGATTAGGGTTAAGAATGATTAGAATTTCACTATTAGCACTAAGCACCCTTAAGAATTATCTATCACATATTGCATGCACAAGATATACAATTTACAATCTCATCACCACATTTAAGTATTTGTCACACTTAACACATAACCATGCACAATCACAAAACACTTTATTGAATCCAAAACATATACAGTTACAAGGTAAACCAATTGTGCCAGTAAACAACTAAACAAACAGTGAACGTGCAATAAATGCGAAAGTGGAATCTCGGAAACTCGAGTTGTCACAGATGGTGCTGTGATGGTGGTGGGTGGTGGATGAAGTGTGAGAGAGGGGGTGTGCCAAGGGATGAGTTGCAATGAAACCAAGCACTCCTATTTATAGGCTGAACAGAAGGCTGGGCACGGCCCCGTGTCCGCTGGGCACGGCCCCGTGCCTGTCTGACATTCTATCTCTTCATTAATTGTAATTCGCAATTACAATTAATGCGCCTGCAGTACTTTCGCCACGCCCCCGTGTTCGCTGGGCACGACCCCGTGGTGGGCAATAGAAGCTTCTATAGGTTTGTCTTTTCTGCTGCTTCTTGGGCACGGCCCCGTGCTGGCTGAGCACGGGGCGTGTTCAGTCTTCTGACTTCTCTGTTTTGCTTGGGAGGATGCTGTTGAGGGGTCGGGCAATCCACTTATGTTCCTTTTCTTGTATTTATGTTAGATTTAGCTGTCTTTTTGCTTCTTTTGTTAATTTGAGCTCATTTAATCCTGAAAATACAAAAGGAAGACAAAAACACTCTTTTTCCAACATTAGTACTAAAAAAAGGTTAGTTTTATGCCTCATTTAATGTAATTTATATGTTGCATTTTACACACATCAGTTATCATTTCCCATTCCTTGAGCCGAATTTTTTCATCCGAAAATCTGATTTTCTCATTTGACAATCGGACCTTCTCGCGTAACTTTTCTTCCGCTACACGAGTTTTTTCTTCGACGGCCCGCTCCTTCGCCTTCGTCTTTTGGGCCGAGACTTCGTTGTACATTTTAAAGTTTTCCATAAACTCTTCCATCTTCGGGTCCAACTTTTCCTTTTCTTTCCCCTTGGCCCGCTCCTTCTTTGATTTGTCTCGGCCCAGTGGACGCTCCGCTTCATGTACGGCGTACTCCTCTTCGTCAAAGTCGGCATCATCATTTAAGTTTATGTGACACCTCGCGTCCGATCCACCGGCGCTAAAACTACCCGTTTCCGATGTTTTTTGGCGTTTCGCCATCTCCACCTCGTTAGGAATCGGCGACCATTTCGGTTCCTTTTTCATAATTTCCCACGCGCGAACGTGAGCAAAGTTGGTATTACCATTGTTCGACTTATACTTGTCCAAAGCTTGTTTGAAAACATCGTCGTCGCTCATGCCGCTACGACGCCCACTTGTATATATTTTATTATATTCCTCGCAAAACCTACTGACGGCCGAGTTCAATTTCCGCCACTTTGACGACACCGAGTCGATATCACGATACGGGCCTTGGTCCATAAGTTCGAGGAACTTTGCCAAAACCTTGGACCAAAACCCGTCACCCGTTTGGTTATTACCTATAATAAAACAAACAAAATATATTAACGTTAAACAAATTAAACAAACATTTAAAATATGTAAACTGTTAAAAAAATTAAAAAATTTCAAACAAACTAACCAAACTTTAAAAACTTAAAAACTGTTAAGAAAATAAAAAAAATAAACAAACTTTAAAAATACGATTTAAATAAAAAATAAACAAACTTATAAGCTGTTAAAAAAATAAACTAACCAACAAATTTAAATAAAAAAATAAACAAACTTTAAAAACTTACAAACTGTTAAAAAAAATTTAGAAAAACAAACTTAAAAAAAAGTATAAACCTTCAAAGAAAAAGATAAACCTTAAAAAAATACGAACCTTTTGTCTTGTTGTTAGACGTGGCTATGAAAGCCTTGGCTAAGGCTTCTTCTTCGATTGACGTCCACTTAGTCGACTTCGGTTTGGACGATTGCTCACCAACCACTTGCTTGCCTTTGTTTAGTTTTCCTTTTCCTTTAGCCGGTTGGGTTTCGGGAACAAACTCCACATCGTCGTCGGGTTCGGATTGTTGAAAGGGTTGCGTCGGGATCGGTTGGGGTTGAACGGGTGGTGTCGGGTTCGGTGGGAAATTATAAGCACCCCGCAACATCATTTGTTGAAGGGCTTGATTTCGAGAGAATTGAGCAAGTTGGTTTGGCGAGTGTTGGAATGATGCAAACGCATTTGATGAATATTGCGAGAAGTGGTTCGGTTCTACCATCGGATAATATGCCGGAACCGAGAAAACATTAGGTTGGGTCGGGTTGTTGGGATTGTTCGGGTTCTTCGGATTGTTCGGGTTGTTCTGGTTGTTGAAGGGTTCCATGATGGAGTATGAGGTTTATAAAAGTGGGAAGAAGATTTATAAAAAATAATTGAGAGAGATGAAATTTTGGGTTAGATTTGTGAATGGAGGTGAAAATGGAAATGAAATATATATATATTTGAAAATATGACCGTTTGTTTTTTTTTGGAAAAAGGAAATTTATTTTTTTAAACGGTAACTTTTCATCAAGGGGGCCCACAATTCGTTCCGTCGCCAACGTCCAAATATCGACGAAAGGAACGGGGACGGGGGGGGGGGGGGGGGGGGGTATGGTGTACATGGCGTCGCCGGGTGGGAACGGGAGGGAAGACGTGGGCATACCGTGTAGCCTAATGAAAATGGTAAAAGGGTGTTAATTTAAATAAAAAAAAAACTAAATGTGAGGTTACTTTGATAAAATATATTTGTACTTCAATTATGTGTATATTACCACTCACAACTTAGTTTCTGAAAAAATCTATATCGAGACGTAGATAAAAATACGAACGTAGGTTGCTTTGATAACATGTACTGCATCAATTACACATACATTACCACTTACAACTCGGTTTTGGGAATAAGTTATATCGAGATGTAGATAAAAATAGGTACGTCTTAATGGCAGACTCAGAAGTTTATAAAATTTCGTATTATAAAAGAAAAAAAATATGTTTAAAATTAATTATAAAAATAAAATAAGAAAAAACATAAAAGCTAAAAATAGAATAATAAAATAATAAAAAACTGAAAATAAAAAAAACTGTTATAAATGAGTTATAATATTGTGACTTTCCACATGCTTAACTCCCATCCCTTTAATGTATTTGTATTAATGTCAAGCTCTATAAATACTAGCTATTGTATTTGTATGATGTATCAATAAGATTGATATTCCCTCATTGTCTTATTCTTCTCTTTATATTGCTATTAGGTTTAGTTGTTTTACAACACGTTATCAGCACGGCTCGCTTTTCAAGTTGGATTACATCATCTTACAAGTAAGTTATCTACTTTTATAGCTTGTATTTTATTGCTCCATCTTAGCATGATTAATCTTGGACAAGCAAAACAAAACATCCTTATGAAACCATATTTTTGTTTTATTATTTGCCTCTTTATGGCTGCACCATTTTGTTTTTAGTAACCGATTGTTTTCATTACAAACAGTTTGGATATATAAGTTTTTTGACAAGGTGGTTTATTACTTCGTTTAATCATATTCTAAGTTTAAACTAAATCAAGTCTATTTTGGTTTATAACCTTTGAATAATTAATCAGTTTGTTTAAAATAAAAAAAAATAAATAAGAAAAAGTAAATAGTTAGAATAATATGATTGTTATTTATACAGGTCATTTCAAAGTTAGATAAGCTCGGATTTAACTAGTTTATACCCCTAGAATAGTTAATTAATTATGAAAAAATAATTATTGATACATTCATCCAAGGTTTAAAGAGAAAACAACAAACCTGTTAATATACAGTCACTGTTACCGAAATAGAATTTCAAGTATATAATATGATTTGCTTTTAGTTATATTTGAACAGTGAAATGAGCCATAGAAAAAAAAAAAAAAAACTCATGACAATAGTTATAGGGTTACTGAATTGTGAATGAGTTCTAATTGTACATTATAAAAAAATAAGTTTTTTTTTTGTCAAATAGGATCAGGCGTTATTGTTTGTTGAGCCCAAAGAAAAAATTAATAGCCCACGTTATAAATAAATTCCTTTATATGTATAGCGCAATTCTAATATATATTGTTTGCTTAAAAAAACAAATATGTGTTAAATCATAATTCTAATATATATCGTTTGCCTAAAAAAAATATGGGTTAATTGCATTAGTGTACGTGTTGTATATTCTTAGGAGCCTATTCTTATTCTAATTGATAAATGTGTTTAACAATACTTGTGTAAATTTTATTTATACCGATTATATTATGTATGTGTAATTACATTATGATTTTCAAACTAGCCAATGTAAACGTTGCTTGTGGATATCAAACGATAATATATAAGCATATATATTAATTAATGTATTTACATACTTGTTATAATAATTTTCTAGTTAAAGTTTATTTAAGATTTATTGATCCTGTTTTAACATATTTTCAAGCTTGGATAATAATTTAGTAAACCTTTTGGGTTAAAGTTGAAAAAGAAAGGAAAATGATGGACGCATGATACCTTTTAATAGAAATTATAATTGAGAAAATTACAATGATAGTCATTGTAATAACGAGATCAACAATTAGAAATTATAACGATAGCCAAGTTAATAATGATATATTGATGATGATTGGTTGATATTACTGATAGTATGTCAAAATTAAGGCAAATATATTATTTGTGAACAATGTTAATTTGAATGTATTTGTTTATGATATATCCTTTAATATTGTTTTCGTGCATTTGTACATGATTAACTGGTTTAATATTTTACTAAAAAATATATATGATTTAGTAAAGGTAGTGTGAATGTTGTGATGCTAATAAACCTAATACATTCAGTGATTAAATGATTTATTGTGTACATGTCTTAGTGTTAATAATATATACATTCGCGTGCACACTACATTAGTATTCATTTGTAAATTGGTCTTTGCAAGATTCCATATATTATCTACATATACTATTATTTAGATTTGCTTATTGAAGTTGATTAATTTTCGGATTTACCTATTGAAGTTGATTTAGTTTAAGAGCTTTTTATGATCATATGTTATTAAAAATCACGAGGAATTGATAGTTGTGTATGTTTCAAATAAACTTACACAAATAGTTGTTTGTAAATGATAAAAAATATTATATCATAGATGTTTATTATAATTCTATATGGTGACATGTTATAACATCATGTATTGTATAATATGATTATATGGTATGCCTTGTAGTATGGATACTATTGAATAGAACTCATAAACCAAAGTTGTGGTTTTTTTTATCACTATCATGAAAGGGAATAATATGTTTAGATAAGACACCCGAGTGTCATACTCCCTAAATGTCATTATCAGTTTATATAAGGTCATAAGATATTAGATTGATAAAATTATCTGACTCATATATAAAATTACTTCTCATGTGATGTTATGTGAAGAGAAGATTATTTATATTGAAAAACCGAAAAAAAATCATTTATCACACATGAGATATGCTCTAGAAGTAGCAATATCATTAAGAGAATATGAAAAGGTTGAAATGATTTTATATTCGTGTGACCAAGTAAATAATAGAAAACTATGAAGCTTTTTCGGTTATTCCATTCTCTGAAGTAAATTGATTATATAATGATCATTAAAATGTTTTGATCATGGACATAATTGAGAAATTTGTAATGATGATCATTTTAATAATGAGATGGACCACCAAAAGTGGCAAACTAAGAATAATGAGATGGACCACAAAAGTGGCAAACTAAAGAGTGACTGCATAACATGATGGTTTGAACTTTGAAGTTATAATATATTCTCTTGTATCATATGTTTTGTATTACATACGAGCAAGTAATACACATACGATCATAAACCAGAAGTTTATGGATCATAATTATTTAGTTAGTTGGCATGACCTGTTAGACCACACCGAGTCAATGATGATGTGAAACATAATGAAGAACTAGAAGATTCTTCAAGCTGATAATTAGCATGTATTGTTTGCTCTCAAGGGAAATTTTATTTTTGTCAAATAAAGGAGGGTGTGTATCCCTAAATATTTTGGAAGTGATTAAAGGATATGCATATCCCAACATTATACCATTTAGTGTTTTAAATCGATGCATCGTTTAAATGGTTATCAAATCCACAACCTGAAGCTTGTGTGATTGTGGATTAGCTAATGTGATAACAAGCATGTTAATCCAGATTAGCATATTTATTTGATAATAGTGAATTTGATTCCCAAGTTATTAACGATCATTGGAATAAGTGTTATTGTTGAGATGATCACTAAACGTCTACTATTGGTTACAAACCCAATGATCATGAGAGGAGCAAAAGTTCATTTAGGTACATGTAATTTTATATATAGGACCATCAATTCACATCAAGCCAATAAGTTATAGTTCTCCCCATACAGTTGGTTTTTGGTCAGGAACCAAAGATGTCCCATCAAAGATTTTGGTTGTGCGACATATATTGAAACTCATCCACCACACCGCACAAAGATAGGACTTATAAAAAGTTTGCGAATATGTTGGGTATAAATAATCGTCTATGATTAAATACTTAAAGCCATTAGTGAGAAAAATTCGTTTATGGCTCATTGGTTTTCACTTTAGTGAATGAATGTTCCCAACATTAGGGGGAGATAACAAGCAGTTGAAAAGTGAAAAGTGAAATGAATTATCATGTCATCTTGATCCTCAGACTATAAACTATGAATTAGAAGTTTAAAGTATAATTTATTTACCAATATTAAAGAACAAATTACCAGACAAGTTCACTGGCCTGAATAGAGTGACTAAGTAAGTCACATAATCAACTGCTTATGCTCCAGTTATATTTGTGTCCTAAGAGCGCAACCGCATATTTTTGTAATGAGTCTATTGCACGCCTAAAGCATGGTAGAACCAGCTGGGGTAGCCCAGTTGGCCACCGACACCCTCCTCTTACCTAGAGGTACCGGGTTCGATTCTTGGGGCGAAAAAAGTACCCTCAGGCGTCAGCTCGGCATGGGTATTTACTGCCAGGCTCAGGCTTGTCGGATGGCGGCCTGGGAGGGGTTACCCCCTCCGCGGTCAGGGGTACCGTGCATTACCCTTTTTTTAAAGCGTGGTAGACTAGTTGATTCCAATAATAATATTCCTCGAAAATTGGAGTAAGTAATTAAGATGGTCAAGTCGAGGTTATAGTAATAAGATCTCCTGAAGAGATAATAGACATGATGGTTCAAGAAGAACCTCAGGTACCTGAAAAAAAAAGAGATCTCGATAAGTTGTATCATGTCTAAGATATGTATGGAATCGAATTAAAAATCGACGTCGTTGTACTTTTGTATATAATGTAGCGCTTAAAATGATTAAATGATAAGGATCAAGATTTAAGATCTGCCTATGAATGAATATTAAGAAATGATTGGCCAAAATAGAAAGACGCAAATAAGGCAGAATTTAGTTCTCTAATGAAATGGAAAGTTTCTGGACCAACAGTCCATACAACTGAAGTTGTAAAATATGTTGGATACAAAAGTGTCTTTTACGCGAATCATGTGAAAATCAAATTAAGTGATATAAGTCAAAATTGGTGGCACAAAAATTTTCACAAAGACCTATGATTGATTATGAGAAAACGTATTCTCCAGTGGTGGATGCATTGACTTTCCAATATCTTATTAGTCTAGTAATATATAAAAGAGAATTGACATGCGTCTTAGGAAAGTTATGTATCACTTGATACTAAGTCATATAAAATAAGTTCTCGAGAATATTATGATTATTATATAAATTCAGATCTGAATACATATACATGTTGTATATGTTATTAAATTGAATATAATTGGAACTCCCCATGAGTATCCTAAAGCATTTGAGTCTTAAGAGGTTAATTGAAACACCTTATGGATGTAATTATAGTGCACCAATACTCCAATAAACATACATAGAAAATGTGTACCTGGTTATTATGGAATCTCAATGTACACAGTGTACAAACATGGTACAATATGGATTTTGGAGATAAAAGCAAGTGTTCTTGATACTTTTGCATATGATACATATATCTATGTGTTAAAAGGGCAAGTTTATATAGCAAAACTTCTAAGAGTGAAAGCACATGCATATTTGGATAAGATGGAAAGAATTCCCTCATGGATTGATAATCCTAGAAGAATTAATGATGTCAAAACCACAAGAACGTATTATATGAAGTTGACAAAATATGTATGGATTAAACTAGTTGGGTCGAGTGTTGTACAACTCGAGATATTCACATAAAGAGGGATATAAGTTTGATTAAATTAGCCATATTCTATGAACATTCTACTTTTAAAAGCTCACTATAATCACAATTTACAGTAATGATGTCTAGGCATCATCGAGAGAAATTGTCGAGCTTTTAGAGGGAGAATTTTTGAATGACCTTGGCACGGTCTAACTATTACTCGAACTGCAGTTCGAGTATATATGTAATTATATTTTACTAATCCCTCAAGTACATCTAGAAAATGATGTTTGGATATTTTAGTACGGACATAGATGAACCTTAAAGTATGTTAAAGGTTGTTAAGTCATTTGTTATAAGAAATGCCTATTATCATATCCTACCAAAGTAGAGATTCTCATTCTAGAAGTACCATCATTAAATGCATAAGTGCATTAATATGTTTTGCTAGATATGTATGGTTATAATATCTTTCACTTGATCTTATTGTCATGATATAACCTTTGTCAAGCGAAGAGACATTGGAATGAGTTCAAAGAAATATTTCAGGTATAAACGATATTTGATTATGTTTTACTAACCCATCAAAACAAGTTTGGTTAGTCTTGTAGATGCAGGAATGTAACGAAACACAGTCGTGGACATATGATAATTTTTGGAAGGAGGCACCTAAAGTCTCGTTAGAAGATTATACAACATTGCTCAGCATAAAGTATTGCACATTAAGGGATCAAGCGACAAATCATTCGCTACAAAAGCTTTATTCGACTTTTAAGGAATATGGACACACGTCACTTAAAGGATACATGTTAAAATGAGGGGGAGACTTATTCAAGTTGCATTATTTTTCCCTTAACTAAGTTTTGTCCCATTGGATTTTCTTAGTAAGGTTTTTAATGAGGCAACACACCTGATCCAAAAGTAGCAGAGGGAGAAAATACGCGCTGCACTCTTTTTCCCTTGGCTATGGTTTTATCCCAATGGGTTTTCCTAGCAAGGTTTTTAACGAGGCGGCATATATCACCAAACATATTAAAAGAATAATATGTTATTTTACATAATCATATGAATAGTCAAGGGGGAGTGTTATAAACGAGTTATAATATTATGACTTTCCACATGCTTAACTCCCATCCCTTTAATGTATTTGTATTAATGTCAAGCTCTATAAATACTAGCTATTGTATTTGTATGATGTATCAATAAGATTGATATTCCCTCATTGTCTTATTTTTCTCTTTATATTGCTATTAGGTTTAGTTGTTTAAAAAAAAAAAAAAACAAGTTTGCTAAGCCTTTTTTGTTTTTATATAGTACATAACTGAACACATGTTAATATATGTGTGGCGATGATGAAATAAGAGGCATTTTAGGCGATGAAATATGGAGGGTTGAGAATAAAAGTTTCATGTGGACACATAACCTCGATCACAACACTGTTTATATTGAAGTGTCTGTGTGTCTTTTGCTATGAAAATTGTGTCTTGTAGTTCACTTTTGATGGAGTGAGTGAGGAGTAGTCGTGTTGGTCAGAAACAAAATCCCAGGAAGGATCGAACTAAAGATGAATCATGAAGAAGAAGAAGATGTAGATATACTGATTGTTGGTGCCGGATTAGCTGGTCTCACTACTGCTTTATCCCTTCACAGGTATTCTCCTGCACATTATATTTCTTTAAATTTCTGTCTGGTCATGTAAGTTCCAAGTTATGTCATTTTTATTTTTTTATCAACGAGTCAGAATATTCTACTATCTTGCTGGTTTGCCTGGGTTGAGTTAGTTCAAGTATGAGTCTCCTAGTATGTATACTTTCATAATTAACCTTGTTTTAAAATTGCATGGTTTTGAAGGTTAGGTTTGAGGAGCTTGGTGTTGGAGTCATCTGATAGTTTGAGGATCACCGGATACGCCCTTTCACTATGGACCAATGCTTGGAGAGCCTTAGATGTTGTAGGGATTGGAAGTACTTTGAGAAAAAAATCCACTCAAATTAAAGGGTAAACTGTCATTTACAATTAATAAAAAAAAAAAAAAACAGGCCTATTTTGCCAATTTAAATCGGAATTTGAAACTAGTATATATTGTGAATGCAGATTCAAGATCGCCTCTCTTGATACTGGTCTCTTTACTTCGGAGCAAGCACTTGATAAAGATGGAAAATTGTAAGTCAATTATAAACATATATTCAAATTTGAAGTTACGTTTATCAAGAAACTAGTATTTTGCCCGTCGCGCGTTTTCGGCGGCGCACGGCGCGTGGAAACATGTATTAAGACACACTATTTGTAAAACACAATGTGTAAAAGACAATTAAAAAAATGTAAAATACAATGCGTAAAAGAGACTTACAAAAAAGTGTAAAACACGAAGTGTAAAAGACAATGCCTAAAACATTTCGTAAAACACAATGCGATGGCATTGCAAAAGTAGGAGTAGTAGTCTAGGGGTTACAGACTTACAGTTCCAGTTTTTCAAAGTTGAGCGGGTATAAAAATGAAGTAATAGAGCAAAGGGTAAAAACACAAAGTCTAAAAAAGGAGTGTAAAAGTAAAAGGGTGGTGGCGGAAATATGTAAAAGATGAAGGAGTAGTGGTGGAAATGTAAAAGTAGAGGGGTGGTGGTGTAAATGTGTAAAAACTGAGGGGTGATGGTGGAAAAGCAAAGTAAAAGGTGGTATTGGCCAAGTTTGAAAGATGATGGTGGTGTTGTGAAAATTCAAAGGAGTGGTGGTCACAAGTTTGAAAGTTGGGGTGGGATGACGTAAAAAGCCACCAATTTTGTTTTTTAAGATACTATATATAATATCCTTCATACTAAATATTTATTTACACTTCTTATATAGATATAGAAGTTTCATTTTAAAATTTAAAAGCTACCAACAAAAACAGTTACAAAAATAGATTGTCGTAAATTAGCAAAAGAACATAAAGTGATCGCTAATTTAAAATAATATAAAAATAACTAAGCCGTTGGTAAGTTTTTAAATAAAAGAAACATGATGAAATAAATAAAAAAACGATTCCGTTGTAAAAACGTTTGTAATGGTTTTTTTTTTTTTTTTTTTTTTTTTTTTTTTTTTTTTTTTTGAAAATATCATTCAAGGAAAAATTAAAATAAGACCAACTGTGTGGCGAAAATGGTCCCTGTCTGCTAAATCAATCGCTAAGACCAAACCTTTGGTCATTGAATTTCGTTGCAAAATATTTCTGTTGGAAAAGATAGCCGAAACTTCTGTTGTGACTAAGACTACACGAAGTGGGCGTGGAAGCCACTCCACGCCAGGCACACCGGCCCATGTATGGCGTGGAGGGCGCCGTGGGGGAAGGGGTGGAAGGATCTTCACCGGCGTGAGGAGCGTTGGTGATTAATGCAATAGGTAATAGGATTGTTATGATAAATATGATAAAATGCAATAGGTAATAAGATAAATATGATAAAATGCAATAGGTAATAGGACAATTAACAACTAAATTGATAAAGTAACAACTAAATTTTGATTCTAGCGAGGGTTATGAAAGCCGATGTGTTAAGAGAAAGGATTTACTAGAGGCAATAGTAAACGAGTTGCCACCAGACACCATTAGGTACTCTTCCAAGGTTGCAACCATTGATGAACTCGGCCGCTATAAGCTGGTACGCCTAGCCGATGGTTCAATTCTTAAAACCAAGGTATGTAGCTGGTTTTACTTTCGCCAACCACTAATCTCTAATATAAGTTATAAACGTCTACGTAGGTGTTGATAGGGTGTGATGGAGTTAAATCAGTTGTGGCAAAATGGTTAGGTCTTGAGAGACCAATTAGTGATGGGAGATTGGCTATTCGGGGTTTGGTGGAGTTCCCTGATGGTTCGTGTTCTGATCCAATATTCCATGTGAAGTTTGGAGGCGGAGTGCGCTTCGGTTCTCTTCCTGTTGATGAAAACACTGTGTACTGGTTTTGCACGTTCATTCCGTCTCAAGTTCCATCCTGTAAGCCATTAAAATTTTTCATCTTACATAAAGTATATGTGAGCATAAAAACTGAATAACTGTAACTTTAAAACTAGACTGTTATGATTTGGTTATGATTACATGTGCATGAATAACAAAATTAATAACCAAACCGAGATTAAAACCGACCTATACATTTTTTTTCTTTTATAAATAATATGTTATAGGTCATAAAAAATTGTTAAAATCTATTAATAAATAAATATGTTAGTTGTGGCTTGTTCCCCTTAATTTATAAATACAAAATAATCGCTAATATTTTACTTAACCCTATATATAATTAGTTGAATATATTAATTGAAATATCATTGGGAACCAGGGGCGGATCCTGGAGGTTTTTTGGGGGGTTCCTCGGAACCTCTTTCGTTTGACAAAAATGAACAATTAGTGGAAAACTTGTATGATCTGAACAAAAATATTAGAGAGAATTATTGAAAATCTAACAAAAGACATCCTTTGAAAAAAATACTGAATTTGCATATTTAACATCTGTTATAGATGAAGAAGACTGGAAAGTAAACCCAATAAAAGTGAAGCAATTTGTATTGAGCCGTATCCACAAGATGCCTCAAGAAGCACAAGATGTGGTGGAAAGAACAAAGTTAAGTAACATATCGTGTGCAAAATTGAAGTTCAGATCTCCATGGAATGTCTTATTTGGCAATATAGTGAAAGATAACGTTTGTGTAGCCGGGGACGCGCTTCATCCAATGACTCCTGACATTGGTCAAGGCGGGTGTGCAGCGTTAGAAGATGCGGTGGTGCTAGGTAGGTGCCTCGGGGAGGTGTTTTTGAAGAAAGCGAGTGAAGAAGATGATGAATTTGAGAGGATTAAAAAGGGTTTGGAGAAATATGGGAAAGAAAGGAGATGGAGGAGTTTTAGTCTTATTAGTGTTGCATATTGTGTTGGGTATATTCAACAGAGCAATGGGAAGATGATGAGTTTGTTTAGGAAAGTATGGTTTTCTAGCTACACTCCTAGTATTTTCCTTAAAATGGCTGATTTTGATTGTGGTAATCTTGTCAGTTGAATCACGAGATGCAAAATGATTTGTGATGTTTTGGGTATTCTTATCGATCTAAAGATGATGACGTTGTTTTAAATTGTTTATTTTTCATGAATGTTTTGTTGTCTTGTGACAACATTTCACATTTCTATGTTTTGTTTCATATTTTCAATTTCAGATAATTGACTTAGAATCATCAGTTTGTACTAAAGGTGTAGAGTAAGTTTAAGTAGTGTGTTTTGAGTTTTCTTCTTATCTCTTAATGTTACTAAAGAAACACCAATATAATCGGGTAGTCTAGACAAATGCTTAACCGGGTATGAAGGGTCACACCCTAACCGATGGCGGAAACATCGGGGCGTGGCACTGGGCGAAACAGATTGTTCAAAGAAATTCCATAACGACTAAATTACCGAATAGTTTTAAATATCATGTCCCATACCATGACCTATAAGATAATAAAGTTATTACAGACAAAGTTATTCTTCAAACATAAACATGTTCCGACAACTCAGATTTAAACAAATAAAAGTAAATTGTCTTTGTTTCTAGACTCTTTCCTAGCCTCGATTTCACAACAATCCAAGCAATTAAACATCTTAAGCACCTGCCACATACGTTAAAGTAAAAGTCAATACACATAGTGTAATGGTGAGCATACGAGTTTGATATAGCATAATAGAGTTCGAAATCGTTACGCATAACCAGCACGTACACAGTGTGAAATGAAGCACGTAAGTTATCGACATGATCCTATCAATACCAATGACTGCGGGTTGACTGCCCAAGGCAGTTCGTAATGCATGATCACCACTGTGACCGATGTAATTAATTGTCCTTAACAACCCCTGAGTGAACATGTGCTAAGTCCAAACTATAGTACTATCGTTGCTAAGGCAGGTAGACAGCAATCCATGTGGAAACATAACAAACAAGCATTCATTGAGTCACGTATAACATGTGTTAGTGCACTACATCTGTTGATTGCGTCTAGGTGTCTAGGATAGGGTCTTATATCGTATTGTATAGTATAGGGCACGTAATACGAGAAAACAGGAGTCTGTATGTGTTTCATGTACTAGGTCCGCTCATAGGGACATAAGGATCTAGGTTCGCTCATTTGGCATGTTGGTCCGCTTATGTGGACTTGCCTGGTCCGCTCTTATGGTCATATGACACATAAGCGGACCCAACTGCCTATATATAGGGTCGTTTGAGCGGACCTCATATAGTGATTGTCGGATTCCACGCCGAAGCTCTGCCGGTGTGAGGATTGCGCTGTAAAACGTTTCAAATCAATAAAACAAGCAGTTAGGAGGAAGAACAAGCTATATCTACTTGAATTTCTTATTATTTCGCATCTGAAACGCAAGAGACAACCTCTGAACGACTCGTTCGGGTCAGTAAGCGATCCTACAAGTGGTATCAGAGCTTGGGAGGAGGTTTTCTGCAGATTGTAGCTGTTTTTCATCATTTCTTCTCACTTCTACACCTTCTTTTCTCATTTCCGGGAGATTTCACGGTCAATTTTCATTCAAAAGCTCACAGATTGTGTATTATCATACAAAGGCAAACCCTTGAAAGTTTCAGGACAAAATACAGCTTAAAAATGGGTCAAATCATGTTCGTTATATGGTTCGCTCGTACTGACGTCATCGAGATTCGCTCTTAGGTTACAGTCGGAATCGCTTTTCTGATCGAGGTTGTTTCGCTTTTTGGTACAAGTTTCACCTGGTTCGCTCCAAATTGGTGTTGTTGGTTCGCTCCAGAGTCCACTCCAGGTCCGCTTATCTGTCAAGACAGGTCCGCTCCAAAGTACCATTTGGTTTGCCCGAGTGTACAATTCAGGTTCGCTTTTTAGTCAACTTTCAGAATCAAAAGGGGTTCGCTCCAGAGTACGGTTCGCTCTTGTAAACGTCTGGTTCGCTTTTCTGTGACTTGCTTTGAAAAACGTGCCAAGTTAATATGGATTCCGAGTTTTACAATGCTTTTGCTACATCGACTACTCCAGCCGCAATTGCTCAAGCAATGAATTTAGAAAATGAGACGGGAACGACTCAAAAGCCTCCTAGATTGATGAGCATAGAGGAGTATTATGGGTGGAAGGATCGGTTTGAAAACTGGGTTCAGGCAAATCATCTCAGATCATGGGAATGCATACTGAAGAAGTACACATTGCCTCGAACAGATTTGCAAGTTGTTAAAGAGATATCCGAATTTACCGATCAAGAACGAGCAATGTATAGAGCTGAGAAGATGATGATCAGTTTGTTGCAGCAGGCGATAAAAGAAGATATATTCATCTTGTTACAGCATGACAAAACTGCTAAGTCGATATGGGATGCTCTTAGGGTTAAATTCGAGGGAAGCGAAAACATGATCAAGAGCAAGAAAGCTTTATTAAAGAAAGAGTTTGATTTGTTTAGCAGTTTGCCGGGAGAGGATACTAAAAAGCTAATCGAGAGATACTGTCACTTGGTGCGATCACTATCGATGTTGGGAGTTGAGAAAGGTCGTGAGGAATGGGTGGATAAATTGGCTAACGCGTTACCTCAGAAAGAGTGGGGAACGTATTTGATGATTTTAAAGAATACTGGTGTGTATGACGGGCTGACTATTTCACAGTTCATTGAGAAAATTGAGAGTCAGGATCTTGAACAGCAAAAGATCGCGAGAATGAACAGTCCGAGTGGTCAACAGGACGTGAAGATGTACTACCGGGGTAGTGTTCCAGTTACTGAATCTGAAAGAAGTCCGAAGATTCAAACTGCATTCAGTGCTGGTGATTCATCTGAAAAAGCTGATCAGGATTCGAACAAGAGCAGAAGCGGGTGTTCATCGTTTCCAAGTGTGAATCCGAAAGAAACTAACACGAGTTTTCAGTCTCAGAGTACAAAAACCGGAAATGGATACATAATTCAATGTAACATAGCTCTTAATCTTCCAGAAGGTCAAAGCTTCTCTGAAGACACTGCTAAAGACCACATGGCACTTCTGGGTTCAGTTCTGTTATCCTATGAGGGTCTTGTTGCTGGTCGGATCGGAAATCCTATGCTTACCAAAGAGGATTACGATCAGATAGACGCCGAAGAAATGGAACTCATGGATATTAAATGGTGTCTTGCTAGTGTTCTTCGACGAGCTGAGAAGTTCAAAACCATTACCGGGAGAAATGACTTTCTTGATGCACATGTATCTACTTTAGGTTTTGATAAATCTAAAGTTACTTGTTTTCGATGCAGGGAGAAAGGCCATTTCAAGCGGGAGTGCAAAGGAAGAGAAGCTAGCGGAGCACAGAATCCATTCGGGAAAGATGATTACTATCGCAAAGCTTTCTATCAACAAGTTGGTCAATCTCAAGAACCACAGACGGCTCATGGAAGAAAGATTGAAGATCCCAAGAGAGCATGTTTGGTAGATTTCAGCTGGAGTGATTACATATCATCTGAAGCCACAGCAGCACGCATTATTGATCAAGATGATGAGAAACTACCAGAAGGTTTCAGTTGGGATATGTTTGTGGATGAGAAGGGAGAGTTCAAAGCCTTCATTGCCAAGATTGTCCGAGAGCCAGATTTGTTCGCTACTTGGATGAAATCTATTGGAGAGACTGTGAAAAGTGAAGATGAAAAGTCTGTGTCATCTGATGAAAGTTCAGACAGTACTGATAAACTTTCAGAAAGGTCTGGGGAAGTGTTAGAAAGTACAGATGAAGGTTTACAGAGTTCTGATGAAGATTTACAGAGTTCTGATAACAGTGTACAAAATGAAAATGTTCAAGAAAAAGAAGTTGTTTTTGATAAAACACTGTCTGATTCTGATGTATCAGATGGTGATTCTGATAAATCTGTACAGTTTAATCAATCACCTGATCACAGCAGCAGTGATGATGAGGAAGAAGAACACATAAATATTGCAAAAACTCATCTTTCTCCTGAAAGTTTTCATTTCTATTTTGCAGAAAGAATGGAGAAACTAAAGGAGAAATGAGCTGCTAAAGAACAACAATCTGAATCTGAAGGTGATATTCAAAACGCTGAGAATGTTGCTGAGAAGATTACTGAGATTGTGAAAGAAGAAGAAAAGGTGATTGAAGTTGAAAAAGTGGTAGAAGTTGTTAAAACAATTGAAGTTAAAAAGATTGTTGAGGTCGTCAAGCCGTGTGAGAAATGCTTGGAAGCTTGCAAGGATTGTGCTGCTAAAGACGACATCATAGCTGAGTATGAGAAGAAGAAGGAGCAGTTACTGTTCAATCTCAACTATGTGAAAGAATCCTACGATGTTTTGAACAAAACAGTAACTGGTCTCCAAAAGACAAACTCAGAGAGAGAACAAGCACTGACGATGTTGAATGCAGTTTTAATGACAAAACAAAAAGCAATAAACTTCTACATCGAAGAGAGTGCTAAGTGGAAGCAAGAGTTGGAGACAGAAAAGATAGAGAATAAGAGAATTAGACGCTTATTGCAAAGTTATTCTAGTTCTGATTATCTCATTGATCGTATTTACCCAACTGTTGCAGGTATGGAAGCTTTCAAAGATGAGAAGCTAAAAGACAAGAAAGACTGTGGTAAGAAATCGACTGTTAGTTACAACAAATGTCCACCTCCGATTTGGGATGGTTATTCACCTAGAAGACCAAATGAGGAGCAATTGGAAAAAGCAGTCAATATAAAGCTTAAAACCGACACAACTGACGTTTTACCAGATAACATTGATGTCACATATACCTCGTCTGATACTGATCATGAGTCTGAATTAATCAAAAAGGTGGTCGATCAGGTGTTGGATACTGATGAGGAGTCTGAGTCGAAATCAGAGTCTGGAAAGTCAAAGTCGTGAGTCAACAGTCAAAATTCGTCGGAAAAACGGTCTTATAGTAAAGAATTTTTATTGTCAAAGGCAGATTTGAATGATGAAACATTCGAAGTTGTATATACTTTGAATGGTTCGGACAAATTATATTACAATAAAGAGTTCCCGATAATGAGTATTAAAACGGAACTAATAAACAAAACTTTCAAACTAATAGAAATTAATATTCCAGAATTAAAAGTTTTGAAAAGTTTTGAAAAATCTAAAAAATACACGTCTAGAGTTCAGCAACGTTTAAATAAGAAAAAAGCAACAATTCTAGTCCTGGTTTTCAAAAGAGACCTAACCAGAATTGTAGCTACAAAAAGAAAGGTCTTGGTTTTGTTCTACCAGAAAATGATAAAAATATGAAAAATTTTAAAACAAAATCTGAATTTGTGTCAGGTGGAAGTGCTGAGGAGGAACAGCAGAAACCGTTCTGGAGACAGTCTAATAAAGAGTTTCTTGCTAAGAGAAAGAAGAATGGAGCTGATATTTGTTATCAAAGAGAGACTAGAACCTGTTATAGATGCAATGAAGCTGGTCACATTGCATGGAATTGTTCGAATAGTGACAAATCAAAACAGGGAATTTCTCAGAAGTTGAAAGAGAAAGTTGTGGATGTTGACACACCAACCAATAGACCTAAAATTTTTGAGGATTCAAAATTTGAGGTTGGTGAATGTTCAAAGAAGAACAAATATGAGAAGAAAGGAAAAGACAACCAGGTGTGGGTTGCGAAGAAAGGTGAAGTGAATGTCGGCGATGAATCTGGTTCCACAAAGCCAGAAGAGCCACAGGTTGAGAAGAAGATTTTTGTGAATGATGAGGAGTTTCCATCATTGAAGTTTGCGGAAGTGAAAAAGAAAGTTGGAAAAACTGAGATTTCGAATCAGTTTTATAAAGAAAAGGATGAATTTGATGTTGAGAAAACATTCAACGGGAATGTTAAAAAGATTTTTGGGAAAATGTTGAGTGGGAGAGCTAAAGGGGTAAAAGATTTTTACGCGACTAAAAAGGCAACATACAACCCTACGGCTCAAGAGTTGAAAGCCATCAAGTCTGAAAAGACTTGGATGGAAGTCTGCTTCCCATGATAGTCGAAGGACTATGCCGGAGATCCCAAGTTTATATCGTGGATCAGGAATCGGCATCTTTCTAATTTGTTTGAAAGATTTTGAAATGTGTTTAATGTTTGCAGGTTGAAGGACTACGCCGGAGCTTCCAGGTAAGTAAGTGCGAAGCAGGAATCGGCATCCTACACGTGGTATTGTAGACGTAACATTCCTACAAGTGGTATTGGGTGTTTTTACAAGTGGTTATTTTTTTTCAGTTGGTTTAGAGATTGCTTGATTGCATATGGTAAATCAGGGACATTAAGTTGTACTTGATTTACTACATATGGGTATAAGATAGACAAGATGATGAACCACATCCCCGTTCTTAAAATTGATAAATCTACAAGTGGTTTTTATCAACACAAACTCATTTTCCGGAAAATTCATTTCGATTTAAACAAACTTAAGTGTTTTGAAATCTAAATGAGAAAATGGTTTGCGATAGGGGGAGTTCTGATTGTTTGTGTCAAGTGAATGGCGATTTGATGTGATTCAGTGTCAGTTGTCAAGTTTCTGTACAGTTTGTATTGTTTTCTATGTTTTTCAAGTGGGTCAAGAGTCTTAGTTGTCAAATTTTCTTTGAAATGTGTTTGCATTTTAGGGGGAGTAAGAAATTTAAGAAAATCCAAAAACATTTGAAAATTTGAAAAAGCCAAAAACATGATAAAATTCAAAAATGAGTTTCGTTGTGAAAAGAGGAAATGATAGTACATCAGTGAACTATCACAACACGCTAAAGAAATGTAAAGTTAAAATGTGATAAAAAATCTTACTACGGATGTGTCAGTAGATTTTCGCACATTTAGTAAGTTGGAACGAGATATAAACCTAAATTCAAATTTGCTTAATTCGTGGGTAACTATTCTTGAATATATGGGTAACCCCCGAAATCTTGTTTGAAAGGTCCCATATTCTGAGATACTAGGTCTTTATACTCAGTGATATCTGGGGTATTATCCCGGGACTTCTGCTGAATGGAAGTTCTGACCTAGTCCCCGGATAATACTTTCTGCTAAAGCTTTGAAACATAAGCTTCGCCCTCAGCATGCTGATGAAACAATAAAATTGATAGTCGCTGCTGTTGAAATTTAAAAGATCCTCTAAAGGGGACCCACCAAAAGTCGAGCCGTCATCTCTCTGCTGAACGGAAGTTCTGACCTGAGCTCTCACGGTTTCGCATCCACCCCGTTACAGATATCAGTTGTGGTATACTCACCTGTAAGACTGAATATGTGGGATCTGGATACAGGAGTATATTCAAGTGGAGTGATACACAATTAAGTTTAAGTCTCTAAAACATTAATATCGTATCTCGAATCGATTGAAATCTGTGTGAGAATTTAAGTGGACAAATATACTGACAATCTAGGTAAATTGTTTAAAGCTTAAAATGAAATCAAGCTTAACGGTGTTGGTGATTTATCTCAAAAATGATATGATCCTCTTACACGAACTCACAAAAATATGTTTGTAAATATTTCATTCTTTGCATTTTATTTCTTTTCTTTGAAAAATCCAAAAAGATTTTAGTGTGTTTTAGCTATTTGAAAAAGTCATAAAGATTTTCGACAACTGATGTTGGAAAACTGATTTTCAAAATTCCGAGTGCTAAACATGATGAGCAACATTTGAGGGGGAGTGTTCGTGTAAATCTAACTGTTTTCGTTAGATCTAACCTTCTTCAAGTGGTTCATCATAGATATTTGAGAGAGAGTCTGAGTTGTTGCAGTTATATGTTTGTTTAGTGCATTTGAGGGGAGTCAAGTGTTGGTATGAAAGAAGTCTTATTTTGGGGTTGAGATTGTGCAGGTGGCCAGGTTTCGATATCTGAAGATATCTGATGGAAGAGAGTCAAGTTTTTATTCTGGAAATTAATCCTGAAAGAATGAGTAGAGTCAGATTCTGATCCTGAAGATCACGTTTATTGTTGATGCTGATGAACTTAAGGAATCAAGAGATCTGATCAAGAGAACTAGAGTGTTTTAAAGCCAGACAACGATCCTGAAGATGTTACTGAAGAACAAAAGAATGCCAGTAAATCGAGAGGGGGAGTCTGAAGATTGAAAAAAAGGAGAAAGCCCAGAGACTGATCTAGACTAAAGATGTGAAGACACAGTTTCGTTGTCAGGGTGTATTTGCGACTCCATCAACATCTGAGGGGGAGTCTGTTAGTGCACTACATCTGTTGATTGCGTCTAGGTGTCTAGGATCGGGTCTATATCGTATTGTATAGTATAGGGCACGTAATACGAGAAAACAGGAGTCTGTATGTGTTTCATGTACTAGGTCCGCTCATAGGGACATAAGGATCTAGGTTCGCTCATTTGGCATGTTGGTCCGCTTATGTGGACTTGCCTGGTCCGCTCTTATGGTCATATGACACATAAGCGGGCCCAACTGCCTATATATAGGGTCGTTTGAGCGGACCTCATATAGTGATTGTCGGATTCCACGCCGAAGCTCTGCCGGTGTGACGATTGCGCTGTAAAACGTTTCAAATCAATAAAACAAGCAGTTAGGAGGAAGAACAAGCTATATCTACTTGCATTTCTTATTATTCCGCATCTGAAACGCAAGAGACAACCTCTGAACGACTCGTTCGGGTCAGCAAACGATCCTACAACATGCAGTAACGGTTAGCGTTTAAAGTAATTGCGTAGTGTGATCAATGTGATTTAGAATAAGTAACGTATGTAACACCCAAAAGTGCATAAAGCAAAAAGGGTTCAAGTATACTCACATCGATGATGGATTGAAGGGAGCGCTAGAGTAAGCTTAGCCTGATCAGAACGATAGCATAACGATAAGCGATACGTAAATCGGTGTAGAGTGTCAATGGATCGGACGGCAATCCGATCGGGTGGCAATCCGATCGGGTGGCCGGTCGATCGGGTGACAACCCGTTCGGATGGTCATCCGATCGGGTGACCATTCGATTGGCTTGTTACCTCGTTTGGGAAGGATGTGTTTGTGTATGATGGCTTGTCTTTTGAAGTTTTTGTTGTAGCATTTTGAAAACAGAAAGGTATCTCTACCTTTCAGGTCGGTCGATCGAACGACCGTTCGATCGGGCAACAATCCGATTGGTGGACACTTAGTGAAAACATGTTCACAGCAGTTTGTCACTCGATCAGATTGCAATCCGATCGGGTGACGATCCGTTTGAATTGAACCTGTTGGAAATTGTTTAAGTGTTGAAGTTTAAACATCACATAGTCGAGTGGTAATCCGATCGGATGGCAATCCGTTCAATGTTCAAACTCCAAATGTGGAAATAAAAGTTGAGTGTGGGAACCAAGGTGCAATCCGATCGGGTGGCAACCCGATCGAACGCCAATCCGATCGGACGGCAGTCCTTCCTGGTCGACCTGATCATCTTACACTTGGTTGTTGTGATAGTTTGCGGTTTTCTCGAGGCAATGTGATAACGTGCTAAACAACAGAACTTTGTTAAAACCCTTGTGACCTGGTCGGACAGGAATCACCCAGACCCGACCCATTCACTGGTTTGTGACGGTAGTTCATGTTTAACCCGAAATCAGTATTCTCGTGGATAGAATCCAGATCTTGAACCAACCAACAGTAAGAACGAGTAGGAGATCAGAACAAGTTCCGTTTCTATCGGTTTTGAGTGCATTGAGTGTAAAAGAGTTGAAAGAAAGTCAGAAAACCATCTTTCAATCCTTTTTACCTTGAATTTGTTCAGATCTATGCAAGATCTTTGTCTATTCATGTGGAGATCGTTCAGATCTAAGTTGTTCTTGGTGGATTGAAGCCAAAACATGAAGTTCATAAGAACACCATGATGACATCATCCTAGAACACCTCAAATCTAGTGATTTCACGGTTAAAAGTTAAGATTCAAAAGATACAAAGGTGTAGGAGTGCGTGTAGATCAAGAAAGTACAAGATTTAGGTTGAATACTTACAAGAATCGGGAGAAATCTGAAGAAATGAGGCAAAGAGCGAGCTGGTCGGACAGAGAGTGCAAAAGGTGAAGTGTTGATGTGACAGGAGGTATTTATAGGGTTTCTCAAAAAGAAAAGTGGGGGAAGTGGCTGGTCGATCGGGTGGCAGTCCGATTGGGTGGCAGCTCGATCGGCTGACCACTCGATTGAAGTGTTTGGCGCGACGAGTTTTGCGGTTTCGATTCGCGTGTCGAGCGTTGCGATGCAATAGGGTTTCTCATTAAATTACTTTTAATCCCAACTACTATATCTAACATATAATCATCAGGTATTAGGATGATTCTATCTTGCGTTTAGCGTTTGCGATTCGATTGCGATTGCGTTTCGATTAATCACCACATTATAACATAAATAAACACGCACAAGTAACACATAAGTAACACACACACGTAAAACAATATCCAGAACGCACAATTCGGGTTGCGAGTGCGATTGCGATAAGCGGTAAAACGATAAAGCATGCGATAAATAGCGGTTAAAACCATCGATTAGTAACAAGTACTCCACATAATACAACTCACGTAAACAATTAAATAGACTATCTACAAGTCAAAGAAGTCAAAATAGCAGTTGAGTAAGGAGTGACAGATCGCAATTAGCAATCTTTTCTTCCTTTGACTTCAATGTTGACTTTTACTTTGACTTTCGAAACACGGGGTGTTACAGCCTCCCCTTGTTTAGGGAATTTCGTCCCGAAATTAGGCTTCAGCCGTAACAAACAACTGCGGGTACTTCGCCTTCATGTCGCTTTCGAGTTCCCAAGTGAACTCTACGCCTAGTTTGCCTTCCCATCGAACCTTCACAATGGGAATACGCGAGCGTCTGAGCTGCTTGGTTTGGCGGTCCATGATCTCGATAGGCTTCTCCATGAAGTGTAGTGTTTCGTTTACTTGAAGATCCTCAAGAGGAACTTGGATATCATGCTCAGCAAGACACTTTCGGAGGTTGGACACATGGAAAGTCAGGTGAACGTTGTTAAGTTCCTCCGGTAGTTCGAGTCTGTAGGCCACTTTTCCGATCCTTTCCAGAATCTTAAAGGGTCCAACAAACCGAGGCGCAAGCTTTCCTTTCTTTCCGAATCTGACCACACCCTTCCCAGGTGATACCTTTAGGAGTACATGGTCGCCAACGTCAAATTCAAGGGGCTTGCGTCGTCTATCGGCATAACTTTTCTGACGACTCCGAGCTTTCAGCAGGTTGTCTCTTATTTGGAGGATTTTGTCAGTTGTTTCTTGTAATAGTTCGGGACCGGTTAATTGCGAGTGACCGATCTCGTGCCTAACAATAGGCGACCGACATCTTCTTCCGTATAAGGCCTCAAACGGTGCCATTTGAACGCTGGAATGATAACTGTTATTATACGAGAATTCGACTAGAGGCAGGTATGCGTCCCAATTACCACCGAAGTCTATGACACACGAGCGAAGCATGTCTTCCAAAGTATGGATCGTTCTTTCAGTCTGACCATCGGTTTGGGGATGGAATGCGACACTTAGATTAAGCGTAGTACAGAGAGCAGCTTGAAACGTTTCCCACAAACGCGAAGTAAACCGACCATCGCGATCAGAGATGATATCGCGAGGCGTACCGTGCCGATAGATAACTTCGTTTGTGTAGATTCGGGCTAATCTTTCCACCTTGTAGTCTTCTCGTATTGGCATGAAGTGAGCAGATTTGGTCAAGCGATCGACGATAACCCAGATGCTATCGTGACCTGCGGCTGTACGTGGGAGTTTGGTTATGAAGTCCATGGCTATGCTTTCCCATTTCCACATGGGGATCACGGGTTGTTCTAGCAAGCCAGAGGGTCTTTGGTGCTCGGCCTTGACTTTAGAGCAAGTCAGGCACCTTCCAACATAGAGAGCGATATCTTTCTTCATGCCCCGTCACCAATACTTGTAGCGAAGGTACTGGTACATTTTATCGGCACCGGGGTGAATAGAATATCGGGATTTGTGGGCTTCGTCCATTAAAATCTGTCGTAAATCGGTCCGCTTAGGGATCCAAATTTGGTCCAAATAGTGGAATATCCCATTCAACTTATTTACTAACTGGGCTCCATCGTGATTAATCCTTTCTTTCTTCAAAGTACGATTGGTAAAACATGCATGTTGGGCTTCGCGAATGAGAGACTCGAGATGATGCTGCGCGGGAATATTACGAGCGCTATGCAAATAGCTTCGTCTGCTGAGGGCGTCGGCAACGACATTTGCTTTGCCGGGATGATAACGAATCTCACAGTCATAATCGTTGAGAAGATCCACCCATCGACGTTGACGCATATTAAGTTCTTTCTGGTTGAAGATGTGTTGTAGGCTCCTATGGTCGGTGAAGACCGTACACTTTGTACCGTAAAGGTAGTGTCGCCAGATCTTTAACGCAAAAACAACTGCGCCTAGCTCAAGGTCATGGGTTGTATAGTTCTTCTCGTGGATCTTGAGCTGACGAGACGCGTAAGCGATAACCTTGTCCCGTTGCATGAGAACACAACCAAGACCAAGGTTCGAGGCATCGCAATAGACAATAAAGTCATCATTTCCGTCGAGTAAAGCAAGTACGGGAGCATTGCAAGGCATATGCTTGAGGGTTTGGAAGGCAGACTCCTGTTCAGTTCCCCAAACAAAGGATCTGTCTTTATGCGTGAGAGAGGTAAGCTGCACAGCGATTTTTGAGAATCCTGCGATAAATCGAAGATAATAGCCCGCTAATCCGAGAAAAGAACGGACTTCAGACGGGTTCTTAGGCGTAACCCAACTCTTAACTGCTTCAATCTTCGCGGGATCGACACAAATACTTTGACTATTAACAATGTGACCGAGGAATTGAACCTCCTCTAGCCAGAATTCACACTTGGAGAACTTGGCGTAGAGTCGATTTCCTTGGAGTAGCTCGAGAACCAAACGTCGATGTTGCGCGTGTTCGGCTTTCGACTTGGAATAGATCAGGATATCATCGATGAACACGATGACGAAGCAGTCAAGAAATGGTTTACACACGCGATTCATCAGATCCATGAAAACCGCGGGTGCGTTGGTTAAACCAAAAGGCATAACAACGAACTCATAGTGGCCGTAACGGGTGCGAAAAGCGGTTTTGGGTATGTCATCCTCTTGAATGCGTAATTGGTGATAGGCTGAGCGTAGGTCGATCTTCGAAAAACATGAGGCACCTTGCAATTGATCAAATAAATCATCGATTCGAGGCAGGGGATAGCGATTCTTGATGGTTAGCTTATTCAATTCCCTGTAGTCGATGCACATCCTGAACGACCCATCCTTCTTTTTGACGAAAAGGACTGGTGCGCCCCACGGAGAGGTGCTAGGGCGAATGAAGCCTTTATCAAGTAATTCCTGGAGCTGACTTGAGAGTTCAGGCGTTTCAGAAGGAGAAAGACGGTAAGGCGCTTTAGCAACAGGGTTTGCTCCAGGAATGAGGTCGATACGAAAATCGATATCACGACTCGGAGGAAGGTCAGGAAGATCATCAGGGAACACATTCGGAAATTCACACACAACGGGGACATCCTTAACTCCCGGGTTACCTTTCATTTCCTTCTCCGCTACTACAATGTTAGCCAAGAAAGCTTTGTATTCCTTGAGGAGATACTTGCTAGCTTGGACACATGACATGAGCTTGAGACCTTTCGAAGCAGTTTCACCATAAACACACAATAAATCACCATTTGAGAGCGAGAAGCGGATCATCTTATCGAAACACACAACTTCAGCACTATTCTCACGAAGAAAATCCATGCCTACTATGATATCAAAACTTCCGAGCTGCATTAGAATAAGATCGATCGGAAAGATGTGATTGTTGAGATCGAGAGTACAATCACGAAGAACACAATTAACGGCGACGGTTCTTCCGGTGGCGACTTCGACATCAAATGACGAGGGTAGATGGGAGCGCATACGGTTAAGGAGCTTTTCGAATTCCAACGATACAAAACAGTTATCGGCTCCAGTATCAAATAAACACGATGCATATATACCATTCACAAGGAACGTACCATTAACCACATTGTTGTTGGCTTGAGCTTGGCGGACATTGATGTTGAAGGTGCGTCTGCGTGGTGCTTGTTGTTGTTGTTGCTGCTGTTGTTACTGCTGCTGCTGCTGCTGGGGCTCCTGCTTGACCACCCTGTTTGGGCACATGTTGGCGAAATGGTTAGGATTGCCACATGCGAAGCAAGCTCTGGCATGAATTGCGGGTGCTGGAGCTGCTTGTTGACCCTGCGGGGCAGTAAGAAGAGCTTGTTTAGCAGGGGCAGGAGCTGCGGTGTTACGGGGACCGGTTCGATAATTGGCGGTGAAGTGGCCATACATATTGCAATGCACACAATATCTGCAGGCTATACACACCGGGTGATGATAAGTGCATGTCGGGCAGGCAGGATGAGGACCAGTATACTTGCGCTTTGCAGGCGGCGCATAGGTAACTGGTGCAGCTTGGCGGTGTTGTTGGTGCAGCGGTTGCTGAGCTGGAACTGCTTGGAGGGGAGCGGCGGTAGTAACAACACAGTTTTTCTTGGCATTCTTCCTCTTGCGACGAGAGGACTTGGATGATGATGATGGTGGGGCAGCAGTGGTTTCAGCAGATGTGGCGGTGGTAGCTTGGTGTAGAGATTTTGAGGCTTTGTCCCAGACACCAGCCTTAACACGTTTGTCATTGATTTCAGCGGCAAGCAGATAGGTCTCCTCGATTGTTGCTGGTCTTGGAGCTTGCACAAAATCTGCCACACAATCCGGCAGAGCCCGGATGTACTTCTTGATTGTTATGTTGGGGGTCTTGACTTGGTCGGGACAGATGATACTGAGTTGCTTGAAGCGAGCAGTCAGAGCTGCGTTCTCTCCATCCTTCTGCTTGATATGCAAAAATTCGTCCTCCAGCTTTTGGCGTTCATGGAGAGGGCAGAATTCGTCCAGCATAATGGCTTTCAACTCTTCCCACGTCAGCTCATAGGCTGCGTCATTCCCGCGTTTGTTCCTCTCGGTCGTCCACCAGTCTAATGCGCGGGACTGGAAGACGTCGGTAGCGTTCAGAGTACGAAGATTTTCAGGACAACCACTCTGGCGCAGAGTGACTTCGATAGAGTCAAACCATTGGAACATAGCCGTAGGGCCATCTTCGCCAGTAAACTCTTTTGGACCACAAGCTTTGAACTGCTTGAAACTAAAAACAGTCTTCGGTGCATCTGTTCGAGACCCCTCAGATGATTTGCTGGCGTTCAAGTTGAGCTCGCTGACGATCTGGGGAAGCACTTTAGCGATTTGGATAGCGACGAGAGAGGCGAGTCGCTTGTCAGCTTGCTTTCGTTTCATGGCGCGAGAGTGTAGGGATCCAGTTGACGACATTGTCTGCAACAAACATCGTCACAGGACTCAGACACAATAAAATCGAATCTCACCTCACACGCCTAGTATTACTAAAGCTTAGGAACACGTCTAGGCATTCAACACATAAGTCAAAGAATCACGTAAGCACATATAATCACAGAAGCACATAAGCACACAAGCACATAAGTACATAGAACACATAGAAGCACATAGAGGCAGTCAGAATACAGAAACCTATCATTCAAGGTCGTGCGTTCGAGAATAGCATCTGCGAGTACATAGCGTATAGTATAGCATAGCGAACATCCATAAATAGCAGCGATTCGTCGGCGTTTAGAGGTAAATGTGCAGTGCAGTTCGTGTGTGTTAATCAAGCGAATAGCGAAAATCGAATAAATCACCAAAAATCGAAACATATAAACAGGTAAATACACACATAAAATCGACGAGTATCAGAGTCGGCAGTTGCAGGCTCAGAATCGAAACACATAAAAATCGAGGATGGATTGTCTGTGGCTGTGTAGACATCGACTACCCAAAGTGGTTCGACTATTCACAAGGATGTACCAAAAATCCTTGTTGACCTAATAGACTGTGCTCTATCACCGTCATGCGGTGAATGGCACCCATCCTTTCGGTTGATCAAGCACTCGAGTCCTTGGAATCCACTGAGACTTTGGTGAGAGTTTTGTAAAACCAAAATAGATGCGGAACAAGTCGTCAAGGTTCGGGTTAAACCCCTAACTTAACAACTTCGTTCCTATTTTGATAAAATAGAAAAGAAAATCTGCATTAAAGTGTGGATTTCACTCCTGATTCAACGCAAATTCTCGTGTTTTATAGATAATAAGCGGGTCGAACAAGCGATTTAATCGAGAATTGCGGTTTTCACACCTAATCTCAATCCAATCACTTGTCCAAAATAGTGCAGTGCGACTACCTTAGGAAAGGAAGTTGTGATAGTGTAGCGTGATGGCGAGCGAGAAACAACAAGTAAGCTCGTGCAGAACCCTTACAGGATTCGCACAAGTCGGTCCGTTGGTACCTAAACTATAGACTAGGTCGTTTCTAAGACGTCGACCCGGACTAGGTCGAGTCTGGCCTAATTTCCTATAGTTATGGCTCTGATACCAATCTGTCACACCCCAACCGATGGCGGAAACATCGGAGCGCGGCACTGAGCGAAACAGATTGTTCAAAGAAATTCCATAACGACTAAATTACCGAATAGTTTTAAATATCATGTCCCATACCATGACCCATAAGATAATAAATTTATTATAGACAGAGTTATTCTTCAAACATAAACATGTTCCGACAACTCAGATTTAAACAAATAAAAGTAAATTGTCTGTGTTTCTAGATTCTTTCCTAGCCTCGATTTAACAGGAATCCAAGCAATTAAACATCTTAAGCACCTGCCACATACGTTAAAGTAAAAGTCAATACACATAGTGTAAAGGTGAGCATACGAGTTTGATATAGCATAATAGTATTCGAAATCGTTACGCATAACCAGCACGTACACAGTGTGAAATGAAGCACGTAAGTTATCGACATGATCCTATCAATACCAATGACTGCGGGTCGGCTGCCTAAGGCAGTTCGTAATGCATGATCACCACTGTGACCGATGTAATTAATTGTCCTTAACAACCCCTGAATGAACAGGTGCTGAGTCCAAACTATAGTACTATCGTTGCTAAGGAAGGTAGACAGCAATCCATGTGTATACTTAACAAACAAGCATTCATTGAGTCACGTATAACATGCAGTAACGGTTAGCGTTTAAAGTAATTGCGTAGTGTGTTTGATGTGATTTAGAATAAGTAACGTATGTAACACCCAAAAGTGCATAAAGCAAAAAGGGTTCGAGTATACTCACAGCGATGATGGATTGAAGGGAGTGCTAGAGTAAGCTTAGCCTGATCAGAACGATAGTATAACGATAAGCGATACGTAAATCGGTGTAGAGTGTCAATGGATCGGACGACAATCCGATTGGGTGGCAATCCGATCGGGTGGCCGGTCGATCGGGTGACAATCCTTCGGATGGTCATCCGATCGGGTGACCATTCGATTGGCTTGTTACCTCGTTTGGGAAGGATGTGTTTGTGTATGATGGCTTGTCTTTTGAAGTTTTTGTTGTAGCATTTTGAAAACTGAGAGGTATCTCTACCTTTCAGGTCGGTCGATCGAACGACCATTCGTTCGGGCGACAATCCGATTGGTGGACACTTAGTGAGAACAAGTTCACAGCAGTTTGTCACTCGATCGGATTGCAATCCGATCGGGTGACAATCCGTTTGTATTGAACCTGTTGGAAATTGTTTAAGTGTTGAAGTTTAAACATCACATAGTCGATTGGTAATCCGATCGGATGGCAATCCATTCAATGTTCAAACTCCAAATGTGGAAATAAAAGTTGAGTGTGGGACCCAAGGTGCAATCCGATCGGGTGGAAACCCGATCAAGCGGTAATCTGATCGGACGGCAGTCCGTCCTGGTCGACCTGATCGTCTTACACTTGGTTGTTGTGATAGTTTATGGTTTTCTCGAGGCAATGTGATAACGTGCTAAACAACATACCTTTGTTAAAACCCTTGTGACCCGGTCGGACAGGAATCACCCAGACCCGACCCATTCACTGGTTTGTGATGGTAGTTCATGTTTAACTTGAAATCAGTATTCTCGTGGATAGAATCCAGATCTTAAACCAACCAACACTAAGAACGAGTAGGAGATCAGAACAAGTTCCGTTTATATCGCTTTTGAGTGCATTGAGTGTAAAAGAGTTGAAAGAAAGTCAGAAAACCATCTTTCAATCCTTTTTACTTTGAATTTGTTCAGATCTATGCAAGATCTTTGTCTATTCATGTGGAGATCATTCAGATCGAAGTTGTTCTTGGTGGATTGAAGCCAAAACATGAAGTTCAGAAGAACACCATGATGACATCATCCTAGAACACCTCTAGTGATTTCACGATTAAAAGTTAAGATTCAAAAGATAGAAAGGTATAGGAGTGCATGTAGATCAAGAAAGTACAATATTTAGGTTGAATACTTACAAGAATCTGGAGAAATGTGAAGAAATGAGGCAAAGAGCAAGCTGGTCGGACAGAGAGCGCAAAAGGTGAAGTGTTGATGTGACAGGAGGTATTTATAGGGTTTCCCAAAAAGGAAAGTGGGGGAAGTGGCTGGTCGATCGGGTGGCAGTCTGATCGGGTGGCAGCTCGATCGGCTGACCACTCGATTGGAGTGTTTGGCGCGACGAGTTTTGCGGTTTCGATTCGCGTGTCGAGCGTTGCGATGCGATAGGGTTTCTCATTAAATTACTTTTAGTCCCAACTACTATATCTAACATACAATCATCAGGTATTTAGGATGATTCTATCTTACGTTTAGCATTTGCGATTCGATTGCGATAGCGTTTCGATTGCATTTCGATTAATCACCACATTATAACATAAATAAACACGCACAAGTAACACATAAGTAACACACACACGTAAAACAATATCCAGAACACATAATTCGGGTTGCGAGTGCGATTGCGATAAGCGGTAAAGCGATAAAGCATGCGATTAAAACCATCGATTAGTAACAAGTACTCCACATAATACAACTAACGTAAACAATTAAATAGACTATCTACAAGTCAAAGAAGTCAAAACGACAGTTGAGCAAGGAGTGGCAGATCGCAATTAGCAATCTTTTCTTCCTTTGACTTCAATGTTGACTTTGACTTTCGAAACACGGGGTGTTACATGAAGAGACCCGATCTTCACAAGCTCTGTAACGCTAACGAATCTGCAAAACTAAGAACACCATGAGACTCGTTACTAGAAGGAGATGTGGGGGGTTCTTCTCATAACCACACTCCGTCGTGAGAATAAATATAACTCTTGAGAGAGTAAATGATAAGTAAGACTGAGAGTAGAGAGCATAGAATGCTTTCATCTTGCTGGAGTGTAGTATTTATAGTCGGAAGGATGAGAAATGATTGGAAGAGACATCGATAACAGGTATATCCATTTGGTCCTCTATATGCGTACAACTACTGTTTGCAAAGCTGGGTATGTGTCTGCGGGCTCTCATTGGCCTCATGTCGCTTTTAGGATGTCCTTGTTGTCTCTTCTACATCAACTATTGGTGGAGGTTTAGGAGGATGTGAATCTGCGACGTGTGATTGGTCAATTGTCGCTGTCTCCTATACCTCACGTCTCCTATGTGATAACCACTAGCGTGATCACCTGGTATCCGTGTACAACAATCTAGAGACTGCCATTAGCTACACGTCGTTTTCCTCTTATACTATTTGTCTCCTTCGTGCTAGCATATCTCCACGTGGCGGATGGGGCCTGCGGATGACTTGTCAAGATTAGCTGATCGTTTTATGGGTTTTGCCGGACCTGCGGGGGGTCTGGGACCATATCTCTTCAAGTTCCCCCAATCCAATATTTATTTTGTGCTTGCAGAGGTGCGGGTGGAGTGCAGGACTAATTTTCTTGTTTTGGTATTTTCCACGTGATGTTGTGCGGGTGGATACCCACCATGATATCCACTTGTTTGTTTATGCATCCATTTGTTGCGGGTGGTTTATTTGCGGGCAGCGGGTGCTTGTTTGAATTTTTTTTAAAAACTCCTTTAGGATAAGGTTGGGTGAGACTGATGTGATGCATGACATTGTACTGCGACATGACGCTCGTCTCGTCAGCATGCTTTTTCACTTTTTGCAAGCGCGTGTGGGTCACTTGCCCCGCTTCAGCCAACCTTTTCGTTCCCCGCCTGACATAGCATCCATCGATTAGGCCTTTGTGGCACTTAAGTATGTATGTTTCCCCGTCACATCAAATGCAATGAGTATAAAAGGAGGAGGAAGGGCTTCCTTTTCCACATCGTTTTAAATTACTTCTCAATTTCTCCACATTCTCATCTCAACTCCAAGATCCTCATCGTTTTCTTTCTAGTTTTCTCTTTGATCAGATGGCTTCATCTTTGAATCCTGCACCGGAAGTTAAGAAAGGTAGCCGCCGGACGACACCACCTCTTATTGTTGATCAAATCCCTATTTTAAGGATCTCGATGTACTTGGTCAAAGTTTGAGATTCCCAGAGGAGTGGGAGGTTGAGTATCCCGGCGAGGGGAGGACGACGTCGAAGCCTCCAACCGGTAATATAGCATTATATTCGGAGTTTTGTCTCGTCGGAACTTCCGATTGCCTATACAATTTTTTATCGCCAATTTGTTGGTCCATTACAAGGCGCACATATCCTAAATGAACCCTATGGGGGTGTTGCAGATGACTCACTTTGAGTTTTGTTGTAAAACGCGGCGGATCAACCAAACATAGGGGATGTTTGATGTCTTTTACAAATTGACTGTAAGAACAAGTTGGTACTTCTTCACGCACTGGGATAAAGCCATAGGGCTTGAGCCACTGTGAAGTCTTCATGACTGGAGGCATAAGTTTTTCTATATACGTGCTGGTGTTATCACCGTTGCTATGACATATAACCCATTGGCTTCGAAGATTTTTTATATACGCAAGATACAACATATAAAATGTATCAAATAAGGTATAAAAACAACCTTTTTTAGTATTAATATTGGGAGCTTAAACGAACAAAAGGAACAAATTAACGGCGAAAACCAACATAAATACAGAAGAAGGAAAGTTGATACACTATATCGACCCTCCAAGCTTCACCCCAAGAACAAAAACAACAATCCAGAACCCAAGTACGAGGTTGTGCCCCACTCAAGATTCCCTGACGATAAAGACAAACAGAACACGACAAGGGACACAGGCCTTGGTCAACTCTCAGATTTGCAAATCTGGGTTCGTATAACAAGTAAAAGGGCCATGGGGTCGTGCCGTTGACACACGGGGCCGTGTGTGCAGTTGGACTGACAAAAGCATTAAATGAAAATAGAGAAGGAGAAGGACACGGGGTCGTGTAAACTCACCGTTTTCAATTGTAAAAGAAGGTGCTTGGCTCACTTGCAACTCATCCCTTGGCAAACCACTTCTCTCACACATGCCACCACTCCACCACCACTATTACCATCATCCACCACATTCATTCATCATCCATCCTTAGTGTTTGTGTAGTAATCTCGGGATCCAAAATTGATAGTAAGAGTTTTTGTCAAACAAAGGCCATGCTTGGCTAATCGCTTACATCACTTGGTGAGAACAAGTTATTTATAATTACTTTTGATTTCCAAGCTTTGGTAACTTTTTATTTGGGTATTTATTTATGACTTTAGTAACTAGTTTTTTATATTGAAAGTGAACTTTATTCAATCATCTCTTCATGTTTTGTTGATTCACTCATTCGTGTCTTTACGGTCTATATAAAGCGCGTTAACTGTCTGGAAGGGGGTTAGAAGGGTAGTTTGGGTAAAGTTCTTGCCTCGTTCAGTGTATAGATCATGCGAGAACTTGATTCAAGCTTATTAGGACTTCCTTTGAGGCATATAGCATCAAATCGGGAGAAGTAAGGATGATTTGACACTAGTTAGTATTTAAAATATATTATTATTGTATTTAATTTTCACTATGTCTTGTCATAGTCAAGAAAAAGCATTTTATTTTATATATATAGTTTTCGATGTACTATGAATAGTAAATTTAAAATAATATATAGTTTTTCAATAATTTATTAAGTCAATAATTAATTTTAATATTTATTTTTAATATTTAACATATTTTATATATATATATATATATATATATATATAGGTTTGAAAGACCATGAATAGTAAATTTAAATTTAAAATAATATATAGCTTTTTAATAATTTATTATATCAATATATTATTTTTAATATTTATTTTTAACTTTTAACATATTTTCATTTTTTCCTCTTTACTTTATATATATATAGTTTTTGAAGGGCATAAATAGTAAATTTAAATATAAAATAATATATTGCTTTTTAATAATTTATTATATCAGTATATTATTTTTAATACTTATTTTTGACTTTTAACATATTTTCATTTTTTCCTGTTTACTTTTATATATATAGTTTTCGAAGGACCATAAATAGTAAATTTAAATTTAAAATAATATATAGCTTTTTATTATTATATCAATATATTATTTTTAATATTTACTCTTAGCTTTTAATCTATTTTTATTTTTTTCCTATTTACTTTTAGCATTTAACTTATTTTCATTTTTTTCTTTGAGTAAATTGCCATATTAGTTCCTGAGGTTTAACCAAAATTGTCACTTTAGTCCAAATAGTTTTTTTCTTGCCATTTTAGTCCAAATAATTTTGTTTTCTGCCATTTTAGTCACTGACTTTTGTCATTTTTTGCCATTTTCATCGACCATCACCACTACCTCCCACCACCCACTCCATCACAACCTTCTATCATCGCCACCACCTACCTGCACCGTCACCCCCCACCCCACCACCATCACCACCCACCATTTCCACCACCACCGACCACTTTTCCGCCACCTACGTCATCAACCAACACCATCGCCATCATCGTAAAACCAACAACCACCACCATCATCTTCACTGTAAACCGACACAACACCATCCCCATACTATCGCACCTGCAAAAAATAAAGAAAAGTGTGGTTTGGCCAAATTCACCCAAGTTAACTAAATTTTTTGAATAGAGTTAGTAGGTTGGATGAAAATGGAAAAAAATGACAAAAATCAGGGACTAAAATGACAGAAAACAAAACTATTTTAACTAAAATGACAAGAAAAAAAACTATTTGGACTAAAGTGGTAATTTTGGTCAAACATCAGGGACTAAACTGGCAATTTACTCTTTTCCTTTTCTAAAACCATATTTCATTTATCATTTATTTTTGTTTTTAATAATTCTTTTTTCTTTTTTTAAACGTCTTTTTTATCAATTAATTTGATATTTCTTTAATAACTTATGTTCGTTAATTTTTTTTCTAAAACTTAATTACGTAGCTGTGCTTAATTTTTACCATCGATCAGTATAAGTTTTATTAAAACTAACTTGTATTAAAAAATAAAGTATTTATTTGGTATCGTAAAATGATATGATGATAAATTGAACTGATACTAACGGTTTGGCTTTCTAAACAACATGCTTTATGTTCAATTACAGTTTGTTTTACATTATCATTTGCTTCGTTTCGTCGTAACTTGACGAGAAAAAAATCTACTTAATTTTAGAAATGAAAAGAACCATATTCGATTTAATATTGTACATCATTAAAATATTATAAGACTAAAAAATCATTAACCAACCAAAAAAACTTTAAATATTTAGAGTAAACTTCCATTTGGCTTCCTATGGTTTGATCGTTTTAATGATTTTGTCCAAATCCTTTAAAAATAGCCATTTTACTCCCTGGTCTATGAAGCTTGTCACGATTTCACTCCCTGCCCCAAACGAAATCCATTTTAAACGTTAAAAACTGTCAGGTTTCAGTCTATGTATTGGTCTAATTATGGTTATAATTGTCCATCATGTGTTATCCATGTGACAATTTTAACATTTAAAATGGATGTTGTTTGGGGCGGGGAGTGAAATCATGATAGGGTTCATAGATCAGAGAGTAAAATAGTTATTTTTAAAAGATTGGAGCAAAACCATTAAAATAACAAAACCACATAGAGTAAAATAGAAGTTTACTAAAATATTTATCAAACGATAAATGGCTGTAGTCAACAATTGGTAGCTTGATTTCAAACATAAATGATTGATTGGATGAGGGCTAACAAGGATGATGGTCGCAATTGGTGACTTCCAAGCACAAAAGTGTGGACACTGTTTAAAGGGGAAAAATGGATTTAAATTTATAAAACGGTAAATTAGAACCCATACAATGATATAAAAACAGAGGATGTTATATTATAGCATGGAAAATTAACTAAGAGTAGAGTAAATTACTAAATTGAGATGACTGATAAGCATGGTTGTAAAATAAGGTTTTTAAGCCCAGGTACTCTTTGAGTAGTCGCTATAACTGAGCCGATTTTCTTCGATTCCGCCTAATTACTCAGAGTCGGTCAAATGCGGTAAACCTCGGCCAGAATTGGATCTAGTAGGTCAACTCGCGCCTAGTTTGACTTAAATAATAATAAAACATAATTTCTATGCCTATCATATTAAAGAATGAATATCATTTTCACGTATTTTGTTATAAATATTAGTAAATTTGTGTTATTTGACATATATTTAATCTCTAAAAAGTAATCTTCCTATATTGATAAATGAAAATCTTTTTTATACACGTGTCACTTTTTGGTGCTTCCTCACCTTATTTTCCTATTTATCTCTCATACTAAATAATAATAGTAATAATTTTAAACAAAATTATTAGATAAAAATAAATATTTAAATAAGGATAAACATTTGTTTTATAATAATAATAATAATAATAATAATAATAATAATAATAATAATAATAATAATAATAATAATAATAATAATAATAATAATAATTTTAAACAAAAAATAGATAAAAATTCAAGTTTTTAGGTGACCAAATCTAATCTAAAATCTAATGGGTGTACCTATTCACACACTCATTTGCCTATTGGCACACCAAAAAGGTGTTTTTTGGTCCTATATGCACACCCTGCAGTGTCGAGCTGTGGCTAAAGCGCGACGTTTTGGTCCGGTTAACCAGATAAAGACTGACAGGTGTCTGATGGGTCTGTTGACCGGACCAAAACGCCGAGCTTTGGCCGCGTTAACCAGACAAAAGACTGACACCCGGTCAGTTTTTTGTCTGGTTGACAGGACCAAAACATGGCCAAAGCTTGGCGTTTTGGTCCGGTCAACAGACCCGTCAGACACCCGTCAGTTTTTGTCTGGTTAACCGGACCAAAACGTCGCGCTTTAACCACAACTCGACACTGTAGGGTGTGCATATAGGACAAAAACACCTTTTTGGGTTTGGCTATCTACACACCAAATGTGTAGATAGTTTGGGCCAATCTAATTCACGATTCAACTAAATGTCACGTGACAAGTTCTCATACTTCCTCATTTATTTATATAATAATATATAAATATATATTTCCTTATATGTGTTCATAAAATATGAATTAAATAATTTATGGATATATTCATAAAAATACATAATCTCCACAACTTATAAATAATTTATTTATATACTAGGTTAGAAACCCGTGCTTTACATGGGTTGAATAAATGTAATTTTATATTTTTAACCTGAACACAAACCCTAATCGCTCAATGAGAGAGACAACAGAATGATATGGAAACCGAATAATGACAAAATACACAAGATAAGCTCTTATATACGAAAGTGAAAGATACTTTCACTTTCACCCTTCAAGACTCCCGAACTTCCACTTTAGTCCTCAGGAAATTGCACCCAGAACCTTCACTTTCCAACACCTGTACACTTAACACCCTCCATGAAATAACAGTGTAACAGAAAATGTAACAACTTTATAACACATTACACAAGTTATGTTTGCAACATGAATTAACTTGTTGCATTTTATTTTGACATGCCCCCATAATTCTTGCGGCAAACATGTCTAACATTCCAAGACTTTCACTTAGAGTTTGATGTTGACTCACACTAAAACCCTATGTGAATATGTCTGCAATCTGCATATCCGAACGAACCTTTTCAGGTTCTATGATACAAGCTGCAATTTTTTCTCTTAGAAAATGTAAATCGATCTCGAAATGTTTAGTAGATTCATAAAATACAGGATTTTGAGAGATAGAAATTGCAGACTTGCTATCACAGTATAATTTAACCGGCAGATTATATGAAACTTTCAACTCGGTTAAAACATTCAAAATCCACATTATTTTGTAGGTAGCTGAGCACATATCTCTGTACTCAGCTTCTGCAGTTGATCTTGATATTAGACTTTGTTTCTTACTTTTCCAAGAAACAAGTGTATCACCAAGAAAAATACCAAAACCAGTGACTGATTTCTTGGTTTTAAGACATTTGTCCCAGTAAGAGTCAACAAACCCTGACAGATTCATACTATTAGACTTCTTAAAGTTATCACCCTTTCCAGGTGATAACTTTAAGTACCTTAACAACCTCAGTGCTATATCTAGATGAACTTGGCAGGGACTATGCATATACTGACTTAGAAACTGGACATCATAACTTATGTCTGGCCTTGTTAATGACAAATATATCAATTTCCCAATTAATCTTTGAAAACCATTTATATTTTCCAAGTATTTTTGTTCTTTATCACATTTATTAGTCACAAGAAAACTTTGCTCAATTGGTGTAGTAACAGGTTTACACCTCAAATACCCAAATTCGTCAACAATTCAAGACAATATTTTCTCTGTGATAAACAAATACAACCACCAGAATATAACACCTCAATACCTAGAAAATATCTAAGTATGCCAAGATCCTTAATTTGAAAACTTTCCTTCAAACATGTTTTAATTTTTTCTATTTCAGCTTTATTATTTCCAGTCACAACTATGTCATCAACATAGACTAAAAGAAATATAAACACATCTTGTTTAGACAGCACAAACAAGGAATAATCACAAACACTTTGAACAAACCCCATTGACACTAACACAGCAGTTAACTTCTCATTCCACTGTCTAGGAGCTTGTTTTAGACCGTACAAAGATTTAACTAATTTGCACACTTTAGTATTATCATTTGTAAAATAACCTTGAGGCAAAGTCATAAACACATCCTCAATTAAGGTACCATATAGAAAGGCATTATTTATATCCATTTGATACAACAGCCAATTATTATTAACAATTAGTTTCAAAATAATTTTGACAGTTACCATCTTCACAACAGGTGAAAAAGTTTCACCAAAATCTATTCCTTCTCTTTTCTTAAACCCTTTGGCCACTAATCTGGCCTTATACTGTCACACCCCTAATTTCCACGTGTCACCGGTGGGCCCGGTGGGGAGTATCGTGACGTAATTGATATCATCATAGTCAAACAACACAACATATAAATGCACAGCGAAAGCAAAAGATAGATTTATTTCAACTGAATAGATTGTAATATTTAAGTATCACAAAACAGTCGAAACAGATTCACAGGCGGATCAAATAAAAAGGAAACTGTTCAACAGACTTTGACATCTAAAGCTTGCGAGACTTGAGTAATGATGCCTGGAGTAGCCAGCCTATTTCGTCTAGTACCTGCACTTAGCCTTTTTGGAAAATACGTCAGTTTACACTGGTAAATACAACTTAACTGACTCATTTTGAAAAGAGATTGAAAATTGATTTGAATGCACTTCGGCAAAAATATTTTATAACTTGGGACAATTATTCAAAATAATCTTGTATACAGTTTTACTCATTTGTCGTCCATTAGGGCCGGTTGCAAGGCCGGACTTAAGTTAACTGACACGCCACAGGTATAATGCCCACAAGGTCGATTCCTTATAGTGGGATACTAGTTTTTACATAATGCATCTGTCAGGTGTACGCCTACACCCCGTGCTTAGGTCGTGGCCATTTCTTTGAATGATGCCAAGGATATCCGAGACATGGTCATTTAACCCCCAAGGGCTATACACCAAATAATACATATTAAAAAGGTTATGTAAATACATCAATCACAATACGATTTAAATGACTACATACACCCGACCAAGTGGTACTTTTATAGTACCGTATCCCAAGCCCGTATAGGGAAAATAAGTTAAGAGTATTTACCTGAGCAAAGTATAAATCAAATACAACAAGTGCACGTAGCTTTTACTGGGCTCCTAATCTGGAATGAAGGTTTCTAATAACCTATTAGAATCCTAACGGGTCTTTAATTAAGCTTAGACTTAGACCGGTTAGTTTTCAAAAGGAATACACGGTTCAACGCATGATAAAGCGGAGACCGGTTTAGAATGTGGTTTTGACCCGACAAGATTGTATACTTGTTTAATATGGGTAACTTAAACACATTCTGGATTTTGAGGCAAAAACGATATGGTTTGATCCGTTTCGGCTAATATATCCAAATAGTTTCATAGACCGATCCGAACGCGAAACATGCTTAACGGGTAATCATAAGAGTCATGAACATGTTCCATAAGTTAATATGCTTCAAGTATGTTGTGACATCAGTAGGATGTCTTCTATTATGCCCAAAATGATTTTAAACTCAAATTACGCCTCGAAAGGGTATTTTTTTGTCATTTAAAAGGTGGTAAAAGAGTTTAAATATAATTCTGAGTTTCGGGTCTGATGTAATTAGTAAAAGTACTTAATTTACTAAGTTATATCAGTAGGGTATAACTTATATGTGAAATTTATCACTTAAAACCAAACTATGCATCTTAAGGGCATTTTGGTAATTTCACCTAAGGTTTAAAGGTCAAAACTGGAAATCTGACTTCAAAACTTTTACTTACTGATAAAGTATAGAAATTTACTTAAAACATCAGAAGGTATCAAGTCTTATATATCTAATATGGTTTTAATACATACTATGCGTTTAAAACGCTTAAAAACGCTTAAAATGACGATTTTGAGCTATTTCCGGGTTCTTAAAGGAAAGCTGATATTTTTACTATTCCAGAAGGCTTAAAATATTCTATTTATCATATTAGATCAGTAGAAAAAGGTTTGGTGTCAAAAGGTTTGGTAAAACTCATTTTATAGCTTAAAAGGGTAAAACCGACAATTACCGAAATAAGCTTAGAACTCTAGGTTATGATCAGCCTAAAAATAAATAAAAATCTCCAAAAATCCCAAAATATTGTTTTATATCAGTGGGTAAAAAGTTTGGTATCAAAAATTGGGTTTAGATAGGCTATATGCTAATTACGCCATTTAATTACTAAAAAGCTTTCTAATTACGCTATTGAGCGTAACTCTTAATCTAGACCTCAAACTGATGTCAAATTCTAGGTACGAGTTTATAAATCAGTACCTAAGGTTTCTACTTCTTTACATTTTCAAAATTCATGATTTAGGGTCATATGGGCATAATAGTCAACATTTAGGTGATTAACGGAAACATGCATATAAATTGGATAAATAATGAACCAAGTTGTATAATCACAGAGGGTTATACTTATAGACAGCTTGGTCCTATTAAAGCTCTAAGTCATTCCTAAACCATGCTCAAACGGGTCAGACCTGAAAGTCAAAGTATAAGTCAAACTATGCGACTTTCGGCTCCAAACCGAGCCTAAACTGAAAATTGTCGAGTTGAACATGTTTAGACATGTTCTTACATTAATTACCAAGTTATATTATTGTCAAAACAGGTTGCATAGCTTCTACATTGCTAATTATGCATTTATTTGAAATTTAGCTTTCTGTTGACTTTTTATAATCAAGTTTGACTCGACAATTGACCTAATTAGAGTGGGAATCAGAGGGTGACCTTTTAAGGGTTTAATGCCCACATAATTACCAACTCATAGGTACTTTCAAAATGAAATTTGACTGGAGTAATTAAGATTAATGACGAAGTCAAACCTTAATTACGACGGTTTGACTAAGCGCTAAAAAAACTAAGCTAAACTGAATTAAAGGAGGTTAAGCATACTTACAATAGTCCTAAGCACAACTAATGATCACTAGGAAAGATGCTTGAGCTCCAGGAACCTCCAAGAAGTGGGTTGTGAAGTTAACAAGTGAATGAGCAATCAAGAACCCAAGTTCATGGCCTTTATATAGGTTTCTTGGATCAATTTGATCATGCCAAACAAGTCTAGGATTGTTATGGGATCATTACAAGTGTCACTAGACCTTTTAAAACCATCAAACAAGCTCCAAGTATTGAAAACCAGGCTTCTAAGTCGGTTAAACCGGCTGTACAGGCAGCTATGCACATTTTCTGCATCTGCAGGTCTCTTGCAGCCCGCGTAAGGATCCATAAGGATCTTACGCGCCCCGTGTGGGTACCCTGATCCGGTTACAAAGTTTCCAATATTGCATAAATGGTCCCTGGTCCTTCCAAAACTCCTTTTTAACTTGTTTCTTGCACTTTAAACCCCCAAACTTGACTTTTAAGAACCCCAAGTCATAAACCAACTTTGTTTAGTCCCCGGTTATTCATACGTTCACCGAAAAGTCTTAAATTTCAACGTTGACGCTTTTAACCCCTCGTATACGAATATTGTCATAACTTTCTCATACTTTCTCGAAACCTTGTGAAATTTTTATCACACATTCTTGTGAGTATCATTTATTATTAAGTCATAAACCAACTTTGTTTAGTCCCCTATTATTCATACGTTCACCGAAAAGTCTTAAATTTCAACGTTGACGCTTTTAACCCCTCGTATACGAATATTGTCATAACTTTCTCATACTTTCTCGAAACCTTGTGAAATTTTTATCACACATTCTTGTGAGTATCATTTATCATTACAAAGCTTCGGGTCTGCTAAAAGATCACTCAGAGGTATACTTTAAACATGTTGACACATTTAGCCCCTGTAGTTTGTAATTCCATACTTTCTTTCACAATTAGCTTCGTATGATCCATGATTTATTCGTTTAAGGGTATAAACATCATGTAGGGTTATTGAAAGACATATTTATTCATTGTTGACATTTTGAATCCTTTTACACACATAGATTCCCTGTTTGTCAACTTTAGTCCCTCTAATTCAATCCTTTACACGTTTTTAAGTCCATGACACGTGTCGATATAATATTGGACATGAATTTTTCGAGGTGTTACATATACATTTCTACCTCACCATTAGCTTTATATTTTATTTTATAAACCCATTTACATCCTATAGGCTTTCTACCTCTAGGAAGATCTACCAAGATCCAAGTATTATTCCTATAAAGAGCTTCCATTTCACTATTCATGGCTTCAACCCACCTTTCATCTTTAACAACCTCACTATAAGTAGTAGGTTCAACAGTTTTATTTAAAGAAGAAACAAGACACATATTTTCATAAGACAAGTTAGCATAACTAACAACCTTTTCTATACCATATCTAACTTTACCCTCAACAACAAAGTCATCAAATTTTTAGGTATAGAAATATTTCTAGAAGATTTTCTAACATTTATACTACCCTCAGACTGGTTGGTCTCAACATTTGATCCTATAGTGTCCTTTGCCCCCTCATTGGTACCCTGTCTACTACTGCTCTCCTGTTCTGGTTGTTGAACAGTATCAACACCTGATACAGGGGCTGATGCAGAGGGTGACAATAGTTGTTGATAATCACTAATAGGATCTTGAGCACCATTTGTACCCTCTTCATCATTGGGTATGTTAGGAGCTTCAGATGAAATACTTTCAAAAAAATTTACATGGTTTAATTATTTACCAAAAATAGGTTCTTGGCTATCAAAAGTTTTAACCTTAAAGGGATAGACACTTTCATAAAATTTTATATCTCTTGAAATAAATATTTTCTTACTATCCAAACTCCACAGTTTATATCTCTATTTAAAACTAGAGTAACCAAGAAATACACATTTTCAGCATGATAAGAAAATTTATCAGATTCATGTAAAATAGTACTAAACACAAACATCCGAAGTTCCTTAGATGAGACAAAGAGGGTCTAAAATTAAACATCATTTCAAAAGGACTCCTACCATTCAACACATAAGATGGAAACCTGTTAATAAGATATACGACAGTTAGCACACAATCAGAACAGAACCTCAAAGGTAGACCACCCTAAAACGTCAAAGCTCTAGCAATATTTACAAGGTGCCTATGTTTCCTTTCCACCACACCATTTTGTTATGGTGTATAGGAACAAGAGGTTTGATGTAAAATTCCCTTTGTCTTATAAAAGTTATCCATTTGATTATTAACAAATTCTGTTCCATTATCACTCTTAATTATTTTATTTTTTTTCTTAAACTGAGTCAACACAAGCTGATAAAAAACCTTCAAGTTTTCAAAAACTTCAGTTTTACTAGATAAAAAATAACACCACACAAACCTAGAGTAGTCATCTACAATAGTTAGATAATATTTGTAACCATAATAACTTGTCACTTTATAAGGACCCCATACATATAAATGTATGAGATCACCAACTGATTTTGACTTGTGTTCACTCAAAGGAAATGGAACCCTAACTTGTTTTGCTCTGTGACATACATCACAAGGACCATGTTCACTAGACTGGATTTTAAGACTTTGTTTTAACACTGCTAGAAACTGATCTGAGGGGTGTTCTAGCCTACCTTGCCAAGTAAAAGATTCTACAAAACTATTGAAACAAGCATTAACATTATTACTAGTACTTCCTACAAAATACAGACCCCAATCTTGACTACCACTCATCAGGATTCTCTTTGAATTGGAATCTTGTAAGAAGCAACTTGTTTCATTAAACACAACAAACACATGATTATCTTTAGACAACTTATACACAGAAAGCAAATTTACACAATAACCAGGAACATAAAAGACATCCTTCAAAAGTATATCATCAGTCAGTTTTAGATCACCAATTTTTAAAACCTTGACACTTGTTCCATTTGGATGACCACCGTAATATTAAACTCAGACACATCCACAACATTAATCAAGTTTTTATCTGTTCTAACCATGTGTTGACTAGCCCCAGAGTCAACAATCCACCCATTCATACTAAAACTTGCTGAACTTGAACAACTAACAAAGTTGGAAACATTAAAACACTCACCTCCTACATTCTGATTCTAAGAATCAGATCCACTCTTCTATCCAACAAGACTCAACAACTTAGCAATCTGCTCAGATGTAAAAGGTAAACCAACAGATGAAGATGTTCCAACCACATAATTAGTTTTATTATTCTTAGCCAAGTTGACTTTATTAGACTGATTACTATTATTAACCCTTCGTTTAAACCCAGGTGGATACCCAATAACCTCAAAGCATCTATCAACAGTATGTCCTAACATGTTACAGTGAGTACACTTCAGATTAGGGTTAGTGTCACACCCCAACTGATGGCGGTAACATCGGGGCGTGGCACTGAGCGAAACAGATTGTCCAGAAGTTTCCATAACAACTATATATTTACCAGATATTTAAAGCAACATATCCCATACCATGTCATATATGATAATACAATTATTACAGAAAGTTCTAGTCAAATTGTTTTGTTCCGACAACTTAGATTTTTATTACAGACAATTGTTTATTGGTTTCTAGACCTTCCCTAGCATCGATTTCATCACCGTGCAAATAAGCATCCTAGCAACTTAAACACATGTCACATACGTTAAAGTAAAAGTCAATACACATAGTGTAAAGGTGAGCATACAAGTTTGATAATAACATATAGAGTTTGAAAGCATTACGCATAACCAGCATGTACACAGAGTGAAATGAGGCATGTTAGTTATCGACATGAACCTATCGATACCAATGACTGCGGGTTGATTGCCCAAGGCAGTTCGCGATACATACTCACCACTGTGAGCCATGTAGGTAATTGTCCTTAACAACCCCCGAGTGAATGGGTGCTGAGTCCAAACTAATAGTACTACCGTTGCTAAGGCAGGTAGACAGCATTCCATGTGTAAACATAACAAACAAGCATTCATTCAGTCACATATACATGCAATAGCGGTTAGCGTTTAAAGTATTGCGTAGTGTGTTCTATGTGATTTTGTATAAGTAACATATGTAACACCCAAAAGTGCGTAAAGCAAAAAGTGATCGAGTATACTCACAGCGATTGATGGATTGAAGGGAGCGCTAGAGAGTAGGGTTAGCCTGAACAGATTGATAGCATAACGATAAGCGACATGTAAAACGATGCAAAGTGCAAGTGGGTCGGATAGTAGTTCGATCGGATGGTAATCCGATTGGACAGCCAGTCATGCGAGTGGTAGTCCGCTCGGACGGTCATCCGGTTGGATGGCCGTTCGAGTGGATTGTTTCTTCCTTTGGGGAAAGATGTGTTTGTGTATGATGGCTTGACTTTTGAAGTTTTTGTTGTAGTATTTTGAAAACATTGAAGTATCTCTACCTTTCAGGTCGGTCGATCGAACGAACCCGATTGGTTGGGCACCTCAGTGAGAACAAGTTTGCAGCAGGTTGTCACTCGATCGGACGGTCATTCGATCGGGCGGCATCCTTTGTGCATCGAACATGTTGAAAATTGTTTAAGTGTTGAAGTTTCAAAACATCACATAGTCGGATGGTCGGTCGATCGAGTGGTAGCTCGATCGGACGGCAATCCGTTCGGTGTTCCAAAACCCTTGAGAGTTGATTAAAGTGGGACCAAGGTGCAGGTCGTTCGGCTGTCCGGTCGTTCGGACAGTAGTCCGTTTGGACGACCTGTTCGTCTTACACTTGGTTGTTTTGATTGCTTGACGTTTTATCGAGATGATGTGATATCGTGCCAAACAACAGAAACCTCGTCAATACTTGGTACTCCCGATCGGACAGGAACCACCCAAATCCGGTCAGTTAACTGTTCATGACGGTGTTCCATGTTTAACACGAAATCGGTGAACCTCGTGGATAGAATACGGATCTTGAACCAACACAACCACAAGAATGAGTAGTAAGTCGACACAAGCTCCTATTCTACCGGTTTTGAGTACATTGAGTCTAAAAGAGTTGAAATAAAGTTGGAAACCATCTTTCAATCCTTTTTATTGTGAATATGTTTAGATCTAAGAAAGATCCTTGTTTGTTTATGTGGAAATCGGTTAGATCTAAGTTGTTCTTGGTGGATTGAGGCCAAAACATGATGTTCTTCAAGAACACATGATGACGTCATCCTAGAACACCTTGAATCTTGATGATTTCACGGTTAAAATTTATGATTTAAAAGATAGAAAGGTGTAGGAGTGCGTGTAGATTAAGGAAGTACAAGATTTAGGACGAGATCTTACCATAATTGCGAGAAATCGGAGAAAAAGCAAGGTGAAAGCGCTGATCGGACGTCAGTTGCCAAAAGTAGAAAGTATGAAAGTGACAAGGGGTATTTATAGGGTTACCCAAAGAGGAAAGAGCTGGTCGTTCGGTTAGGCAGCCCGATCGGACAGCGTGTCCGATCAGACGGCAGTCTGATCGAACGGCTGGTCGATCGGCTGGTTGCCTGATCGATCAGTCGCTTGATTCGAGTGTTCGTTGCCACTAGTTTTACCGTTTCGATTTCGATTGCGAGCATTGCGATGCGTTAGAGTTTCCTAGTCAAATTACTTTTAATCCCAGCTACTCATATCTTGCACTATCTCTTCTCCACTAATTATCATACCGTTTCGATTGCGATTGAGTTCGATTGCGTTTCGATTGATTACCACCCATAAATTAATCATGCACAAGTAACACATAAAGCACACACACACGTATAATAATAACCAAAATGCATAATTCGAGTTGCGAGTGCGATTGCGATAACATATGCGATAAATAGCGATTACCATGCGATTATTAATAGATACTCCACATAATACAACTAAAGCGAAAATAAAATAGACTAATCTATGAGTCAAAGAAGTCAAAACAGGAATTGAGCAAGGAGAGACAGATCGAAATTAGCAATCTTTTCTTCCTTTGACTTCAATCTTGACTTTGACTTTGACTTTGACTTTGACTTTCGAAACACGGGGTGTTACAGCCTCCCCTAGTTGAGGAAATTTCGTCCCGAAATTAGACCGAAGCCGTAATGTCACACCCCGATATTTCCACGTATTACCGGTGGGCCCGGTGGGGAGTATCGTGACGTAGTTGATATCATCATAGTCAAACAACACAATTTAAATGCATAGCGGAAGCAAAAGATAAATATATTGCAAACCGATATAAAGTAATATCACAGTATTACAAACAGAAAGTAAAGGATCCACAGGCGGATCAAAGATAAATGAAACATTGTTCAACAGACTTTAGGCATCTTAAGCTTACGAGACTCTTTATTAATGCTAGGAGTAGCCAGCCTATTCCGATTAGTACCTGCACTTAGCCTTTTTGGAAAATACGTCAGTTTTCACTGGTAAATACAATTTAACTGACTCATTTTGAAAATGTTTATGAAAATTGATTTGAGTGCAAATGGCACAAAAGACTTTATAACTTGGGATAATTATTTGAATATAATACTTGTAAAAGAATGACATGTTTCTTATACGTTCAGTAGCCCGGCCTGTATACCGGGTTAAAGATTAATAGACACACCACAGGTATAATGCCCACAAGGTTATTCCTTTAAGTGGGATACCAGTTTTTACATATGCAGTTGTCAGGTGTACGCCTACACCCCGTGCTTAGGTCGTGGCCATTTCATGAATGATGCCAAGGATACCGGGACATGGTCATTAACCCCCCAAAGGTTTTAAGCAAACAAAACAATTTAAACGGGTCATTTCAATGAATTAACCACTATACAATTAAAGATTCAATGCCCGACCAAGCGGTATTTTATATACCGTACCCCAAGCCCGTATAAGGGAAAATAAGTTAAAAGTATTTACCTGAGCAAATTTATACAATTTATCCCAGCCGTATACCACCAAGCAAGTACAGATAGCTTTTACTGGGCTCCTAAATCTGGAACGAAGGTTTTAATTACCTATTAGATTCCTAACGGGTCTTAATTAAGCCTAAGCTTAGACCGGTCAGTTTTTAAAGGAAGATACGGTTCAAAACGCATGATTATGCGAGAATCGGATTAGAATGTGGTTTAAACCCAACAAGCTTGTATACTTGTGTAATAAGAGTAAACTAAACACATTCTGGATTTTGAGATAAAAATGATAAGGTTTGACCCGTTTCGGCTAATTTATGCAAACTAGTTACATAAGCCGATCCGAACGTGAAAAGTGTGTAACGGGTAACCAAATGAGTCATGAACAGGTTTCCTAAGTTAACACGCCATAGACATGTTGTGATATCAGTAGGATACCTTCCATTATGCCCAAAACGAATTTAAAACCAATTTATGCCCCATAGGGGTATTTTGGTCATTTAAAAGGTTATAAAAGAGATTAAATATTATTCTGAGTTACAGGTCTGATTTAATCAGTAAATATACTTGATTTAATAAGTTATAACAGTAGGGTATCATATATATGTGAAATTTATTAATTATAACCATACTATGCACCGCAGGGGCATTTTGGTAATTTCACATAGGCCTAAAAGGTCAAAACTGAAAACCTGAGTTTAAAACTTTTCCTTACTGTTAAAATATAAAAATTTACTGAATATATCAGTAGGCATCAACCCTTATATGTTTAAAATAGTTTTGATACATACTATGCGTTAAAAACGCTTAAAAAGGCGATTTGGAGCCATTTCCGGGTTTTCAAAGGAAAGCTGATGTTTTTATTATTCCAGAAGGCTCAAAATATTTTATTTATCATATAAAATCAGTAGCAAAAGGTTTGGGGTAAAAATGTTTTGTAAAACTCAATTTATAAGCCAAAAGGGCAAAACCGGCAATTACCGAATCAAGCCTAGAACCCTATGTTATGCTCAGCCTAAAAATAAGTAAAAAATCTTTAAAAATCCCAAAATATTATTTTATATTAGTAGGTAAAAAGTTTGGTTTCAAAAATTGGGTTTAGATAGGCTATATGCTAATTATGCCGTTTAATTAACAAAAAGTTTTCTAATTATGCTATTGAGCATAACTCCTAATCTAGACCTCAAAATGATGTCAAATTTTAAGGACAAGTTTATAAATCAGTAATAAAGATTATTGTCCTCTCACATTTTCAAAATTCTCATTTTAGGGTCAAAAGGGCATAACGGTCAACATTTAGGCATTTAACGGAAACATGCATGATTAGGATTTCTATGGAACCAAGTTGTATAACCTCGGAGGGTTATACTATCTTACAATATGGTCCTAATGGAATCCTAAGGCATATCTAAACTAAGCTAAATCGGGTCAGAACTGAAAGTCAAAGCAAAAGTCAACTTTTGCGACCCGAGCCTATACTTAGAATTGTCGGGTTAAATCATGCTTAGGCATGTTCAACTAATATTTACCAAGTTATTAAAGTAAGAAAACTGATTTTATGACTTTTATATTAATAGTTATGTATTTTATTTAAAACTAACCCGTTTGACTTTTATTTGACCCGACAATTAAACTAAGTAAACGTGGTAATTAGGAGGTGCCCTTTTGAGGGTTTAACACCTACCTAATTACGGTCACGTAGCCATGTTCGTTGCGAACAATGGCTTAACCGTTTTAAAATTCAAAACGTTTCTCGAAAACGCTTGACTTTCGGTTATAACCGCTAAAAATTAAACTAAGCACGAAAGGACACTTACAAAGAGTCCAAGCAAGGAGGTTTGATCCCAAATTCTCAGGTATAAACAGCAAGGTCTTCAACTTAGAGAATTTAGAATCAAGTGTGGGTTATGAAGGAAGTGGGGAAGGGTATTTATAGGTTTTTGAGGACCGTTAGGATCATTCCTCGATAATCGTGATTAAATCTGAGCCATACACCTCTTACCCATGGTTTTACGGTCACGTTGTTCGACGAATTATGACGAAACACGAACGGACGCGAAAAACGATCCAAACTACGCGACGAATGGGATTTTATCAATCCAAACACTAAAATAAAATATTTTAGTTCTTACATAAATTTTTGGGTGTCCGGGGATATTCAGAATGCGAGATATGCGCGAAAGTGCAAACTTGTGCACTTTTTGACACTTTTAGTCCCTGTATGACATAAAAGTTTATTTTTGCGCGCCAAACACCTCTAAGCCTATATCTAAGCTATATAAAGGATAAATAGGGTATGTTTAACTCATGGTCATATTCCGGAAGGTTCGTTACCATACGAATCGGCAAACTTTTGCGGTTTGACGCAATTAGTCCTTTAATTGCGCAAAATAGCGCGGAATGTCGTTTAGTGACATCCAAGCCTTCCATGGCCCATAATGGGCATTCCCAAGCATATACTTAAATATTACTACGCTCCCGTTTACTTTAGTGATCACTAAAAGGCGTAGATTCAAAAGTTGACGCTTTAGGTCCCTCTATTGCGCAAACTTGCGCATCTCATCATTTAATAGCATTGAAGCCGCATCTAATCCATATTAGGCATTCATGAAAGTATTATTAAACATCACGATACTTTGGGTTCGCTAAAAAGTCATTCAGAGGTATAATTAAACATATTGACACTTTTAGTCCCTCTAATTTGCAAAGTTGCGCGTAACTTTACTTATAGGCATAAAAACCTTAGATGGCTAATAGTTGACATTCCTGAGAGTATAATAAAATATCATGAATCTCCCGGTTTGTTAAAAGGTCACTCAGAGGTAAGAATTAACATGTTGACGCTTTTAACCCTTCATCGCGCAAACTTTTAATTAATCACGCAAACAGCTACACTCGATCAACAAGTGGCTCATTTGTGAACATAATTATCGTGAGAGGTTATTTAGAAACTTATTTTAGGTATGCTAACTGTGACAACCCGTATTCCAGAACCTTTCTTTGTGTTTTGACGCAACTTGTATGAACGCTACTTGATTGATTGATGTGCTTGATTTCAATGCATGTTACGACGTTGTTATATTATGTGCTACGTGATTATATGTGAATACTATAAGTTTGGTTGCATAACACTTGTCCTAATCGCACAAGCCCTTTGGGCCGTACACCTCTCTCTCTCGGCTCACTATACTTGGACTCGAGACCAAGAGGGCAACCCATTGATGGGTTCGGCCCACTCCTAATACGCATACATGAACCTTTAAGGGGTTTAGTTTTCTCATTCCTTGCAAAACAAGAACACACACAAACCCTAAGCTCTCCCCTCTTCTCTCTCTTTTGTGCGACGGCAACAACCCTCCATCACCGAACCCGGTGGTAGCTGAAGCCTATCTCGATCAAATTAGTCACATCACACACTTCCGGTTAGTGCCTTGTTATCATTTGGTTGTATGATCATCGGTGTTGTGTTATGTTGGGGTTAACTAGGGGTTTCATGCTAGTAGATATATTGATGAGATTGTGATCATGAAATCGGGTGTATGCATTTAGTTTGATGTTATTATGTATAATGAAAACTGTCTTGTTTGATGATGTGAATCATATATTAACGAAATTATTAGAAGGAATAGTGATGTTATGCAAGAACTTGGATGATGTTGATCGCATGAATTAAATTGGATATGTTTTGTATGTTATCCAGGTCCGAGTGCATGATTAATGGGTTAACGATTTTCTTTTAAATATAAGTTGCGTTGTTATGATAGTTTGATATTGCACAAGAACTAGGGTTGCATGATAGTATTCAAAACTGTTAACCTAATGATCTGATTGAATGCTTAATTGTTGTTCATGATTAGAGAATAATGAGATTTCTTAATTGCTGAGTGATTGTTGGTTGATTTGAAACTGCCAAAGTTACTTGTTGATGTTACGGAAATAATGGACTGCAAATAAGGAAGTTTGTTACATCTTCCGGTCTCGACACGGGTTGCGGCTCGAGAAACCACAGTCTCGACTCGAGACCACCCCTTAACGGCACACAAACAAGACTCGAGACCATGGTTGCGGGTCTTATTGCGACTCGAGACCTGACTCGAGACCACCCGGTCTCGAGTGATGAATTCATGACCCGAGACCTTTAGTTGCGACTCGAGAACGTTGAGACTACAACCCGAGACCACACTGTCTCGACTCGAGATCTCTAGTCTCGACTCGAGACCATTTAATCACACATTCTGTTTGGACTTGCATACTGTTACAAGCCCAACCATTTGGGCCGCATACTTGGACTTTGTTTGTTTACGTGATGCTACTGTTGAACTCGTATGTACTGTTAACTGCCATGATTATACGTGTAAGCCATGATCAATACTTGTATGCAACTTGTTAGTATACGTGTAGAAAATCATACGTGCATTACTTCAACCTAGACCTGACTGTATGGTAACCATGTTAGGACGTGGTTGACCACAAGTGGCTCAAGTGACCTTTTGTTTATCTGCCGAGCAAACCAAGGTGAGTCACACTCTTACCAAGGCATGGGATTCCCGGGGTTGGGAATGGGATGGAATGATTACTCGTACTTTCATTGCTACTAGAATACGTACCACTGTCCTCGTTAGGGGAAGGACACCTATAGATACAGCTAGACTAGTAACACATGGGAAGCCCCCACTAATCTTCGCACACATGTCTGGGAGACCGCGATACAAATACAAACACAACTAGTCTAGGACACATGGGAAACCCCCATTAATCTTCGTAAACATATCTGGGAGACCGCGATACGAATTAATACGATACATAGTTTACAAAACGAACATATGAATTACGAAACGAATACTGTAACTAAACAACCAACTGTGAACTCGCTCAACTTTGTTGTTGACTCGTTGTTACATGCCTTACAGGTCAATAAGTACTCAGGGAGCTTGCACAGGGAGGCGCAGTCGTTGTGGACATGGATCGTGGATGCCATGTTAAACATTTATGACATTCAAACTTATTACTTATGTTGGGTTTTACATTTATGCTTCCGCTAAACATCGAAACTATACGCTTGTTTTGAACACCTTTCATATTGTGGGTTGAATTACATTTACTACTTACATTGTTCAATATGATTGGTGGCTTGATCCTGGTCAGTCACGCCTCCAGGCGGTGATACTCCGCGTGTGGATTTTGGGGGTGTGACACTAACACTTCCAGTCCTTTCATAATCAATGTTTTCGATTTTTCGAAAAATTAGTCCTTAAATTTCAATGTTTGACTTCGTTAAAGTTTATTACACGTGTCAATACATCATTGGACGTGATTTTACGAGGTGTTACACGTAACAAACAACTGCGGGTACTTCGCCTTCATGTCGCTTTTGAGTTCCCAAGTGAACTCCGTGCCTCGTTTGCCTTCCCATCGGACTTTCACAATAGGAATGCGCGAGCGTCTTAGCTGCTTGGTTTGGCGATCCATGATTTCGACAGGCTTCTCCACGAAGTGTAGTGTTTCGTTTATTTGGAGATCGTCAAGAGGTACAATTAAATCATGCTCAGCCAGGAACTTTCAGAGGTTTGACACATGGAAAGTCGGGTGGACATTACTAAGTTCCTCCGGTAGTTCGAGTCTTTAGGCAACTTTTCCGATCCTTTCCAGAATCTTAAAAGGTCCAACATATTGAGGCGCTAGTTTCCCTTTCTTACCGAATCTGACCACACCCTTCCAAGGTGATACCATTAGGAGTACGTAGTCGCCAACGTTAAATTCAAGGGGCTTGCGTCGTCTATCGGCGTAACTTTTCTGTCGACTTCGAGCTTTCAACAAGTTGTCTCGAATCTGGAGGACTTTGTCAGTCGTTTCTTGCAATAGCTCAGGACCGGTTAATTGCGAGTGACCGATCTCGTGCCATACAATAGGCGATCGACATCTTCTTCCATATAAAGCCTCGAATGGTGCCATTTGAATGCTGGAATGATAACTGTTGTTATACGAGAATTCAACTAACGGCAGATAAGTGTCCCAATTATCACGGGGACGTCGTTTACTCCCGGATTACCTTTCTTTTCCTTCTCCGCTACTACAATGTTGGCCAAGAAAGCTCTGTATTCCTTGCGGAGATACTTGCTAGCTTGGACACATGACATGAGTTTGAGACCCTTCGAAGCAGTTTCACCATAGACACATAATAAATCACCATTCGCGAGCGAGAATCGAATCATCTTATCGAAGCACACAACTTCAGCATGGTTTTCGCGAAGAAAGTCCATGCCTACTCTGACGTCGAAACTTCCGAGTTACATCGGGATAAGGTCGATTGGGAAGATGTGATTGTTGAGCTCAAGAGTACAATCACGAAGAACAGAATTAACGGCGACAGTTCTTCCGGTGGCGACTTCCACATCGAATGTCGAGGGGAGATGGGAGCGCTTACGACTAAGGAGCTTCTCGAATTCAAACGACACAAAGCAGTTATCGGCTCCAGTATCAAACAAACATGAAGCATAAATACCATTGTTAGGATCAGAGGCTCTCATAATTGTGTTTGTTTGTATAATTTAAACAAATCAATAAATATGAATCGAGACTAAGTGCAGCGGAAATGAACACAAACTTTGTAAACACAATCCAGGAAGAAAATAGTTTTGATAAACACATGCTTTCCAAATAATTGAAAGGTTACAAATTAAATCAAAAGATTACAAAGCATGCTTACAAACTAAACTCCCCCTCAGCCTGATACTCCATGGTTGATTGCACAAGATGAAAGAATTAGATTAGAGGAGAAGAACTCACTCCATCAATCAAATGTAATAGTACAGGGTACTATTACATTCATAGGCAAACCAAGCCACTGAAACATCTTAGCTGACGTCACCATGAAAGCGACATCTAACAACCTAACAACCTGTAACCACTGATACATATAACTACTGCTAGCTAAACACTGATCCTATTACAATAAACAAAGTAAACAACTGTTTCTTCTTTCCACTGCTTCATTCCAAGCCAGGCTTTGGTCTTTAGCAGCACTTGACTTAGGACAATTGATTTACGAGCAGCACTTTGTTCTTCAGCAGTTGTTGTACACAAGCAGTGCTTTAATGGACAGCAGTTGTAGTATACAAACAGTGGATGAGGACCATCAGATGTTATAACCACTTTCAAGGGGAAAGTCTAATGCAAACAGCTGCTTATGATGAATCCACTGATGTGAACCAGTTTTGGCTTTCATTATCTGTTCCTCTGGTAGGGTTCAATCCCAACAATCTACCCCTGGAAGAGATAATGCCAAAACACTTCATTATTTTGGATCTTTATTTTCTCATCAGAAGTTCTCTAACTTGCTTTTTAAATTCCTGTTCAAAATCCAGAGAACTTGAATCACCCTCATCCCTACACAGTGTAAGCTCAAGGAGATCTTGTAGATCTTCAACACCCAGGCCTAGTGCTTGATCCCTTGATATGTGCTTAACTTCTCCATTTGATCTGATCAGAGTCAATACATGGGTCTTTTGTTCAGACATCCATTTTAGTATTTTTGAATCCAATGGGTTTCTTGGGAGAGATTTATTTCTTGATGAGTTTGGAGATTTTGGCCTTGTGAAGATTGTGAACTTTCAGCAGACATTTGTTTGAAAGCCATTTTTATGACATCATTTGGTGCAGCTATATCTTCTGCAATCTCTTTTTCAATCTGCTCTTGCCTCTTTTTTTGATCTAGCTCAATGGCTGTCATATCTGCTGAAGTGTTTGGTGATGCAGGTTTGTTCAATACCTTATTGACAAGGTTTTAAAGTTTCGCTGAGCTATCTTCATTTAAATCCATTTTCTTGATGGCTTCTTTAAAGTACTCAGTTTCCTTTTCTTTTTCTTCTTCATTAGTCACCAGTTTCCTCTTTTCTTGGTTTGTCACAATGATAGAGGTATCTGCTGAAGTGAACAGTGGTTTAGAATCACTGATCTGTTTTGGCTCTTTGTGTTCAGGCTTATTTGGTAAATTAGGATCTGTCATTCTCCTTCTTTTTAGCCTTTCATAAGCCTCATCTGTATACTGCTTTGTCCATTTTGCTATGGCTTTGGCAGTTCCCACCTTTGCATCCACCAGCTCTTGTTTCTTTCTTTTGTATTCTGAAGTAAGTTTATCAATGGCATGTTTGTACTTGCTCCAGTTTGGAGCTGTTCTTTTCTTGCTTGGATCATTCTTGATTCTCTTGATCATGTTTACCTCATGCTTTAGTGCAATGAGTGGCCATTCACTGAATTGTTCTTCTTTGGCTGGATAAAACTTTTCTTTCATGATGAATTCAAGATACTCCTTTCTCATTACCTTTTGTAGGGCAGCATCAGGTGGCATATTTGACATATCTTTGCTCAGGTCTTTTGTATAATCTTCCATTTGTATGACCTTAGTGAGTAAAAATTCCATTCTTTCATAAATGACTTTATCACCTTGATCTTTGCATTCAATTCTAGCTCTTATGTCTGCTTGCCTGGCTTTGAGTTTTAGATACCCATTCATGTTTACTGGATTCCTGAAACCAATGAGAGAAGGAAATCTTCTTTTCCAAGGATCATCCACTGTATAGAATTGTTTCATCTCATCCTTTACAGCTTCCAATTCCAGTGGATAACTTTCAGCAACAGATACAATGTTTCCAGGATTTACTGGTTTGGTTAGAGTTGGTGGACTCGATGGTTGTGGCTTGCTAACATTGCAAGGTGTGGAGGATAATGGAGTAGGTGCTGGTATATCATCTTTATTCTCTTGAAATTTCCTTTTTCTTGTGTAAAGCTTTTTGGGTGAAGGAGGTTTTGGTTGTGATGTGACATTGGGTTGTATGGTGATTGTAGAAATGGTGAGAGCAGTGGTGGATGGCTGGCAAACAGCTGTTGAAACAACTGGTGTTTCAACCTCTGTTGTCATTACAACTACTGATGTGTCAGTAGATGTCTTCTGCTTTTGAGCAGGTGGTGTTTTGATGGGTGGTGATGTAGTTAAAGTGATGGCTTTGACAACTGCTGAAACTACTGATGTACAATCAGTTGTTGAGACAACAGAAGTTACATCAGTTGTTTGGGTAGATGGTTTAGAAGCCTGCTTTTCTTTTTCTGGTTCAAGGCCATCATCTATTCCCTTTTTCTTTAATTCCTTAATTTTCTCCCCCTTTTTGGCATTATCTGGAGGAAATTGATCAATGAAAAGAACATTGGAAAGAGCAATGCCAGTGGTATTCAACATTTGGGCTTTTATAGCCTTGATGTCTGCATGTGTGTTTCTAAACCTTGACTCAATCATGTTTCTCAGTTCTTGCACATATATTGCGTGTTGCTGATTTGCCATTTGTCTTTGTTTTTCAAGCAAGGGTTGAAATAGATTCCATAGCTCATTTGCAGCAAGTGAGGGTTGTACAGATGCTTGAGCTGGAACAGCAGTGGGTTGTGCATTTTGAGCTTTTAACAACTGTTGCACCATATCCTTTATTTCAACAACAGATGTTTCAAGGTTGTCAATTCTCCCCGTCAATTCCTGATATTGTAAATCATCACCCAATTTAATGGGATCATCTGATTCCCCACCAACAGTGGTTGTACCAATGTGTGACTTAGGAACTGAGTCCCAAAACTCATTCATTGATGCCCCTTATTCTTGGTACTGGGGTCTTCTTCCTTCAGCACTTGATAGCCTTTTGAAGGTACCAGTGGTCATAACAAACTCACTGGTGGTTCTCAGAGGTGTTATAGAAGGAATTGCCTCCAAGGAAGTCTTATTGATATAACCACTGTCCAAATGCAAACCTGTAGGTTCAACACTTGTAGTGGCTGCTTCACTTGGATTACCACCAACAGTTACTTGAAACTCAAGGGGTGTAACCTCCTCAATTGTTGCTGGGATAGCAGAGGTACAAGTATCAGACCTAGTCACTTGTGGGAGTATACTCTCAGTAATAGGTGTTTGAGAGGAACTGGTGTGTGTCTGAACCATATCAACTGCATGCAACAAGGGTATTATGGATTGTGGTAATGAGAGGGGTGAAGATATGGGTGTTGAAAGAGACATGTCCTTAGGATCAGGACTGAGGAAGATGGATCCAATTGGATCCAGAGCTTCATAATGTGGGGTCCCTGTGTTTACAACCTGATCCTTTTGTGAGGATGTAGGAGGAGTTTCAGGCAAGGGTGGAGATCTTTCTTCCATCTGCTGTGAGGAAGTAGCAGCAGTTGTTTCTAGTGACATTTGTGTTGTCACTGGCAGTGAGTCTGGGATCTCATCTTCTAGAGTTGCCTTTGATTTGGGTTTGGGGGGCTTTTTGGATGATTTCTTTTTGGTCTTTTTGATAATGGCAGGTGTGGGTTTCAAAGCAGTGGTTGTGCTACTATGATCACCTGGAGCAGTGGGCTCAACAGCAGATACATGAGGAGCAGTGGTAGCTGCTAAATTCTGCTCAGGCACCTCTGCTTTTGTTTTTGTAGGTGTTAACATTCTAGTGAATGTTTCAGGTGTTAAACCATTTATTTGAAAATAAACACCTTGTTTGAGCAAATTTTCATTTTCTTTTCCAAATTTTTGTTTAAAATAGTAGCTTAGAAACCTTGGAAAAAGTAGAAATGATTTGCTATCAACATTTTTTACCAAATCATCAAAGATCTCCTGGGAATAGTTATGATTTTCATTATGTAAAATGGCATAACCCAGACATTGGATCTTTAATGGTATTTCATTAAAAGCAGTTGTTTTATTTAAAACACACATCAAAAGAGTGTGAAATAAAAACCTAGGTGCAGAAGGAAAGAAACCTTTTTGTAAGGTATCCCTTTTTGTTTGTTCTACATACCCCTTTCCAGAAAATCAGTTTTCAACTCGTTTTTAGGAAAAGAAGTTTTACCTTGCTGATTATCGAGTTTAAAGACTTCTGAAATGGATTGTGGAGTAATTTGAATCGTTTTACCCTGTATGGAAGAGTTGATGGCTATGACTTTCTCGCCTTGTTTGTCAAGGGTAGCATTTTTCCAAAACTCTCTCTGGGTTTGTTGGTAAATTGGAGCATCTGCTGTTAGCAAAGCTTTTGTGACAACCCTCACTAAACCAGGTATCCGTACAAATTAATTAATGTTTAATTAGTGCTTAATTACTGTGCTTAATTACAATTACGAATAAACTGCTTTCTGTTTTCTGATACATACATGTTCATGCATCATACTTTATTACTGTCACTTCATTTATTACACACAAAACTATAGTGACAAACTTGATGCACAAAAGCACAGTTAGCACAGTGAGCGGATAACCCAGTAAACATGCTGACATTGCCAGCACTAGACAGACATTGTCTCTGAGGCTAGTATGAACCGGGAGTAGATTACTACACTGGTAGGGAGTGTAGGGAGGTGAGGATTATAAAACTGCGTCACTAGGTGATAGTTATAGTGACCGGAAGTGCCTAAAACATACTTTAATTACAAAATTCTGCACTTTATGCAGAAATTCAGCATTTAACATAACTAGTAAAGTGCAAAAACTTGGTAAAATAATACTAGACACTTTCCAAAGTGTTGGGAATTTATTGTGCCACTAAAAACAATATAAATGACACTTTATAACTTTACCTAGCACTTTAACGGATCAACATCCAACCAAACAACCGGACTTTACCCGGAACATAAAATATTGCCAAAGACATTGTTTTCACTTTTCTGAGCAAGTTTAGGGTCCCCGAACACCCTAACACCCTTTATAATAATAAACACACTTGAACATACTAACTAAACCCTCAGATTTCAACTAGAACTTAACTTGCCTTTACACCACCCAACCCATACCCCCCCCCTCATGCGACGGTCACCCATGGGGGTGACCCACTTCCATTTTGTTGAATATTTTAATCCCTAATGTTTGGTATCTAGACAACATATTATACAATGGACTTTAGTAAATTTGGATTATAAGTATGCATGTTAGACATCCAATCTCTTTCATTCCACACTCAACATCAAAGCTCTCTTCTCTCCCTCTAAACCACCATACGGCCGCCACCCTACCACCATCATCCACCCACTTCCAAGTCTTGTTCAACCATTTCTTACATACACAAAGGTGCAAGGAGCTTCATAGACAAGCCGGGTGATCTTGAAAGTGCAAGAACCGCTCTCATTTTCTTTTATCCACCACATTTATACCTTGTTTCTTCCCTAGCCTTGAGCTAGTAGTAAGTGCCTCTAAACATCATCTTGATCTTGTTTATGGTGGTTAATATAAAATTTAATGGTTAAAAATCAAGAACACACAAGAACATAACATAAAGTCTTGAACATAAGTGATTAATGATGGATAAAGAGAAGCTAGCTGTGTAAATCATGCGAATCTTGTTTAGTTGTGATTATTTTATGTTGTTTGTTACTAAAAGTGGGATGGATCATCATCTAACCATACTAGATCATGTTCAAGAACATGAACTAGAAGTATGTTAGTGTTAAAGATGTGAAAGATGATGAAACCTTCCATCCATGAAACATGAACTTGAGTAAATGTAATTTTTCTTGTAAAATAAGGTTCTAAACTAGTAGATCTAAAGATCTACAAGTGGTTTTTCGGAAGAACCAAGTGAAACATGCAAGTCTTGTTAAAACCCCGGATCTTACATAAACTAAAAGCATTTTAGTAACTAAACTAGTGTGTAAACAGTTGTGTAACAATGAAATTCCATAAAGAAATATTTTTGTAAATTATGAAAAGAAGTTGTTAAACTTCAAGTTCTTTAAAAATAAAGTTTTTAAGAAACTAAACATGTTTTTAAAGATAACAAAACCTACTAAATACGCTAGTAACTTACTACGTATTTTTACACAACTTTCAAGTTCATGAGTTTGTGATTTAGGCTGGTTTTGTCAAGTTTGATGTTTAAATATTGTATGTTGATGATTGTTAAATTGCTTGATTGAATTTTTGAAAAGAAAATGATACGCTTGTAAGCGTGGCCACCTCCAGTTACAGAGGAAACTCTGGCGAAATTTTTCTAGAAATATAACACTTAGAAATTTTTTTGTAACAAATGTTTATAAATGCATTTTTAACTTGTTTTTCAAATATAAACTTCGCCATGATTTTTATTACAAAAATAACCAAGTATCGGAGGTGGATTTTCGTAAATAAAACTTGTTAAATATATATTTAGAATATATATTTCATAATAAAACGCTTGTGTGATTATGTGATTATTTTGTGAACTAGATATATTATTTTTAGGGTAAAAATAATATAACTTGAAAATATCATGAAACTACGACTCCAAAATAATACCAACGCCCTCACAAATACATATTTAAGTTACACCGGTATTGTTATTACAACGCGAACTTTAGAATGTAACTTATGTATTTTCGGAAAATACTCTTAAATGTGTATTTTGATAAAGTATTATTTTGGAAATACTATATGAAGTAAAATATAATATTTTTGGGAAAAATATGTATATTTTGGAGTTAGAATATTTTAGACAAAGTGATAAAATATATTTTTCAAGTGAGACTTAAAAATATATTTTCGGAAATATAAAGCATACATGTATTAATACTCCCATTCTTGGGAAGGAATATACTTATAAAATAGTTAAGAAGTGTAAATACGAAATAGTTGTCTAACTATTTCCCAAAAACGTTAAACCATAAGCCAAGGCACAGTCGTCCGTCTAATAGAAGTTAGTACGTGTAGGTCGTCACGCAGCAGGTTGATTGGGATTGACTATTTCGAGACGCACTTCTGTGAGTTCATGTCCCCCCTTTTCTCTTAACTGTTTTCAGTTTTTATACTTCGGGGGTGGAATACATGTTACAGTAATTACGGATACTTTTATACATGGTATGGTTAGCTTAAGGAGGGTTACTACTTAGATCATGTAAGTGGGTAGGCGGGAACTAGAGGCCATTAATCCTCATAGTAGGACCGAGGGTTATTAGCGGTAGATCTATCTGGGTGTAGCGAGCCCAACTCCAGGCCCACTGTACGGACCTTGGGGTGACTTTGAGCCCGACGCAAAAATCTGCTAGGTTTGAGTCTTCCTACAGCACTTCACACATATCATTGGCTTTGCAACCCAATGGTAATCTCTTTTTTTTCGTTATTTGCTACATACCAGGGATTTTCATACATACAAGCATATATCAAAGGTTTATACAAACTCACTTTTACATGAACTCGCTCAACTTTTGTTGATTTTTCAAATTACATGTATTTCAGGGAATTAGGGATCTGGCAAGGTATGTTATGTCGTCAAGCTGCGTAGGAAGAATGATGTCATCCAAGTTTAGGGATTGTGACTTTTGCCTGGACGAGTCACAAGTCTTAAACTGTGTTTATTTCATGTTTTAGGGTTGTGTCGTATGAACAATGTTTTTATTATGTTGTGTTGAAATTTCGTTGCATGTGTCAACTCTTAAAACAATGTTGTCGTATTTTGTTTTTAAAACTTGAATTAATGGATGGTCATCATGGTTTTACTTTCATATAGCTTTGTTGTGATTAAGCTATGGTATTAAGAAGTCACACCAAATAAACCCACGCTTCCGCAAAGCCAGGGTGTGACAGTTTTGTACTTTGACGCAGACATGATGTCGATGATGGAATCGAAGGTTTGGGTGGTAGTGGGTTTTGTGAGTAGACCCAAGTAATTGTGAGGGGATTTGTATGGAATTTCAATGGGTTCAGCGGCTATTTGAGTGACCTCTTTGGAAGATGAGGATGATTTTAATTTTGATTTTGATTTTGATTTCGTGATTTTGATGAAGAAGAACGAAAAATGATTTTGAGATGGTAGATTGGAAACTTCTTTGAGAAGAGAATTTTGGAATTCAATTCGACAGTGATAAACCCTGTTTGGGGTTTTGGACAGGGTTATATTTAGGGAAAAAGTGAATGCTGATGTGGCAGCGGTTACAAAGATCTAATGGCTAAAAACTGACCACATGCCAACCTCTGATGAAAAGATGAATAATGGAGGACAGTTGTTTTGAGAGCCACTGATGAAGCAAATATCAGTGGTTACAACGGTAACAAACGAAACAGTGGGTGATTTTCACCATCAGTGGATAGCACATCAGTGGATAAAACACTGATTTTAAGCATCAGTGCTTATGAAGAGAATGAGAGAACAGGAGTTGACTTTCAGCAGTGGATAGTGTTTAGGAAACAGATGTTTGAGCACAACAGTGGTAGGGAAATGGTGAGGTTTTGAAAGGCTATTATATCAGCAACTGTTAATGCAACAGTGATTAAGCTTTTGACAAAAGTTTTGAGCATCTGCTTGTTAAGATGAGGAGAATGATTTTGTTTTGTGTAATCACAGTATCATGTCCGACATCTGTTGATGGTGATTTATGAAATATCTGCAAGAATGCTATCCTCAACAAAATACATTTTAGATGCAAATTGTCTAGATTTGTATGTCAGCAGTTTTTACAGGAATTTGTATTCAAGTTTTTGCCACATGTCAATTACAAGTTTTGATGCTTTTATAAATTCCTGACAGTGGTTTAGCACCCCAAATGATGAAAACTCTTTTACAATGGCTACTCATTTTGAGTCATAATCTTTAATTGTGACATGAGTATCCAAGTATTTTAAGGTCTTTTAGCAATCAATCTTTGATCTGTTTTAAAACAAACTTGAGTTTGACATAACCTTGACACTTGTACCATTTCCTTTTGATCTGTTTTTAAGGATAATATCACCAACAAAAATAAAGGTTCTATATCCTGACAGGAGATTGAAACTTTTACTATAAAAAACAAGTAAAAGTACAAAATATATCATTCTAAAGAAAAATAAAGAATAATATATCCTGTTTTATTGAGAAAAACCTTTTCAAGAAAAATAATTAAAAGTTATTCTGAAAATAACATAAAAAAGGATCTGGTATATTTTCCAATTAAAACTCATAGTCACATCATTCTCAAGTTTTAGGAATATGGTCAATGATTTGAAATACATTGTAATAGCCACTCTTTGAGACAATTTCCTTGTCAATTGATTGCAAAAATGAGGAGACATGTACACATAGGTTTTGAGAGTCCTGATATAGACTTTACCATGTGATGACACTGAAAAACTTGCCTAGTCCTCTTTTAATTTTAACCACTGGTGATACAATTTTTACCTGAACTTTCCTGAATCAATGAATGCACACAGCTGCTTGATGACCATTGTTTACCCAATTTTGGACTCTTAAGTGTTTTACATTTATACTCTTTTCTTTTGACTTCAAAAGTTTTGAGATAAACACACTTTTGAGTTTTTGTGATTTTTTTTACCCTTCCCATTCATAAGTACTGGAATACTCACTGGGAGGTTTTTATTGAAGAATCACTTAGACCCAAATCATTTTACAGCAATGTTTGAAGACACTTGGACATTTTCGCACATGCTTATGTCAAATCTCACATTACATATGATTTAGTCTGTTTTACATCTGATTTTCTTAATGTGTTCTTAACAGAGTTGATTTGATCCTTTTTAACAAGATTCTCAACCTATTTTTCAACACATAAGATTTAATAACTAAAGTTTTAATTTCCCTCCTTTTATGTTAACAAAAACACTAATGTTTTTATGAAACTAGGTTTTTGTTGACCAGAGGTTCACACCTTAGTATCAAACATGATGGAAACAATACAAACTTCATATCAACACTTGAAATTAATTTTGTAAAGAAAATGATTATACCATAGTTATTAGACATGTTTTCAGATCTGAACACTATAGGTGTTTTATGCATGATATCACTTGTTATGTAAAGTTTGTGTGTCTTATGACATCTTGGTTGTTTTACAGAGCTTTTGAATAATCACTTTGAACATGATTTCTCGTTACTCTGTTTTTCAACTAAATACAATCGACCTTAGTATCAATGAATTTTGAGCTGAACTGTTATGTCAAATTGACTGTTAGATCGAATTTGACTGTCCAAGCTCTGATACCAATTGTTAGGATCAGAGGCTCTCATAATTGTGTTTGTTTGTCTAATTTGAACAAATCAATAAATATGAATCGAGTCTAAGTGCAGCGGAAATGAACACAAACTTTGTAAACACAATTCAGGAAGAAAATAGTTTTGATAAACACATGCTTTCCAATTAATTGAAAGGTTACAAATCAAATCAAAAGATTACAAAGCATGCTTACAAACTAAATTCCCCCTCAGCCTGATACTCCATGGTTGATTGCACAAGATGAAAGGATTAGATTATAGGAGAAGAACTCACTCCATCAATCAAATGTAATAGTACAGGGTACTGTTACATTTATAGGCAAACCAAACCACTGAAGCATCTCAGCTGACGTCACCATGAAAGCGACATCTAACAACCTAACAACATGTAACCACTGATACATATAACTACTGCTAGCTAAACACTGATGCTATTACAATAAACAAAGTAAACAACTGTTTCTTCTTTCCACTGCTTCATTCCAAGCAGGGCTTTGGTCTTTAGCAGCACTTGACTTAGGACAGTTGATTTACGAGCAACACTTTGTTCTTCAGCAGTTGTTATACACGAGCAGTGCTTTAATGGACAGCAGTTGTAGTATACAAACAGTGGATGAGGACCATCAGATGTTATAACCACTTTCAAGGGGAAAGTCTAATGCAAACAGCTGCTTATGATGAATCCACTGATGTGAACCAGTTTTGGCTTTCATTATCTGTTCCTCCGGTAGGGTTCAATCCCAACAACCATTCACAAGGAATGTACCATTGACCACGTTGTTGTCAGCCCGGGCTTGGCGCACATTGATGTTGAAAGTTCTGGCGCGTGCGGCTTGTTGCTGCTGCTGCAACTGTTGCTGCTGATGAGGCAGCTGCTGGGGCTCTTGTTTCACAACCCTGTTCGGGCATATGTTCGCAAAGTGGTTAGGATCACCACATGCGAAGCAGACTCATGCGTTGTGTGATAACCCTCACAAAACCAGGTATCCGTACGACTTAATTAACTATTAATTGTTGCCTAATTACTGTGCTTAACTGAGATTTCTGATAAACTGCTACTTGATTGTTGATACTTGTACATATCTGCATCATACTTTGATTTTTCCGTCACTACATTATTTACTTACTGAACTCTAGTGACAAACATGATGCACAAAAGCACAGTAGCATTTGGACGGATAACCTATTGAACATGCTGATATAGCCAGCATCAGGCAGACACTGCCTCTAAAGGCCTGAATGAGCCAAAAATATTTTACTACACCCATAGTGTGTGTAGGGATACAAGGGTTGTTAAACTGCGTCTCTAGGAATAAGATACAGAGATTGGATGTGCCTAAAACGTACTCTAAGCACAAGACACAGCACTTTTATCAACATACTAGCTTCTAGCTAATTAATAAAGTGCCAAAATATGAGGAAATATTCCTGACACTTTGCAGAATAAATTGTGTCGCTAAAAATATTATTTACAACGCTTAAAAGATTACTTAAGCACTTTAACGGATTACTGTCCAACCAAACAACCGGACTATACCCGGAACATAAAAATATTGCCAGAAATATTATTAGTCTTTTTCTGAGCCAGTTAGGGTCCCTGATTACCCTGACACCCGCTTTATAACGCGTCATGCAACTAACGGGGTTAATCCCTAAAGTTAACCGACTTAACTAAACTGAACTCTAACTGTATGATTGGAAACGAACCGGATACCCTTTCCCCCTAAAGATTTCGGCCAAACCAAGGGACAAGAGGGTACAAACTTTTGAATATTTTATTTGATTGTGTGGATATCTAGAGAACATAAGAAACCGTTGGACGATGGCTCATGAATTGTCTATAAAATCAACACTAGGCACATAAGAGTTTACACAACCATTTCACCAACACCCACACTCTCTCTTGCTCTCCCTCTCTCTCGGCCGTAACCCACCCCCACCACACCTCCATTGCCGGCTTTTGATTCATCCATTCCAAGCTTATACAAGTGTCGAGGATCACGTATAAGGAAGCTTGAAGCAAGCGGAAGTTGAAGGACCTCGTTTCTTTGCTTTTATCCACGCCATTTTCGCCAAAGATCTTCCCTAGCCCCGAGCTAGAGGTATAACGTTTAAAACTCGCTCTTGATCGTATCTAAAGTGGTTAATATGATTTTTAACGGTTAAAAGTCGGAATCATGCGTTTTGAATCTTTAAAGGCTACTAAAACACGAATATTGTTGGTTAAAAGCTTATAACGCGTGTAAAAGTCGTAGTATTCGAATATGTTGGTTATTGAGGCCCGATCTACGATGTGGTGGCTCTTATCATCGTTTAACCCGACTTTGTTAAGATCACAAATCTTGAAATAAGCTTGTTTTTGTCGGTACGAGGGTTAAAAGGTGAAACTCCACCACACGAGAAACATGAACTTGTGTAAAAGTATTTTGACTTGTAAAAATAGTATTTAAAACGAGCCGATCTACGTATGTACAAGTGGTAAATTTGTAGAACCAAGTGTCGAGAAAAATCATGTTTTTAAAAGTTGGATGACATGTTAATGAATATGATTTTTACAAACTACAAGTGTATAAACACTTGTGAAACGAAAGATCCGACAAAATAACAATTTTTACAAAAGTTGTCGGGAAGTTGTAAAGAATGATTTGTTCCAAAAACGGGGTTTTTGCAAGACTAAACTATTTTATACATAGATCCACTAAATATAAGGTGATCTACACTATGATTTTCGGAAAAACTACAAGTTCATGTAATAATGTGATTTTACATACTAGTCTACAAATTTGATGTATTGAAACTAGTTTGAAGTATCGGAAATTGATTGGTTGATTTAAAGAAGTGTTGGAATGATTTTGTAAAAGAAAATGATACGCTTGAAAGCGAGGCCACCTCCAGTTACAGGGGAAACTCTGGCGAAATTTTTCTAAAATCTAACACTTAGAATTATTTACAAGTGTTAGACTATTTTTGATATATTTTCAAAATATTTTTCGCCATGACTTTATTTATTAAATAATCGGAGGTGGGATTTTCACAAAACTAAACATGGTAAATATTTATTCGATAAATATATTTTTCACCACACTGTTTATGATTATTTTGTGAAAATATATAAATATTATTTTTAGAGTAAAAATAATATTTACAAACTTTGTCGAACCCAAAATAATACCAACGCCTACACGACAAACATATAAATTACAACGGTAATTACTATTACCACTTAATCGCCAAAACGTAACTTACGCTTTATACGGAAATATTCATAAATGCGTATTTTGTCAACGTATTATTTTTTGGAAAATTTTATGCGAAGAGAAAATATATTATTTTTGAGAAAAATAATTATATTTTGGAATGAGAAGTAAAATATATTAAGTGAGACTTAATATTATAAACGCGCATGTATTAATTCCCCCATCCTTGGGAAGTAGATTAACTACCAAATATATACAAGGAACAGTTGTCTAACTGTTTCCCGAAAATTAAACTATAAAGCTAAAGCACGGCCATCCGTCTAATAGAATTAGCACATGTAGGTCGTTGCACAGCTTTCGGATATTTGGAGTACTCTACTTAGCGACGCACTGACTGTGAGTTCATGTCCCCCTTTTCTCTTAACTGTTTTCAGTTTTCTCAACTGCGGGGGTGAAATACATGTTACAATGATTATGAATATGTTTATACATGGTATGATTAGCGTAAGGAGGTTTGTTACTTAGATCATGTGAGTGGGTAGGCAGAAACTTGAGGCCATTAATCCTCATAGTAGGACCGAGGGACAGGAGCGGTAGATCTATCTGGGTGTAGCGAGCCCAGCCCCAGGTCCAGTTGAACGGACCTCGGGGTGACTTAGTGCCCGACGCATAAATCCGCTAGGTTTGAGTCTTCCTACTTGCACTTCACACATATCAATGGCCTTGCAAACCATTGGTGATCTCTTTTTCCTTATTTGCTACATACCAGGTTTTTGATAAAGATAAAGGTTTATATACTCACTTTCGCATGAACTCGCTCAACATTATTGTTGATTTTTCAACTTACATGTATTTCAGGAAACTAACGATCTGGCGCGGTATGGCTTGTTTTCCGCTGCATTAGGCCCGAGGTCATCCAGGGTTCGAGACTTGTGACTCTTTCCTGGACAAGTCACAGTCCCTGAACCATGTTTACTTTAAGTTTGCATTTGTAATGTTTAGACAAAGTTATGGTTGTTGGGTGTTAACCCGTTAAGACAATGTTTAATATTTTTATTATCAATGGATGATCTTGCATATTTTTTAATTCATATAGCTTTGTTATGATTAAGCTATGGTATTAAGAAGTCACACCAAATTAACCACGCTTCCGCAAAGCCAGGGTGTGACAGCTTGGTATCAGAGCTCTGATCATAGCGAACTAGGATTCCTTTTCGAGTCTAGACTATGATCACTAGGGCTCTCACGAAAACATTTTCTGCATACCACTTAAGTCCAGATCCAAAACGTTTTTACAAACAAATGTTGAGCACATTTCATTTATTCATTATTAGGCTCAGTCCTGAAGACTGAGGCTCGGTCTTGGAGGCCGAGGCTCGATCTTAGAGATCGAGGTAGATGTTATTTATGTTAGGCTCAGTCTTGGAGGCTGAGGCTCGGTCTTGGAGGCCGAGGCTCGATCTTAGAGATCGAGGTAGATGTTTGTTGTTTTAGGCTCAGTCTTGGAGGCTGAGGCTCGGTCTTGGAGGCCGAGGCTCGATCTAAGAGGTCGAGGTGGATGATAGAGCAGTCTTAGAGACTGGGAGGAATTTGGCTAGTGGGACTAGGAATGTCAGTCTAGGAGACTGGGAGGCTAGTGGGACTAGGAGAATTATTTGATTGTTTATTATTGACTTACATGTTTACATGAATATATGATTGATTATTATACGTATATGTGTTTGTGTTACAAACGTCATGCTTTCACCATGTACTAGAAGGATGGACACTACGAATCCCATGGCCATAGTATCAGACGACATAGTTGCAGCGGAGCACGAGGTGTACATTTCCGATACTACCGGCATAGACGATGACGACTCTCAGCCCTTTTGCGCTGCCTGAATGTCGTAGCAGAGCCTACTGATGGCCATCTTGTTGGGAATTTGCCATTCGCGGTGATCCCTGTTCCTGTGCCCCTTGCCGCTTACCCTATTGTTGATATGCCCCCCTGACGTGGCCTCTGACGACGATAACGATCTACTAGAAAGAGGACCCATTTGAGGGCGAGGCCCTATTGCTGCTGGTATTAACCTACTGCTTGCGGACGCTCCTGCAGGGGAAACTTATGCCCATTCCCCTGTCCCAGACTCATTTGAATTTCTGACATCCGCATTTTCGCATATTTAGGGAGTGCAGCACCATTTACACGACGCCAACCCTGATACGGCATCATCAGCTGCACCGGTTCCCGCACATAGCTTTGAGTTTGATCACAGTATTGAGGGTAATCATGTTCTCCCATCTGGTTTTGACCCAGACCATGACCTTGAGTTCATACGCTTAGGCCAGCCCTTGGAGGATCCTGTAACCCCCTGTGATGGTTGATCCAGCTGATTTTGAGATAGAGTTTGTTGATCCAGAGCCAGCCGTGGCCCTGAGCCAGGCATTGCTCTTGACCCCGCATTAGAGCATGACCTTGTTCATGCCAATGCACCTGCTGTCGCTCCTTGGTTGATCATCTGCTTGGACGAGAGAAAATTTGGGGTAACTGTGCAAGACAATTTATTATTACGGGGGCCCACGTAATAACGACTTGTAGTGCACAGAAATCCTGGTGGATTCTGCGGGCCAAGCTAATGAAAACCAATGTAGCAGGAAATAACTCGAACACGAATGACCAAGGCGATGAAGCCTCGAGTTCATTCTATTTCAAGCAACAAGCCAAATTGGCAAGCCTATGTGGAGGCTCAGAAAATTTATTTTCCCACCCATACAATAAGTATATTTATGTGTAAAATTGGGTGAGTACATGATGGCTTATGGTGCTATGTATCTCATAGACAATTGGAAATTTGTCTAACCCACTTCATGCCATTTCGGCAGAAGAGAATGCCACCCAGGCGTGACACAAACACCAGTATGTTGCCAAGGATAGAAGCCGAGCTCACAGGCAATTGCACGACATGAAGCTCTCCGCTTTTAGCACAGCAATGGCACTATTGGAAATAATCCCGAGCTGACCGCACCTATAAGCAGTTCCTAAACTGCAAGCCTTTGAACTTCGACGAAACAGAAAGCGCCATTGCATTTGTTCGTTGGCCCGAAAAGATTGACTCCATTCTAAGAAAGACAAACCGTTCGCCCCAAATGGAGTGATACCTTTACCTCAAGGTCATTACTAGACGGCACACTCTCATGGTGGGACCATCATGTTCAGGCCCTTAGCACGGATGCTACTTATGCACTGAGCTGGGACGAGCTCAAGGAAATGATTGAGAAGAAATGTTGTTCTAGGACTGGAATTCAGAAGCTTAAGGTGGAGTTCTGGAATTTGAAAATGGAGAGACCCGAGATTCCTTAACATGTCCAGAAATCGCACGACTTGCCTAGGGTCGTCCCCTACTAAGTCATTATTGTTGTATGATACAGTTATGTACATATAAGCTTTACATTGTGGTCTCGATTTGTGGTAATGCAATCGTAGTATTCTCATCACTTGTGATGTTTGATCTATGGTTTATGTTCTATGACATGAGATGTTATGTGGCTGATTTATTGATAGCATGAGATGTTATGTGCTGATATTGTTGAATACATACGTACATTTTACCTGCTACGACCTAACCTATGTGAAACATCTTTTAGAAGATGCCACCAAGACGCGAAATGCGCATACCCACCAACGAGGCGGAACTTCAGGAAATCATTGCTGCAGTCATCGCACAATACGAGGCCCATCACTCCGAGCGCAACGGAGGTACCTCGGAAGATAACGGTTGTCCCTACTGGCACTTTCTCAACTACAAGCCTCCGAAGTTCGACGGCACTGGAGGTGCCATAGCTTTTGTGAAATGGATTGAAAGTCTGGAATCCATCTTTCGAATGAGTGGTTGTACGCCAGAACAACAAGTCCCATACGTTTCTGAGTTGTTTCACGATGGGGCTCGATTATGGTGGAATCTTCAAGTTCGAATAATGGGCCTAACTACAGCATACGCGTTAACTTGGGATGAGTTGAAAGGAATAATGCGTAAGAAGTATTGCACCCAAACAGAAACACAGTGGGTGGAAGGTGAATTCCAGAGCCTGATAATGGAAGGTCCGAAAATGTTGGAATACATGCAAAGACTTCATGATTTGGCACGAGTAGTTCCGTACTTGGTGGAACCAGAATTGAGGAAACTAGGACATTTCATTTGGGAGTTGGCACCTCAAGTCCTGAGCTTAATGACAGCATCTACGCCACCAACAACTATGGCTGCAAGTAAGATGGGCTTGGCACTCGTTACGGAAGCCATTAGACTAGAAAAACTTGCAAACCCTGATAGGGAGACTCAGGTAGAGTCGTCTGGAAAGAACAAAAGGAAGCTTACCGAAGATACCCGAACGAATAATGATGAACAAAGATCTATTCGAGGTTGTTTTGACTGCGGAGACAAAGGGCATTTTAAGAAAGATTGCCCTAACAACAGACAGGCCAATGATAAGATTTATTTAGAACCTAAATCAAGACGTGCTGGGTGCAAGTATCACCATGAATGTGGATGTCGGAAGCCTAGGTGCGGGAGAAAAGGGCACAACAAGGATGGTTGTGGGATGAAGAGTCCCAGACAAGGAGAAAACCGTAACAACGCTCAAGGTGGAAGCAGGAAAGGAAATGGCCGAGTGCTAGGATGCTTCCATTGTGGGGACATTGGACATCTTAAGAAAGAATGCCCGAAGTTGAAACAAGACCGTGAAGGAACACCCAGCATCGGAGTTTGTGAAGCATGCCAGGATCCAGGCATGATTACTGGTACGTTCTTTAACAACCAAAACCTTTGCATCTATTCTATTTAATACTGGCGCCGATTATAGCTTCGTATCATTAGAATTTAAGAATATGCTTGGTTTAGCCGCTAGTAAGTTAGATATTCCGTACTCGATCGAATTAGCAAATGGGAAGTTAGTAGAAGCTAACGAGGTGATTCGAGGTTGCGTGATAGAGTTGGGAGAACGTGAGTTTGCTCTCGATCTACTACCAGTCCAGTTGGGGAGCTTCGACGTGGTAGTAGGGATGGATTGGTTATCGAGTAACAAAGCGGAGATAGTTTGTCACGAGAAGATAATTCGAATTCCGACCGATGATGGTGAGACCATTGTTGTTCATGGGGAGAAGCGTGAGACGTCGTTAAGGATGATTAGCTGCCTGAAGGCAAGGAAGTGGTTGTAGAAAGGATGTGTTGCTTTTCTGGCACACATTGTGGATAAAAAGGCTGCTGAGCCGAAGATCGAAGACATCCCTGTCGTGAGGGGATACCCAGAAGTCTTTCCAGAAGACTTGCCTGGATTGCCGCCTCAGAGGCAAGTGGAGTTCCACATTGACTTAGTTCCAGGCGCCGCGCCTGTGGCTAAGGCACCCTACAGACTTGCTCCGTCTGAGATGCAAAAACTGTCGACACAACTTCAAGAGTTGTTAGACAAGGGATTTATCCGACCAAGCTTCTCGCCTTGGGGAGCTCCAGTTTTGTTTGTGAAGAAGAAGGACGGTAGTTTCCGTATGTGCATTGACTACAGAGAATTGAACAAGCTGACGATCAAGAGTAGGTATCCTTTGCCAAGAATCGATGACCTATTCGACCAGCTTCAAGGTTCAAGCTTCTATTCAAAGATCGATCTTCGATCTGGATACCATCAACTACGGATACAGGAAGAGAGTATTCCGAAGACAGCCTTCAGAACTCGATATGGACACTACGAGTTCCTCGTTATGCCGTTTGGGTTGACAAACGCACCTGCTGTGTTCATGGACTTGATGAACCGAGTTTGTAAGCCATACCTGGATAAGTTCGTGATTGTATTCATCGACGACATCTTGATTTATTCAAAGACGAAGGCTGAGCACGAGCAACATCTTAGAGCTATTCTAGAGTTGCTGAAGAAGGAACAGTTGTACGCCAAGTTCTCTAAGTGTGAGTTTTGGCTAAGAGAAGTGCAATTCCTTGGGCACGTGGTGAATGGAGATGGAATCCACGTGGACCCCACTAAGATCGAGGCGATCAAAGATTGGGAAACGCCAAAGACGCCAACCGAGATTCGGCAATTCTTGGGATTGGCTGGCTATTATCGAAGGTTCATCGAGAACTTTTCAAAGATCGCTCAACCATTGACACTCTCACGCAGAAGGACAAGAAGTTTGATTGGGGAATCAAACAGGAGGAAGCATTTCAGATATTGAAGGATAAGCTTTGTAACGCGCCAATCTTAGCTCTACCAGAAGGTACAGATGATTTTGTGGTATACTGCGACGCATCGCGTCAAGGATTGGGTTGTGTGTTGATGCAACGTCAAAAGGTTATTGCCTATGCGTCACGACAACTGAAAGTGCACGAAAAGAACTATACCACGCACGATTTGGAGCTTGGCGCAGTGGTTCTCGCTTTGAAGATCTGGAGACACTACCTTTACGGTACAAAGCATACGATCTTCACAGATCACAAGAGCCTCCAGCATATATTCAACCAGAAGGAGTTGAATATGAGGCAAGGGCGATGGGTCGAGTTGTTGAACAATTACGACTGCGAGATCAAGTATCATCCAGGGAAGGCGAATGTGGTCACTGATGCCCTAAGTCGTAAAGAGAGAATCAAGCCCATAAGGGTTAGGGCTATGGAAATGATAATTCAAACCGACCTTACCTCGCGCGTTCGTGCAGCACAGAAGGAAGCTCTCAAGGAAGGAAACCTTGAGGAAGAATATCTCCGTGGGATGGAGAAGATATTGGTGCCAAACCGGGAAGGAACGTTGTGTTTTGAGAAAAGGATTTGGGTTCCTCTGTTTGGTGGTTTAAGAGAGGTTATCTTTGAAGAAGCTCACAAGTCGCGGTACTCTATCCACCCTGGAGCGGATAAGATGTACCAAGATCTTAAAGATTATTACTGGTGGCCTAGGATGAAGGGCGATGTTGCTATTTACGTGAGCAAATGTTTAACTTGCGCCAAAATTAAGGCGGAATACCAGAAGCCTTCGGGACTGCTGCAGCAACCAAAAATTCCCCAGTGAAAGTGGGAAGAAATCTCCATGGATTTTATTACGAAGTTGCCAAGAACGCCAAAAGGCCATGACACTATCTGGGTGATAGTGGATCGATTAACGAAGTCAGCACACTTCTTACCTATCCGCGAGAAGGATAATACAAGCAAATTGGCTGAAATCTACATGAGAGAGATTGTTACACGCCATGGAGTACCTCTCTCGATTATTTCTGATAGAGACGGGAGGTTCGTATCGAGGATATGGCAATCCTTCCAGGAAGCTTTTGGCTCAAAGCTGAATATGAGCACAGCTTTTCACCCGCAGACCGACGGGCAAAGCGAGCGGACGATTCAGACGTTGGAGGACATGCTGAGAGCATGTGTTATGGATTTAGGCGGTAGCTGGGATAAGCATTTACCCCTGGTTGAATTTTCATACAATAACAGCTACCACACCAGTATTGGTGCCGCGCCATTCGAAGCGTTATATGGGCGCAAGTGCAGGTCGCCGCTCTGTTGGTCTGACGCAGGTGATAGACAATTGGTAGGTCCCGATGTAGTTCAGGAAACTACAGATAAGATTGCGCAAATCCGAGATCGCATTAATGCGGCTCGTGACCGTCAGAAGACCTACGCAGATCTGAAAAGGAAACCTAAGGAATTTGAGGTTGGGGATATGGTTTTGTTGAAGGTATCACCCTGGAAGGGTGTGGCACGCTTTGGGAAGCGTGGGAAGTTGAATCCGCGCTACATTGGTCCTTTCAAGGTTTTGGAAAGAATTGGGACCGTAGCATACAAGTTGGATCTACCTGCCGAACTGAATAATGTTCACAATACATTTCATGTATCCAATCTGAAGAGAAGTCCAACTCAAGTTAACGTTGCCATTCCTACCGACGAAATTCATATTGATGACACACTCCACTTCGTTGAAGAACCTGTCGAGGTCACGGATTGGAAAGTGAACAAGACCCGCCGGAGCAGTGTCAAGCTCGTCAAGGTTCGCTGGAATGCTAGACATGGTCCTGAGTTCACCTGGGAGCGTGAAGACCGAATGAAGGAGAAATACCCCCACTTATTTCCTGAGAACCCTGCTTCTACAAGCAGAATTTAAAATTTCGGGACGAAATTTATTTAACGGGGGGAGAATGTGACAACCCTCACAAAACCAGGTATCCGTACGACTTAATTAACTATTAATTGTTGCCTAATTACTGTGCTTAACTGAGATTTCTGATAAACTGCTACTTGATTGTTGATACTTGTACATATCTGCATCATACTTTGATTTTTCCGTCACTACATGACAACCCTCACAAAACCAGGTATCCGTACGACTTAATTAACTATTAATTGTTGCCTAATTACTGTGCTTAACTGAGATTTCTGATAAACTGCTACTTGATTGTTGATACTTGTACATATCTGCATCATACTTTGATTTTTCCGTCACTACATTATTTACTTACTGAACTCTAGTGACAAACATGATGCACAAAAGCACAGTAGCATTTGGACGGATAACCTATTGAACATGCTGATATAGCCAGCATCAGGCAGACACTGCCTCTAAAGGCCTGAATGAGCCAAAAATATTTTACTACACCCATAGTGTGTGTAGGGATACAAGGGTTGTTAAACTGCGTCTCTAGGAATAAGATACAGAGATTGGATGTGCCTAAAACGTACTCTAAGCACAAGACACAGCACTTTTATCAACATACTAGCTTCTAGCTAATTAATAAAGTGCCAAAATATGAGGAAATATTCCTGACACTTTGCAGAATAAATTGTGTCGCTAAAAATATTATTTACAACGCTTAAAAGATTACTTAAGCACTTTAACGGATTACTGTCCAACCGAACAACCGGACTATACCCGGAACATAATTGCCAGAAATATTATAAGTCTTTTTCTGAGCCAGTTAGGGTCCCTGATTACCCTGACACCCGCTTTATAACGCGTCATGCAACTAACGGGGTTAATCCCTAAAGTTAACCGACTTAACTAAACTGAACTCTAACTGTATGATTGGAAACGAACCGGATACCCTTTCCCCCTAAAGATTTCGGCCAAACCAAGGGACAAGAGGGTACAAACTTTTGAATATTTTATTTGATTGTGTGGATATCTAGAGAACATAAGAAACCGTTGGACGATGGCTCATGAATTGTCTATAAAATCAACACTAGGCACATAAGAGTTTACACAACCATTTCACCAACACCCACACTCTCTCTTGCTCTCCCTCTCTCTCGGCCGTAACCCACCCCCACCACACCTCCATTGCCGGCTTTTGATTCATCCATTCCAAGCTTATACAAGTGTCGAGGATCACGTATAAGGAAGCTTGAAGCAAGCGGAAGTTGAAGGACCTCGTTTCTTTGCTTTTATCCACGCCATTTTCGCCAAAGATCTTCCCTAGCCCCGAGCTAGAGGTATAACGTTTAAAACTCGCTCTTGATCGTATCTAAAGTGGTTAATATGATTTTTAACGGTTAAAAGTCAGAATCATGCGTTTTGAATCTTTAAAGGCTACTAAAACTCGAATATTGTTGGTTAAAAGCTTATAACGCGTGTAAAAGTCGTAGTATTCGAATATGTTGGTTATTGAGGCCCGATCTACGATGTGGTGGCTCTTATCATCGTTTAACCCGACTTTGTTAAGATCACAAATCTTGACATAAGCTTGTTTTTGTCGGTACGAGGGTTAAAAGGTGAAACTCCACCACACGAGAAACATGAACTTGTGTAAAAGTATTTTGACTTGTAAAAATAGTATTTAAAACGAGCCGATCTACGTATGTACAAGTGGTAAATTTTGTAGAACCAAGTGTCGGGAAAAATCATGTTTTTAAAAGTTGGATGACATGTTAATGAATATGATTTTTACAAACTACAAGTGTATAAACACTTGTGAAACGAAAGATCCGACAAAATAACAATTTTTACAAAAGTTGTCGGGAAGTTGTAAAGAATGATTTGTTCCAAAAACGGGGTTTTTGCAAGACTAAACTATTTTATACATAGATCCACTAAATATAAGGTGATCTACACTATGATTTTCGGAAAAACTACAAGTTCATGTAATAATGTGATTTTACATACTAGTCTACAAATTTGATGTATTGAAACTAGTTTGAAGTATCGGAAATTGATTGGTTGATTTAAAGAAGTGTTGGAATGATTTTGTAAAAGAAAATGATACGCTTGAAAGCGTGGCCACCTCCAGTTACAGGGGAAACTCTGGCGAAATTTTTCTAAAATCTAACACTTAGAATTATTTACAAGTGTTAGACTATTTTGATATATTTTCAAAATATTTTTCGCCATGACTTTATTTGTTAAATAATCGGAGGTGGGATTTTCACAAAACTAAACGTGGTAAATATTTATTCGATAAATATATTTTTCACCACACTGTTTATGATTATTTTGTGAAAATATATAAATATTATTTTTAGAGTAAAAATAATATTTACAAACTTTGTCGAACCCAAAATAATACCAACGCCTACACGAAAAACATATAAGTTACAACGGTAATTACTATTACCACTTAATCGCCAAAACGTAACTTACGCTTTATACGGAAATATTCATAAATGCGTATTTTGTCAACGTATTATTTTTTGGAAAATTTTATGCGAAGAGAAAATATATTATTTTTGAGAAAAATAATTATATTTTGGAATGAGAAGTAAAATATATTAAGTGAGACTTAATATTATAAACGCGCATGTATTAATTCCCCCATCCTTGGGAAGGAGATTAACTACCAAATATATACAAGGAACAGTTGTCTAACTGTTTCCCGAAAATTAAACTATAAAGCTAAAGCACGGCCATCCGTCTAATAGAATTAGCACATGTAGGTCGTTGCACAGCTTTCGGATATTTGGAGTACTCTACTTAGCGACGCACTGACTGTGAGTTCATGTCCCCCTTTTCTCTTAACTGTTTTCAGTTTTCTCAACTGCGGGGGTGAAATACATGTTACAATGATTATGAATATGTTTATACATGGTATGATTAGCGTAAGGAGGTTTGTTACTTAGATCATGTGAGTGGGTAGGCGGAAACTTGAGGCCATTAATCCTCATAGTAGGACCGAGGGACAGGAGCGGTAGATCTATCTGGGTGTAGCGAGCCCAGCCCCAGGTCCAGTTGAACGGACCTCGGGTGACTTAGTGCCCGACGCATAAATCCGCTAGGTTTGAGTCTTCCTACTTGCACTTCACACATATCAATGGCCTTGCAAACCATTGGTGATCTCTTTTTCCTTATTTGCTACATGCCAGGTTTTTGATAAAGATAAAGGTTTATATACTCACTTTCGCATGAACTCGCTCAACATTATTGTTGATTTTTCAACTTACATGTATTTCAGGAAACTAACGATCTGGCGCGGTATGGCTTGTTTTCCGCTGCATTAGGCCCGAGGTCATCCAGGGTTCGAGACTTGTGACTCTTTCCTGGACAAGTCACAGTCCCTGAACCATGTTTACTTTAAGTTTGCATTTGTAATGTTTAGACAAAGTTATGGTTGTTGGGTGTTAACCCGTTAAGACAATGTTTAATATTTTTATTATCAATGGATGATCTTGCATATTTTTTAATTCATATAGCTTTGTTATGATTAAGCTATGGTATTAAGAAGTCACACCAAATTAACCACGCTTCCGCAAAGCCAGGGTGTGACACGTTGACCACGGGTGCCTGAGCCGCGTGTTAGCCTTGAGGGGCTGGGAGTAGAGCTTGATGAGCAGTGGCTTGAGCCGGCGCTTGACGGGGACCAGTACGGCAGTTAGCAGTGAAGTGGCCGTACATATTGCAGTGAGCGCAGAAGCGACAGGCAAGACCCACCGGGTGATGATAAGTGCATGTTGGGCAAGCAGGGTGGGGGCCTGTGTATGCACGCTTTGTAGGCGGTGCATAAGTAATTGGGGCTGGGCGATGGTGAGACTGCTGCTGAGCTGGTACGACTTGAAGTGGAGCAGCAGTGGTGGTGGCAGCACAGTTCTTGTTGCTGGAGCTGTTGTTGTTCTTCTTCTTCCTGTGGCGTGAGGACTTTGACGATTGAGTGGCGGCAGTTTCAGAGGTTGGTGCGGCGGTGACTTGGTGCAGGCTCTTCGAAGTTTTATCCCAAAAACCAGCTTTTACCTGCTTGTCGTTGATTTCGGCGGCAAGCAAGTAAGTTTGTTCGATCGTTGCTGTCTTTGCGGCATGCACAAAATCCGCAACACAGTCGGGTAGAGCTCGGATGTACTTCTTGATTGCCATTTCGGGCGTCTTCACTTGATCGGGACAGATGATGTTGAGCTGCTTAAAGCAAGCAGTCAGGGCAGCGTTGTCACCTTCCTTCTGCTTAATGTTCCAGAACTCACCCTCTAGCTTTTAGCGTTCATGGGGAGGGCAGAATTCGTCCATCATGATGGCTTTCAACTCTTCCCACGTCAGCTCATAAGCTGCATCATTCCCGCGTTTGTTTCGTTCGACCGTCCACCAGTCTAATGCGCGGGACTGGAAGACGCCGGTAGCGTTTAGAGTGCGGAGATTTTCCGGACATCCACTCTGGCGCAGAGTGACTTCGATGGAATCGAACCATTGGAACATAGCTGTTGGGCCATATTCTCCAGTGAATTCCTTCGGATCGCAAGCCTTGAACTGCTTGAAGCTGAAAGCAGTCTTGGTAGCAACTTTAGGAGCTTCGGTTCTAGACTCCTCGGACGATTTGCTAACATTCTTGTAAATTTCACTCACGATCTAAGGCACAAACTAATTTATGATTTAATACCCAGTTTAAAATTACATTTTCGCCCTCAGTTTAAAATTACGTTTTCGCCTCAGTTTAAAATAAAATTATGTTTTTGCCCCTAGCTCAAAATTACGATTCGCCTCAGTTTAAAATAAAATTATGTTTTGCCCCTACCTCAAAATTACGATTTTGCCCTCAGTTCAAAACTATGATTTTGCCCCCAACTCAAAATAAAAATATGTTTATTTTCCCTAGCTCAAAATTACGATTTTGCCGTCAGTTCAAAACTATGATTTTGCCCTCAACTCAAAATTACGTTTTTGCCCCTAATTCAAAATAAAATTATGTTTTCCCCCGTAGCTCAAAACAATTTTGCTCTCAGTTCAAAATTATAATTTCGCCCCACTTCAAAATATAATTATGATTTCCCCTGCCTTAAAATTATGATTTTGCCCTCTGTTCAAAATTATGATTTTGCCCTCATTTGAGAATTTACGATTTCTCCCCCAGTTAAAAGTTGTGTTGTTGCCATTTTTTTGGTTTTTTTTTTTTTCGCAAAACTATAGTATTGCTTTATTTTACTTCGTTGACCTAATGTAACTTTTATTGTGTCAAGCAGTTGTCTAGCAAAACCATGGTAGTGTTTTGGTTTAATTGGTTGTCTCGATTTATTCTTTTTAGATCGTGTTATAAGTAGTATGTACAAGTAACCTAAATATTTTACCTCAGCTAAAAATTACAGACCTGTCATCGATTTAGTTTTTTTTTTAGCAAAACCATGGTAGTGTTTTGGTTTAATTGGTTGTCTCGATTTATTCTTTTTAGATCGTGTTATAAGTAGTATGTACAAGTAACCTAAATACATGCGTACATGTTATGAAACTAAGAAATATTCTATTTAACGTCCCGCAACGCGGACGGGCATAAGTGTAATTTTTATTCGTCCAGGCATGCCTGACACATACTTATTTGTCCTGAAAAATTACAATTTTGCGCCAGTTTAAAATTATATGTTTTCCATCGTTTTAGTCTTTTTTTTTTTTTTTTTTTTTTGCAAAAGTATGGTTGTATTTTGTTTTAATTGGTTGACTCGATGTAATTTTTTTGAGATGGTGTTATTAGTAGTATGTACAAGTAACCAACACATACATACATGTTATGAGAGAGAAATATTCGGTTTAGTGCCCCGCAACGCGGGCGGGGCAAAAACTAGTTTCCTACATATACAAAAAGAAGTTAAGGGAATAGTGCCACGCAGCTGCGTGGCACTTCCCTATTAGACCAACCGTTTTATTATTTTATATTCGTTTTAAAATTACGGTTTCGTTCTTAACTTAAAATAAAATTACGTTTTTGCCCCCACTTCAAAATAAAATTATGTTTTTGTCCCTCGCTCAAAATTACGATTTTGCCCTCGGTTCAAAGTTATTATTTTATCCCCAGATTACAACTACAATTTTGGCCACAGTTCAAAATAAATTTTTGCTTTTGCCCAAAACTAAAAATGACGATTTTGCATTTTCGCCCCGTTTCAAAAATTATGATTTCGCCTTCGGTTTCAAATTATGTTTTTGCCCGGTTCAAAATAAAGGTATGCTTTTGCCCCCCAATTCAAAATTACGATTTTGCCCCGGTTTAAATTAAAAATATAGTTTTGTCCCCAGTTTAAAATTACGATTTTGTCCTTAGTGCAAAGTTATATTACGATTTTGTCTTTGGTTCAAATTTATAGTATTGCCATCACTTTAACTTTTGGCAAATTACGATTTTACTCAACTCAACAAATACAACTTTGCCCTCAGTTCAAATTACAGTATTGCTATCGTTTTAGTTTTTTTAGCAATACTATAAGAGTGTTTTTTTAATTGGTTGACTGGATTTAATTTTTTACCATGTGAAGGAGCTGCCTAACACTCGCTCATTAATCATGACAAACTACAGTTTTGCCCTAAGCTCAGAACTACGGTCTTGTCATCGTTTTAGTTTTTTTCCTAACAAAACTATAATAATGTTTTTTAATTGATTGAAAATTATTCGGCTATCGCCCCGCAAAGCGAGCGGGGCATCAACTAGTTATCTAGAAAAACTTTAGAGTAAATTGCCATTTTAGTCCCTGAGTTTTGTCCAAATTTGCCAGATTAGTCCAAATAGTTTTTTTTGTGCATCTGGGTCCCTGACTTTTACATTTTGTTGCCATTTTGATCACTTTGCCTAACTACATCCAAAAACTCCATCTTTAACCAGGGGTATTTTGGGGATTTTTATTTTAAATGTTTTAATTGCCATTTTGATCCAATTCAAAAAATCAAAAAAATCCAAAAAATCAAAAAAATTCCAAAAAATAATAAAAATTCTAAAAAATCATAAAAATTCTAAAAAATCCAAAAAATTCTAAAAAATCCAAAAAATCCATTTTGGCGCGAACCGTTTCGACCCGTACCGTTTCGAAGCTGAACCGTTTCGACGCGAACCGTTTCGACCCGTACCGTTTCAAGCCGAACCGTTTTGACCCGTACCGTTTCGAACCGAACCGTGCCGTATCAGAACCGTTTCGACCCGTACCGTTTCAAACCGAACCGTGCCGTATCGAACCGAGCCGTTTCGAACCGAACCGTACCGTTTCGACCCGAACCGTTTCAAGCCGAACCGTTTCGACCCGTACCGTTTCGAACCGAACCGTGCCGTATCGAACCGAGCCGTTTCGAACTGAACCGTGCCGTATCGAACCGTGCCGTTTCGACCCGTACCATTTCGACCCGTACGGGTCGAAACGGTTCGGTTCGAAACGGTACGGGTCGAAAGGCACGGTTCGGTTCGAAACGGTACGGGTCGAAACGGTTCGGCTCGAAACGGTACGGGTCGAAACGGTACGGTTCGGTTCGAAACGGTACGTGTCGAAACGGTTCGGCTCGAAACGGTACGGGTCGAAACGGTACGGGTCGAAACGGTTCGCGTCGAAACGGTTCAGCTCGAAACGATTCGGGTTCGAAACGGTTCAGCTCGAAACGGTTCGGTTCGATACGGCACGGTTCGGATCGAAACGGTACGGGTCGAACGGTACGGGTCGAAACGATACGGGTCGAAACGGTTCGGCTTCGAAACGGTACGGGTCGAAACGATTCGCGTCGAAACGGTTCAGCTCGAAACGGTTCGGGTTCGAAAAAGTTCAGCTCGAAACAGTTCGGTTCGAAACGGTACGGGTAGAAACGGTTCGGCTTCGAAACGGTACGGGTCGAAACGGTTCGCGTCGAAACGGTTCAGCTTCGAAACGGTACGGGTCGAAACGGTTCGCGCCAAAACGGATTTTTTGGATTTTTTAGAATTTTTTAGAATTTTTATTATTTTTTAGAATTTTTATTAGAGTAAATTGTCATTTTAGTCTCTGAGTTTTGTCCAAATTTCCCAGTTTAGTCCAAATAGTTTTTTTTGTGCATCTGGGTCCCTGACTTTTACATTTTGTTGCCATTTTGATCACTTTGCCTAACTCCATCCAAAAACTCCATCTTTAACCAGGGGTATTTTGGGGATTTTCATTTTAAATGTTTTTAATTGCTATTTTGATCCAATTCCAAAAAATCAAAAAAATTCCAAAAAATCAAAAAAATTCCAAAAAATAATAAAAATTCTAAAAAATCATAAAAATTCTAAAAAATCCAAAAATTTCTAAAAAATCCAAAAAATTCTAAAAAATCCAAAAAAATCCGTTTTGGCGCGAACCGTTTCGACCCGTACCGTTTCTAAGCTGAACCGTTTCGACCCGTACCGTTTCGAAGCCGAACCGTTTCAAGCCAAACCGTTTCGACCCGTAGCGTTTCGAACCGAACTGTGGGGTATCGAACCGAACCGTTTCGAGCTGAACCGTTTCGACGCGAACCGTTTCGACCCGTACCGTTTCGAAGCCGAACCGTTTCGACCAGTACCGTTTCGACCCGAACCGTGCCGTATCGAACCGAACCGTTTCGAGCTGAACCGTTTCAAACCCGAACCGTTTCGAGCCGTACCGTTTCGAAGCCGAATCGTTTCGACCCGTACCGTTTCGAACCGAACTGGGTCGTTTCGACCCGTACCGTTTCGAACCGAACCGTTTCGACCCGTACGGTTTCGAACCGAACCGTGCCGTTTCGACCCGTACCGTTTCGAACCGAACCGTTTCGACCCGTACGGGTCGAAACGGTACGGGTCGAAACGGTTCGGCTTCGAAACGGTTCGCGTCGAAACGGTTCAGCTCGAAACGGTTCGGGTTCGAAACGGTTCAGCTCGAAACGGTTCGGTTCGAAACGGTACGGGTCGAAACGGTTCGGCTTGAAACGGTTCAGCTTGAAACGGTACGGGTCGAAACGGTTCGCGTCGAAACGGTCCAGCTTCGAAACGGTACGGGTCGAAACGGTTCGCGCCAAATTGGATTTTTTTAGAATTTTTTGGATTTTTTAGAATTTTTATGATTTTTTAGAATTTTTATTATTTTTTGGAATTTTTTTGATTTTTTGGAATTTTTTTGATTTTTTGAATTGGATCAAAATGGCAATTAAAAACATTTAAAATGAAAATCCCCAAAATACCCCTGGTTAAAGATGGAGTTTTTGGATGGAGTTAGGCAGAGTGATCAAAATGGCAACAAAATGTAAAAGTCAGGGACCCAGATGCACAAAAAAAACTATTTGGACTAAACTGGCAAATTTGGACAAAACTCAGGGACTAAAATGGCAATTTACTCTTTTTATTATTTTTGGAGTTTTTTTGATTTTTTGGATTTTTTTTGATTTTTTGGAATTGGATCAAAATGGCAATTAAAAACATTTAAAATGAAAATCCCCAAAATACCCCTGGTTAAAGATGAAGTTTTTGGATGGAGTTAGGCAAAGTGATCAAAATGGCAACAAAATGTAAAAGTCAGGAACCCAGATGCACAAAAAAACTATTTGGATTAAACTGACAAATTTGGAAAAAACTCAGGGACTAAAATGGCAATTTACTCAAAACTTTAATTATGTTTAGCTACTTTGGAGTCACACATTTGATGGAGTGGCGAGCCACCGAGCAACTTCGCGATGTGTACCCGTGTTGGATTTGGTCACCTCTTCTTCTTGTTCCAATATGCTTATAATAGCAACATGCTGCACTCACTCACATGGCAACTCTTCTTCATCAAAAGTTTTAATAGTTCCAGAATTAGAAACCACACCCCCCCCCCCCCCCCCAGAACTGATCGAAGATGGAGGAGAATCATGGAGAAGAAGATGTGGATATACTGATTGTGGGTGCTGGATTAGCAGGTCTTACTACCGCCTTATCCCTTCACAGGTATATAACTTAATCATGTATGTATGTATGTATGTATCCCCTCCCTTCCCTTGCTTTATTAAAATATGTATGTTTTCTACTACCATTTTAAGGTTGGGTTTGAGGAGCTTGGTATTGGAGTCTTCAGAGAGTTTGAGAATTACTGGATTTGCCCTTACGCTTTGGACCAATGCTTGGAGGGCGCTTGATGCTGTAGGAATTGGGAATACCCTGAGACAGACATCCACCCAAATGAAAGGGTAATAAAATTCTCATTTAATATAAACAAAAACAATTTAAAATTAGAATCTGAAATTAGTTATGTCATATATTGTAGATTCAAGATCGCCTCTCCTGATACTGGTCTCTTTACTTCTGAGCAAGCACTTGATAAAGATGGAAAGTTGTGAGTCACACTTAATTTCCTTTATACTTCTAAACCCACATTTAATGTTCCAAAAAAAAAAAAACATTTTTTGTGAGTGGGGATCTGGGTAGGGGTTGCATAAAGATAATTATAACAGCTAGATAATGATACTTATTATCCTTTAATACCGGAGATAGTTTACTAATTAACTACATTTTGATTCTAGTGAGGGTTACGAAAGCCGATGCGTTAGAAGAAAGGATTTACTAGAGACAATAGTGAAGGAGCTGCCACCGGGTACCATTAGGTATTCTTCAAAGGTTGCAGCCATCGATGAACTCGGCCGCTTTAAGTTGGTTCACCTAGCTGATGGGTCCATTCTTAAAACCAAGGTATGTAGTTGGTTCAAAGATGGTTCCGGTTTGTGTGGTACATATTCTATAATACGAGTTATAAATATCAATGTAGGTGTTGATAGGGTGTGACGGAGTTAACTCAGTGGTGGCAAAATGGTTGGGTCTTGAGACACCTGTAAGCGTTGGGAGATCAGCTATTCGGGGTTTGGTGGAGTTCCCAGATGGCTCCAGTTTTGATCCAATGTTCCATGTGAACTTTGGAGGCGGTGTTCGGTTTGGTTTTCTTCCAGTTGACGACAAGACGGTGTACTGGTTTTGCACCTTCACCCCGTCTCAAGTTCCAACTTGTAAGCCACTAAAATATGTCATCTTTGAATACGAAAAATATGGTATAGGGCTAAAATATTTTATATAGCCCTATACCATGTTAAAATGAAATTTCTATTTAGCTCAATAGGTTAAATCGTATGTTTGACCTACCACAATTTAGCCCAATACCATGATTTATATAGCCCAATACCATGCTTTATATAGCCCAATACCGCATTCCCAGTTAACAAATTTGGATGTTTTTGTGTTGGTGATAAGACCCAATTGATTGATAAATAATCCGTCGAGTGGATTAACCTCAAAAGAAAATAGCAGAAAGCAAGATTTGAGAAAACTCTCATTTAATATTTTTCACCATTTAAAAAAAGTATGAAAATTTTGTTTTTACAAACTAATGGCAGGTAGACGAGCAACAAGCTGCGCCGCTACCCCTTTCTGAATAGCAAACCCTACCCTGCTAAACACAAAATTCTGCCCCTTAACATGTGCGGTGTTACTGCTTACCACCTGTTGAACCCGCTTAAGAAACCGCACCGCGTCAGGGGCGAGAGCGCCAAATGTATCGAAAGCGAACGGGACGAACACGTGCTAATTTTTACCACTATTCACTACTTCACATAAAAAATAGATAAAGACTAAAAAATAGGAAAGCTGGTAGCCAACGTGGGTTTGTGAACAAGTTCGTGAAGGCACTTCGGCACATATCAGTTGGTTGAATAGATCATGTTTTAAGTATGGTCTTGTTGATACTCAAAAGTCAAAACTTAAACAAAAACTGAAACTGAATTGCTTTTTCTTGTTGCTGAGTTCGGTTTTCAGTCAAAACTGAACCAACTAACTACCTGACTTCCGTTCGGTTTTTGGTTTCGACCGAGTAAACCAAAAACCGTAGCGATAGACACCCTTACATAACCAAACGGCTTGAGAAACTGATGGTTTGGTTATATTTGTTTTGATTATTATTTTTATAGATGAAGAAGACTGGCAAGTAAACCCAATAAAAATGAAGCAATTTGTATTGAGTCGTATCAACAAGATGCCTCAAGAAGCACAAGATGTGGTGGAAAAAACTACACTAAGTAGCATATCCTATGCACAACTAAAGTTTAGATTGCCATGGAATGTCTTACTTGGCAATATAGTGAAAGATAACGTTTGTGTAGCTGGGGACGCGCTTCATCCCATGACTCCAGACATTGGTCAAGGTGGGTGTTCATCGTTAGAAGACTCAGTGGTGCTTGGTAGGTGCCTCGGGGAAGCATTATTGAAGAAACCGAAGGAAGAAGATGATGAATTTGAGAGGATTAAAAAGGGTTTGGAGAAATATGGAAAAGAAAGGAGATGGAGAAGTTTTAGTCTTATTAGTGTTGCATATTGTGTAGGGTTTATGCAAGAGAGCAAGGGGAAATTCATGAGTTTCTTGAGGAAAGTCTGGTTTTCGAGCTACACTCCTAGGGCTTTCCTTAAGATGGCTAATTTTGATTGTGGTAATCTCGTTTGTTGAATCGCAAAGTGCAACATGTTTTGTTTATTTTTATATGTATCAAACTGGGCATCTTCTCTAAGAGGGCGAGGTTTCGAGCCCCGAGATTAAGAATGGTGTATGATTATAAATGTATTATGCTGTATTTAAGAAGATGATTGTAATATCACCAAGTTTTTGTTTTCGTATTCTATTATATAAAAATAGTTGATATACATAATCTAAATGTTGGGGATGAAAAACAGTTGATTATTTGAGTAAACTGCTATTTTGGTCCCTGAAGTTTGTCATTTTTACTATTTTAATCTAAAACTCAAACCTTTTGCATCTGGGTTCATGTGGTTTCGGTTTTATTGTCATTTTAGTCCAGAAGTGACATAAGGTCATATTTATCTTATAAAATTAGGGATGACAATGGGTCGGGTTTGGGACGAGTTTAGGTATTCCCAAACCCGATTAGATAAACCTATCACAAATCCATCGGTTTCTATCGGGTAAATACTCGTCAGGTATCGGGTATATCCACGGGTTTCGGGTAAACCCCTTAATCTGAAAAAATTACCCGTTGGGTATACACGACCCAAACCCGGCGGGTCCCTATCGGGTAACTACTAAAGCAATATCATTATGAAAAATGAAAATATATCAAATAATGTCAAATTATATAAAATAAAGTACCTCAATGTAAACAAAAAAAAAATTCAAATTCATAGATGACAAAAATAGTGCAAAGTCGATGTTTCACGATTGTTAGTACAAGAGGATAATGTTGATGCTTCCAAAAAGTTGCACCAAAAGATTACAAAAAAGAAAGTGTATGCCATTCACCTATTCGTGAAGACCTTGTAGACGTTTAGTCATGTTTGCACCCTCATTCCTTCAAATCTATCTATCTACTATAATAAAAGAAACAAATTTTTGTACACGTGTCATTCATTGAAGTTATCCTTAAATCTATACTTATTTTATATTAACTAAATAAATAATAAATTAATATTAAATCTTATCATACTTTAATAAAATATTATCCTCAAATTTAAATTGTTAATTTATTATATTTTTAAAACAAATACCTCTCTTTCCTACTTATCTTATATTAAATATATAAATAATAAATTAATATTAAATGTTATCCTAATTTATTAAAAATATAAATTTTTTAATTATTTGGTATACAAAATTATATTTATTCAACTCATGTAAAACGCGGGGTTTTTATAAATAATTTTTTTATTATTTACTAATCAAAGTTACATTTATATAACCCTTGTAATACACGAAGTAATATACAGGGTTTTTATGGATATATATATATATATATATATATATATATTATTTGGTAGATTTTTCAACCCGAATGACATGAGTTTTTTAAAGATACGACGTTTTTATTATTTAATGTACAAAATTACATTTATTTAATCTGTGTAATACACATGGTTTTTAAAGATATAACTCTTTTTGAGATCTATTCAACATGTGTAATATACGGAGTTTTTAAGAATGTAATTTTTTTTATTTGGTAGATTTATTCAACCCGTTATACACGGGTTTTTTAAAGATACGACGTTTTGTATTTAGTATACAAAATTACATTTATTTAATCTGTGTAATATACATGGTTTTTAAAGATATATTTTTTTTTAATATTTGATATATAAAATTACATTTATTTAACCTGTACAATATACGGGGTTCATAAAGATATAACTTTTTATTATTTAATATATAAAATTACATTTATTTAACTCGTGTAATATACGATGTTCTAACCTAGTTGTTTTCCTATAGTTAAACAAATAAAAGAATACACCATCAAATAAATCATAACTAAAATAACATAATAAACACAATAAATTTGGAACATAAAATGTATACCTACCTCGTCACTATCGTCATAGTCATGCTCAATTGTTTGAAAATATGCTTCGGTTTCTTTTGAACAAGTTGCTATGTATATGAAAAAATAAACCACGATTAATATATAAAATAAGTTTATAAAAGTAAGCAAATGTGGTTACCTCTTATCTCATTTAACAACCAACTTTGAGCACACATCAACATTTCCAATGTGCTTGGATGAAAACGACTACGATGAGGACTTACCAATCTACCACTTGTACTAAAGGAAGACTCAGAAGCAATAGTCGTTATACGGATTGCTAATGCATCTCGGGCTATTCGCATCGGGTACTTCAAACCAGTTTGTTTTCCACCAAGCTAGTATATCAAGATCCATGTTTGGTGGACATACTTTCTCTTCAAGATAATGGTCAAGCTCTAATAAGATACCTCCTATGACATTCAAATATAAATTTTATGTGCAACTATATTAAATGGAAACAAGTATGATAACTAGATGTGGTTAATAAAAACATACCTGATGTATTCTCCTCAGCGACATATGATGAGTAGTCATCAAACAATCCACTTTCACTCTTATTATTACTAGGATTTTGACCAATGTCGCGCGTTGCGGCGGCAACTTCACGTTTGTTATTTCGTTACAAGCATAACGATGATGGCATTAATGTGTTGTGCCCGCACATGACGTAACGCTTTTTTTACTTTGTTACAGACTTTACGTTCGGTGCGCACATGTAGTAAAGGAAATAGAAAACTAAAAACAATATAGTTGTGATATGCTTATAATGTGTTTATCTGGTTTTCGTTAGATTGTTACATGAGAAAACCATTTAAAAAATTATTACAAAATGCTTAGTTGGTTATAATTAAAGCTAAGCAGTAAAAACTAAAAAAGAAAACCTGTAAAGTTAAATAATAAAAACTAAAATAGAAAACCCGTGAATATAAATTATAGGAAAAATAAATATTTGTACAAAATACAAAATTAAAAGTTTTTCTTTATGGAGATGGAATCAACTGTATACTTTTGTTGTTACACTAAAAAAGGAAAAACTAATACAATGAAAAGTAAGGAAAAAACAAATATGCGCAGAAGAAACAAACAGCTTATATCATCTCTCAAAAAAGATTCGAACCCGGGTTGAAGGTTTCAAAATGCTCATGTCTTAGCCATCTGATCCAGCCATTGTATTGTTTACATGTTTACTTTCAGAAAGTTATATAAATAACAAAGTCGGTGGCTTTTGATGTGATAGCCACCGACATTTGTCTTTAAGATATATATAATTTGTAGCCTTCAACAAGTCATAAATGAATTTTCTATGCTTCTCAACTTCAGCCTTTGCATCTTCTTTAGAACCATAAAATTTCGAAAAAGAATACTTCATAATTTTCAACTTGTAACGAGGATCTTGAATGACAGCTATTCCCATAACCCATGAATAACTGGCCAATACTTATCATACTTTGACATCATGTTATGTATTATATTATATTCACACAGTAACTATAATGGCATTGTTTTAAGTTAAGTCTTCTTTTTATTTAATTTAAGTCTTATTCACACAATAACTATAACGTATCTATTAAATTCATGTGGAAGTGTGGAACTAATACATATAATATCTACAAAAGCAAGTACTGTCATCTTGATAGGACTCTACCTTGTCAGCGGGTTGACCCATATGGGTCCAACGGATCCTGGTTCAATTACCTTGACCCAGTCAATAAAGAACAAAGATTTAGGGCTGAATTAATGGGGGGTTGACTGCTATTGGAGTGAAAGTCAAGAACAGAGTCAAAGGGTTGAATTTCGGGGCTAAACTTTAGGATTAGTAACCTCTCTATTTCTTATTTAAGTATTTCATTTCTGCCCAAGTTGGCGTGTCTTGTTTAGTTTGATTATCTAAGTGTTTTTGTATTGGAGATTAGCCATCTCGAATCAGGCCAACTATCTTATTATTTCAATAAATCAGCCCTTTATTTTCCGGTATCTATCATTTGGTTTCGTTGCCGGGACACCTGATGGTGCAGACCCGGAGCTACCAGATTAGAGGCAGCGGATTTTTTTATGATTCAACCGCTGCACAATTGGAGATCACTTCAGAAAAACTCGATTCCTTGTTATCTCTGAAGAATGATATTGCAGCGATCAGGGAAGCTTGGCTAGCAAGACAAACACAGTTAACCAAGAAACCCGAGGATAAGCCTAACAGACCACTCCCAGGTCCGGTGAAAGAGGAAGATCTTGATAGCATCGACGAAGATCGATTTGAGCACGTCTTGGGGGGTCAATCGAAGATCGGCGACCATGTCTTGGGTGGTCAATTGAAGATCAGCTACCATGACTTGGGTGGTCAACTAAAGATTCGCGATGGTGTTTATGCAATCAAAGGCAGTGTTCGATTGAAGGTAAGAGATGGCATAGAGAAGATTTGGTTAACTAATCAGCCTATGGCTGTCCATTCTTCTACTGATGGTGACTACAAGGTTTGGGTTAACGATCATGAAAAGGTTGCAGTTCATAGATGGAAGCAGAAAAAGAAACAACTGTTGATGGCCAAGGAATTTTTTATTGACTGCAGTCCCAGTTTCACTTATTTTCGACTTGAGGACAAGTCGTTTTTCCGGGCGGGTAGTATTGATAGGACTCTACCTTGTCAGCGGGTTGACCCATATGGGTCCAACGGATCCTGGTTCAATTACCTTGATCCAGTCAATGAAGAACAAAGATTTAGGGCTGAATTAATGGGGGGTTGACTGCTATTGGAGTGAAAGTCAAGAACAGAGTCAAAGGGCTGAATTTAGGGGCTAAACTTTAGGATTAGTAACCTCTCTATTTCTTATTTAAATATTTCATTTCTGCCCAAGTTGGCATGTCTTGTTTAGTTTGATTATCTAAGTGTTTTTGTATTGGAGATTAGCCATCTCGAATCAGGCCAACTATCTTATTATTTCAATAAACCAGCCCTTTATTTTCCATTATCTATCACATCTTTTCGAACATTATAAAGCAAGAACTATAGGCAAAACACATAACTCAAAAGTCCATAAACAATCAGCCGAACAAAGACCCAAGAAAAAGTTAGCGTATAAGTCTAGTAGAGACCGGATGGAGTGATGACGAAGATGAATCGTCCTCTGATCGTTTCTTTGGAGTGAATGAGAGAAGGCAGAACTCCAAATGTCTTGAGTTAGTCGGTCTGTTGCGTAAACTGTGTAAGGCTAAGGCATGACACTAATTTTTTGGAAACTTAAAATTCTTATTAGGAAATAAAAAGATTTACGTTCGGGATTGGGAAATTGAAATTTTAGGCTAATGGGTGACTTTTGAGTTTCCATAATTATAAAAAAATAATATGTATATTTATATATAAAAAAATATAGAAAGAATATGGGGTAAACGGGTATACTTTATCGGGTAAATGGGTCGGGTAAACGGGTATACTTTATCGGGTAGTCGGGTCGGTTAAAAGGGAATATCATCAAATCCCAAACCCGTCCCAAACCCGTGAAAAAAATAAAACTAATCCTATACTCGGTCCCAAACCCAATTACTAGATCCAAACCCGTCCCAAATGATTCGAGTTTCGGGTTTACCTATCGGATTCGGGTTCGATTGCCATCCCTATATAAAATCCTGCTATTTAGTCGTTTTCCTCATGAGCAAAATGGTCATTTTAAGCATTAATATATATATAAATAAAATAAAAAACCTCAAAACAACTAATCAACTCTCAGCTCCCTTCTCTTACTCCCGCCCCCCACCCCCCCCCCCCGCTCTCTATCTTTCCCTTTCTCCTCTCTCTAACACCACCGCCACCTCCTCCCCCTTTCTCACCACCGCCACCATTACCTCCTCACCACAGCCGCCACCACCACTGTTCTGCACGACCAACCGCCCCACCTGCCACCGCCCCTGAGGCCAGATCTGAGGAGGAGAAGAACAGATGCGGCTGTTTTAAGGAGAACATATCTGGGGAAGAGAATAACAAATGGGCGGCGGCCACCACCAGATCTAAAAATCTTAAGAAACAAGCATTTTTAATCATGGAATCACTAATTAAATAATCAAGCATTATCTAGTAATCTTATAATCAATCGACTAATAAATAAAAGTTATCAAATAAACTATTAAACTAGCTTATTAACTTTTTTTTTTTTTTTGAACAGCAACAACGAAACATTTTATTCATCATGGCCAAATCCCGACCCATAGCAAGATGCTATGCAGTCAATACAAACATCCTCAAGGAAACATACAATCAAGAAACAGATCTACATCCCCACTAAGCCGAAACAAAAATAAACAAACAAACAAGGAAACTCAATCAAGGCTCTAAACCCCTAAGATCGAATTTTTTCCAATCTTCCCACGATATCCCGGATATCTTTGTCCTAAGTTTTACCCAGTCAAAAGCTTCTTCCTTGATGTCTTCCACGATCTTTGAAGGAGTTGCATTAGAATCATTGAAAACTTTGTAATTTCTGTTCTTCCATAATGACCATACAGCCAAGAGATGAATGGCATAAATGATTCTTTCCTTCCTCCTAGGCCAATCTTGTTTCTCCAACAGCCTAGTTTTTAAACTTTCGTTGTGATTCCTTCCAGGAGTATACATCCAAGACCATAATAGCAGCCATACCTCTTTAGCAAACAGACACTGGATGAATATATGATCTGCCGTTTCTGGAGCAGCCCCACAGACCTTGCAGACCGTCGATCCGACCTGTATTCCTCTACTAGCCAGCGCTATCTTTGTTGGGATCCTTCCTTCGGCCGCCCTCCAAACGAATAAGTTCACTTTTGCTGTCGCTATTTTGCTCCATTCAAAGACACCCGGGGCCATATTGACGTCAATACTCCCGGCAATCTCCTTTCTGACGTCTTTCACCGAAAATCCCTTTGCTGTGTTTTCTTTCCAGCTCCACATATCATCGTTTCGCCCCACTGATTGTTGTAATAATATTGCACTTAAGGCCTCCCATTCTTTCTTCTCTTCACTACTTGTTGGTAACCTACTCCATTTCCAATCCCATAACACTCCCCCTTGATTTAATTTGTAGTTTTGTTGCACCGAGTTCCTCTTATTTTTCGCTAAGTTATACGAGAGTGGGAATTCATCTTTTAGTGACCCACTGGTGGCCCACGTATCTAGCCAAAACATTGTTTTATTCCCAGAGCCAACTTTGCTTCTAAGACTCTTGTTTACATCAATGCCGATCTTCGAAAAGTCTCCTTCCACACCAACTATTGATTTCCAAACTCCTGTTAAAGATTTTTTCAACGGAACATTTTTTGCAACTCTCTTGTTGCAATGTATCGCTTCAATTACCTTGACCCACAGCTGTTCCGAATCTACTTTTAGCCTCCATCTCCATTTCATCATTAGAGCCAAATTCATATCTCTAATACCCCCTATACCCAGCCCACCCATGCTTTTTGCCGCTATAATTCTTTCCCACCTCATCCATCTTATCTTATTAACACTCCCGCAGCCCCCCCATAGAAACCTACTCCTTATACCTTCTAATATTTTAGCCACCTTTTTTGGTATTTTATACAACGAAAGGAAGTAATTCGGAAGAGAGCCCAGTACCGCTTTAACCAACGTTAACCTCCCAGCGAATGACAACAGTCTGGCTTTCCAATTCGATAACCTCTTGTGGAACTTATCTATTACTTCTTTCCAGTTGCACACCCTGTTCATGTTTGCTCCGACCTTAAGACCTAAATACGTGAATGGGAGTTGACCCATTTTGCAGTTAAGAGTGCCAGCCATGTTTTCCACTTCCGAATCAGTTAACCCAATTCCATACAGACAACTCTTGCTGTGGTTTACCTTCAGGCCCGACATCAAGAAGAAAACTCTCAATATTCTTCGTATCGAACACAAATTATCCTTGTCCCATAAACCCAAAAAGATGGAGTCATCGGCAAAGAACAAATGTGTTAAGCGTGGTCCGCTGTTTGGTAGTGCCAGCCCCTTAAATACACCTGTCTCGACTGCTTTTGCCATAAGGACATGCAACGCTTCCATAGCAATCGTGAATAAGAATGGCGATAACGGATCTCCCTGCCTCAACCCTCTCTTATACTGGAACTCCCCCGTTGGAGACCCGTTCACTAATACCGATGCCTTGCACGAGAACAGGATACCCATCATCCAAGTTCTCCACCGAGGGGGGAAGCCCATATGCATAAGCACCGATATTAGGAATTTCCAATTAAGAGTATCATAAGCCTTCTCTATGTCCGCTTTGAACAAAAAAATCTGCTTTTTTTGTTTTTTTGCCCATGCTACTACCTCGTTTAGAATCAACGGACCATCCACTATGTTACGGTTAGCAACGAAAGCAGATTGTTCGTGTGAGATAACACTGTTTAGGACCCCTTTTAACCGGTTCGCTAGAATCTTTGAAATAACTTTGTTAATCACACCAATGAGTGATATGGGCCTAAAATCAGAAAGAGTAACCGGGTCACTTACTTTTGGAATCAACGAGATGAAGGATGCACTACATGATTTCTGAATCGACCCGTGTAAATGAAACTCCTCCACCATATCTATCACATTCCTTTCGAGATCCTCCCAAAATTTCTTTATAAAAGCAAATGTAAACCCGTCAGGGCCTGGTGCTTTATCTGCCCCACACTCCCACACCGCAGCTTTAATTTCTTCCTTTGTGAACTTTTCAATTAATTGGTTCGCTTCCAAATCCGATAACTTCGAGAATCCTTCTGATGGCATACGAGGTCTGGATTCAACGGGTTCCATAAATTTTTTTCTCATGTTTTCTTGGATGTATTTCATGATTATCAAAGGGTCAACAACCCACGATCCACCGATCCAAAACCCATTGACTCTGTTTTTCACCTTGTTGCAACTAAACCTTAATAAAATAAACTATAATAATCAAGGGTTAATGGATTTAAACACCCCCAATTATTGTCATTTAGCCGCTGGCACTCTCAATTTTGATTTTGGCTCAAACCACTCCCAACTTAACACATTGTTTGTCATGGCATCCCCTCGTTAAATAAACACTAACTGGGTTAGGAAAATATGCCTACGTGTCATTTTAATCTGACGTGGCATGTATGACGTGGCCACTTTTTAATGAAGTGGCTTGTTTCAGATGAGGTGTGATGCTGACATGGCTCCTCTCTCTCTCTACATCTCTCCCCCGCCTCCCTCTCTCCATCAAAAACCATCACCGCCCACCACCGAACCCCCTGCCACCATTCACCACCATCATCATTTACACCAGCCGCCATTTACCACCACCCACCAACGCCTTACCTGCCATCATCCTCCCACCACCGCAAAACATGAAATGTTTCCATTCCCAAGTTTAGTAAGAGCATGGGCCACACAAAACATGCATTGCACATGCTCGGTTCAATAATCAATAGTGGACAGTTCAACTACTGTTCTTTATCGCTTTATGTTGAATAGGCTTAATGTTCAACTATTGAAAACCAATCAGAAAATGACATGTATAGACATTTATGTAGAAGATGATAACCTGCAACAATGGTGTTCAAAGGCAGATTATTCCATTCGAAAAAATCATCCGACATTTCAAGCCCTGAGGGATCCAACAGCCCTAGATCCACCAGTTCTAGCTCCAGTTCACCGATCAAGTCCGACAAAAAGAAACCTAAATCCATCGCTAAAGACGATCATAATCATCCGTCAATCGGTTCTTCGTTTCGTCAAATTCAAGTCAAAGATGCGTCAAATTCGCCTTCAATTTCCAAGGATCGAAGCCGTAGTAAGAAGGATGTACCTCAAAATGTTCAGAATTCGAGTTCGATCGCCGGAAAACCTAGTTTGGGAGCAGGAATGGCGGCAGGATCGTCCGGTTTGAACCGGAAAGCGGCGGCGGAAGGTCCAGCGACGGTTTCTCCGATTCTGGCGTCGTCGCTAGGGTTGAATCGGCAATGGAACTAGTTTTAAGGAGGGATTTAAACGAAGAAGATGGGACATGTTTGTAATTTAACAGGTTTAAATTACACATCACACATGCCATGTATGATTACATTGACACGTAGGCTTATTTTTCTAACCAAGTTAGTGTTTATTTAACGAGGGTGTGCCATGACAAACAATGTGTTAAGTTAGGAGTGGTGTGAGCCAAAGTCAAAGTTGAGAGTGCCAGCGGCCAAATGGCAATAGTTGGGGGTGTTTAAATCCATTAACCCAATAATCAATAATCATATTGGAAACTAGAAATATAATTTCGGAATTGAAAACAACTAAGAAAAATTCAATTGAAGAAGTTGAACGCTGATAAGTGGATTACCTGATCGATGTCGTAACGTCGGTAAAAAAAATATATCTAAAAAGTGTCCTAATCATTTTTACTAGTTAAGAGTAAGTAGGATGTCGAATCCACGGAGAATTAGTGCAAAGTGTTAAAGTTTATTGCTTTTAGTAGTTTGATTATTTTAGTTGTAAACAGTTGTGAGAAAAAGACCAATCTCCGGGTTTTCGGGTTGTGACGAAAATCAGGTAACCTAGTTACTACCAATTGGAAATCACATAGACATGTTTTGTTAATCTACTTGTTTGCTAAATAACTAACAGATGATATACTTGGTTGCAATGATCCATGATCGAAACCTAAAGATTGATGCGACTGAATAATAACCTAGTTAATTACCAATCCTAGATTTTATTAAATGTCAGGCATTGCAAGAACAACCATTCGTGAGCTGTTGTGTGTGTGTGAGTTATTAAAGGTAAGGGCGCCATTGATAAGAATAGGAAAAGAGAGGACTTCATCCCATAACATGCTAGCTATTGAGAAGAGACAATAGAGCCCCTGATTGATGTGGCGTTGTAGAGCCCCTATCACCTCTAAACCAAACCATGCAGCCTAAATATATAAACTCAAGTTTGTTAATTAAGAGTGAATGATAAGGAAAGAAACTATTAAAAAGACAATAATCATAAATGTTCATCGGAGCTAAAACTATTGGTTGTTTAAACTATTAGCAAGTCACTAAGTATTAGTTTTTTTTTTTTGAAAAGTAAAAAAAAAAAAAAAAAAAAAAACTGAACATCAAATGTGTCGACTAGAACACGACATGATTTTTGTATGTTTAGATTATGATTTATGTTTTGATATGAATAAATATGTAATTCGGGTTAGGATTCACCTTTTATCTCAGCAACCCGAAATCATGGACGAAGGAATGGAATGGACGGGGTAATGGAATGGACGAGGGAATGCAATGGATCATTACCATTTCATGTCTTGTTTGGTTACCATGTGAATGAAATGAATTATTATTGTGTATTGTTCGGTAGGCAAGAAAAACGGGGTAATAAAATTAGCGGTGAGTGGTGGTGGTGGTCGGTGGTAGTGATTATGGGTGGTTATAGGTGGCGGTGGTGGGTGACGGCGGCGGCGATGGGTGGTGGTGGTGGCGGCGAGTGGCGGTGCGACGGTGACGACGAGTGGTGGTGGGGACAAGGTGGCCGTTGGTGGTGGGTGGCAGCAAAGGTGGCGGTTGGTGGTGGCGGCGGCGGTTGGTGGTGGCGGCGGCGGTTGGTGGTGGCGGTGGTGGTGGTGGTGGTGGTGGCGTCGACGATGGTGGTGGGCGGCGGCGGCGAGTGGCGTTTGCGGTTGGTCGCAGCTGTGGGTGATAACGGCGGCGGGTGGGTGGCGGGAGCGGACGGCGGGGGTGGCGGTGGCTGTCGGGGTGAGGTGGTGGCGGGTGGCGGCGATGGCGGTGGTGGGTGGTGGTGGTGGTGGGTTGTGGCGAAGGTCGTGGGTTATGGTGTTGTTGATGAATAGTGCAAGATGGGATGGAATGGAAAAAAAACATGGGGGGTGGAAGGAATGATTTTGAGGGAATGAAATGCCTTTTGGAATGGGTGATTCCATTCCATTGACCAACCAAACACTCTTTTCTTCATTCCCTCGTAATCACTCATTCCATTCCATCTCTTATTCCTGCATACCAAACACTACCTTAAGGTGCAACCTGTTAACCCAAGACGGTTAGACCCATGGGCGAAGCTTTTAAGGGGCGGGAGGGGGCGGCCAACCCCCCGAACTTTTCGCTCAGTAGCCGACCCCCCGAACTTTTTGCTCAGTAGTAGTGGAGAGTATGTAGTTTTCATATAGAAATTTTTAGGTATATACGTTTTCGACCCCCGGTTTTATAGATAATTTTAGGTCCGGTTACTTCCGTCCCCTCGATCGGAAATCTCAAGCTTCGCCACTCGTTAGACCCCTAGTTTGACCATTCATATAGTGCTATCATAGATGACGTATAGGATGACATCTTTTATTTTTGGGCATTCGATGAGGAAAACAAAGTCCACACAATGATAAATATCACAACTTGACAAACCTCATCCTAGATTTTTCTAGCTTCTCGAACCGACACCAAAACTTTGAGAATCTGGTGAATACCTTTGTGTTTTTTCTACATGAAGATTCATTATCACGAAGATGTAGATATAGTTATAGTAGGTGCTGGATTAGCTGGTCTAACCAGAGGCGGATTTAGAGGTAAAGACCGGGTTCCCAGGAACCCAGTCTTTTCGGAAAAAAACGATTTTTTGTAGTGTAAATCTTGTATGATTTGGAAAAAAAACGTTTTTTTGTAGTGTAAACCTTGTATGATTTGGAAAAAGGAACCCAGTGATTTCTCCGGCTGGATCCGCCACTGGGTCTAACCACAGCGTTAGCCCTTCACAGGTATGTGTGTACCATCTTTTTAAATATATTCACTTGTACCCATCCCCATGTATGTATATAATATTATGGTTGCTAGATTATTGAGTTATTTAGGTTCGACCACATTTGAGTCGTGTTTGCTTTGTTGAGCAAGGCTTTTTTGAATACTTTCGGGCTATTCAAACTTTTGAATATCGAGCTGGAATCTTGCTCAAGCCAGTCTCAAGCTTACAATGCTCGCTAGCATGGCCGGCCCTGGGGTGGGCGGGGAGGACCACCAGCCAGGATCTGATATTTCGAGGGGCACATTTTTTTATGAAAAAACCAGATATGTATATGTAAGGGTGAGAGGGGCACTCCCCTAAGAGGGGAGTCCCCTCTCTTACGCATAACCAATCAGCATATGCCACGTCAACTCCCCTCTTAAACTCCCCTAACACCCTAAATTGATGGCGGCACTCCCCTCTTAGGGGACTTGGTTTTTTTTTTTTTTTTTTATTTGTTGTAATTATGCATGTTTATAAAAAAATATTAATAAAAATTAAATAAAATTTAACAAAAGACATTTCAAAGTAGAAAATAAAAATAAAAATTAAATTCAAACTAGAAAATTAAAATTACATTCAAACTAGAAAATAAAAATTACATTAAAACTAGAAAATAAAAATTACATTAAAACTAGAAAATTAAAATTTTAGAAATCGCATGGCCACCCGACTTGTTAGCGATGTCGCGCTTTCGGGCGAGGATGAACGACAACATATTTGGCGGAGTATCGTCGTGCGGCTTGAGGAATGTTTTCATATCTCGATCGTAATTGTAGTTTTTCATCGTCGTAAATAAGTAGAGGACGTTCAACATTTCCTCGTGTAGATGGAACTTGTGGGGAACGAAAACCATATGGGTCGAAGGCGGGGGATTGAGGAGCATCCATTGATAACAAATTTTGAAAATAGCCGAAATTGGGTTGAAGGTTGGGTGGTTGGGTGTTGTAAAAGGAGGGGTGTGAAGGTTGTTGGAAAAAAAACGGGGGTTGTGAAGTATATCCGAAAGGGGGTTGTGGTTGTGCACTTGCACCGCTCGAACCACCACGAGACGGTTGCGAGCCCCGTCCCTTAGGTTTTTTCTTGGCTTCGCGGGGTTGGTTCTCCATTGCTCGGTTTGAAGTGGGTATGGTTTGAGAGTATAAAAAATTAGTGAAGTGGGTGTGGTTTGAGAGTATAAAAAATTAGTGGTGGGTGTGGTTATTTATATTTGTTTAAAAAGTGAATTTTTTTTTAAAAAATTTGACCGTTTAAAATGTAGCCGTTCCTCAAACCTCGTGCCAATTCAACGCGGTGAACAAGTGCCGAATCCCCTCCCCGAATCGGGTCCCCGCGGTGATGGCGGCGGTGTTCCGAATCGGGGAATGGGGTCACCGCACCCTCTCCCCGAGAATGCCCCGGATACCCTAAAATATTTTTTTTAATAGGGTACACCCATACAAACATAAACATAGGCCCTCTTACAAAAGTATTCTTATGGTTTAGATTAATTATTAACCCCTTTGGCATTAGGTTTAGACCTTTAGTGAGCCAAATACCCAATTTCGTTAAGGCCTAAGGGTACATTTTTTCGAGCTCGAACAAGGTACACGAATTCTCAGGGCCGGCCCTGCTCGCTAGCAATTGAACGTAGCTCAAGCTTAGCCTAAAATTTTCTATTGGTCCGAGTTGGATAGTTTGCAAGCTTAATTATTCGCAACTTAAAACAGTCATAACTATGCATTAGGAGCCCCAATTGTGTTTTGTATCGGATGATAATATATTATAAGGCCTATATGTAGACAACAAAGATATATAAATACAAAAATACAAACTAGGCTTTATCATTTAACTCCGAAGACTTTATGAAGGTTGGGGTTAAGGGCCTTGGTGTTGGAATCGTCGGGAAGTTTACGAGTTACCGGATTTGCACTTACGCTATGGACCAACGCTTGGAAGGCGCTAGATGTTGTAGGGATCGGGGATTCACTTAGACAAAAGTGTATCCAAATAAAAGGGTAAAACTTTCATTAAACAAATCACATAAATTTGGATTATCCTCCTACTTTGAAACAAGACTTTGAAGTAATTTTTTGGTTGTTAGATTGAAAATGGTCTCTCCTGATACTGGTCTTTTTACTTCCGGGCAACCTCTGGACAAAGATGAAAAATTGTAAGCCACCTCTTTTTAACCTAGAGTGTTAAACATTAGTTTTTTACAAAAAGTACACACCCAATAACATAGTGTTAGAGCATTCACATCCATTCCACCATATTTTCACCCTAAATTATATTAAAAAACACTACATTTTCTCTCTCCTTTTCAATTAAATAATATTTTTATACCTTTATCATTACATTTTTCTCTCTCCTTCACTCACAATCACTTTCAAAATATATTAAAAAATTAAAGAGGGTGAACAGTGTCCCCCCAAATATACAGATGAACAGTAACATTTTCTCTCTCCTCCACTTACAACCACTTTTTATACTCTTTATATTATAAAAACTTCACACACACAATTTGATGGATTGGATGTGAATGCTCTAAGAGCATATTATAAATAAAGTTATTGTAAATGTTGTGAGTTGAAGAAACATAAAATTTTACTGTTCATCTGTATATTTGTGGGTATACTGTTCGTCCTCTATAATTTTTTAATATATTTTAAAAGTGGTTATGAATGGTGGAGAGAGAAAATATAATGATAAAAATATAAAAAATATTATTTAATTGAAAGTAGAGAGAATATGTAATTGTTTTTAGTGTAATTATAAGATAGATTTGATACAAGGGTTGTAAAATGTTCTTAGGTCGTTAAAACTACTAGAAAACCAGAAAAATAGGTCATAAAATTAGTGACAGAAGTCATGATGATTGGAAAAATAGCCGCCGGTTGCAAAATAGCTGCAACTCTTGCGACCTTCCAATTTCCATTTCAGTCATAAAGCAGTCTAAAAAAGTAAAACAATAATTACTTAAAAGTAAATTATAGCATTTGTAGAAGAAAAAAGACCAACACAAATCAACGCAAAATGAAAAAAAAAACAATAAATATAAATTTAATTTAGTTATCAATCACCAAACGGTCGCAAATTCTATGACAAAGGAAATTTGCAACCGTAAATGTGGTCGCATATACCAAGTTTTCTAATTGTGTGATAAACTTAACTATAATATAGCAAGGATTATGAAAGCCGATGCATTAGGCGAAAGGATTTACTAGAGGCTATAGTGAACGAACTGCCACCAGACACCATTAGATACTCTTCAAAGGTTGTGACGATTGAGGAACTTGACCGATTTAAAATAGTGCACCTAGCTGATGGGTTCATTCTCAAAACCAAGGTACGTTTATACAACTTTGGTTTCCTAAACAAAGTTACATGGTAATCGTGTTGGGTTGACAGGTTAACATATGTTTTGGTTGGTGGATTAAATGATGAATGGTTTTTTTTTTTTTTTTTGGAACGGCAACTTTCATTAAAAAAATGATGAATGGTTAAATATGTCAATCCGATCCATTTAATTAAATAGTTCAACACGAACACGGCCCGTTTACTTAAACTTAACCCAAATACAACTTGTTTATTAAAAGGGTATTGAAATGACAATCTAATACCTGATTAGTTAAGTTATTATATTTAGGTATTGATTGGGTGTGACGGGATTAACTCGGTTGTGGCTAGATGGTTGGCTCTTCCAGCTCCTGTAAGAGTTGGGAGATCGGCTATTCGGGGTTTGGTGGAATTCCCAAACGGCTCGGGTTTTGATCCTAAGTCCTATCTCAGCTTTGGAGGTGGTACGCGCTTTGGTTTTCGACCCGTTGATGACAAGAATGTGTACTGGTTTTGCACATTTGCCTCGTCACAAGTTCCATCTTGTAAGTATCCGGTTCAAGCCCATGGCCTAGTGGTGTTGGTGATTATCCCTCACAAAAGTGGTGTGGGGTCAAATCCCTACATGTGTAGGTTGATAGGTGGTTTAGGTGTATAAAAGTCGCTCTTCAAAAAAAGTATTTGGTTCAAATATTGGATGTCATAAGTTGTTCAAGAAATACTAGCTTAGCAATAAACACTAACTAATATATTCTATTTAATGATATATTGTGTTTTCATTGTTATAGACGATGATGAGATTCAAGAAAACCCGATGAAAATGAAGCAATTTGTACTAGGCCTGATCAACAAAATGCCACGAGAAGCACAAGAAGTGGTGGAAAAGACGTCGCCAAGCAACATGTCTTATTCAACATTAAAGTTGAGATTGCCATGGGATGTTTTATTCGGAAACACAGTGAAAGAAAATGTTTGCGTAGCCGGGGATGCCCTTCATCCCATGACTCCTGACATAAACCAAGGCGGATGTTCGGCGCTAGAAGACGCCATTGTGCTAGGTAGGTGTCTAGGTGAGGCTTTTTTGAAGAAATCAAGTGAAAATGACGATGAATTTGATAGAATTGAAAAGGGTTTGTTGAAATATGGCAAGGAGAGGAGATGGAGAAGTGTTAGTCTCATTAGTGTTGCATATTGTGTGGGGTTTATACAACAAAGCAAGGGAAAAGTGATGAGTTTCTTGAGGAAAGTATGGTTATCTAACTATACATCTACTGCCTTGCTTAAGATGGCTAATTATGATTGTGGTGATCTTGTTTCTTGAAGCATATATGTGACACCGGTGGTCACAGGTATTTAGGTGGTGTTCACCCATCTACACTCATTTTAAGTTAATTACCAACTAATGTAACACTAACTCAAATTGATTTATTGTATACTTTTATTGACCTAGATTGGCCCCTAGTAGACTTAAATTGACCCACTATATAACTTTAGTAGAACAATAAACCTATGAGCAAATTCTTTTTACTCATGTTTCTTGATAAGTGTGTCAACCGGTGGGTTTGATCAGAACAAATAAACAAATAAGTACTTTAGTTTCAAGTCAATGTTCACCACAGAAGAAGCTTTAAATTAATTGTGATCAGCATAATATAACGTGACCCATGACTTGAGGTTTAATTAACCGGAATTGTTTTCACAATGTCCATGAGCCCTCATCATGGCTTACCATCACATTGTACGGAAGCAACATGTGGTAGAATGTCAATGTGGACTTGAACATGCATTTAAGTACATACAGAAAAACAACCTTTCATTTCTTGCTTTCGTACCTCTGCCTGCCTCTTCAGGATTATATTTACTGTAAAAGGTCAGACATAATAGTTAGTTAGGTACCTTCATTTGGTACTTGTGTCAAAACCATTTATTATTAATCTTTGGCCCCGATCATTTCCTCATGAGTGTGTGTAATCATTTTGTTTTATGATGACAAAAGAACCCAACCCACACATGAAAATCAGTAAACCTAAAACATTTGAGATGGCTAGGCGGGTATATGATTAGAATTTATTTTTTGGCATTAGCTGATATTTGTCCGATTAACCAAACCATTTTACCTGCATTATATTATATAATTTTAGAAAATATAAATGTTGAAGGTGTTAGAAACATAAGGTTATAGAAGTGTAGCTATTCATTATATATTTCAAGTCATTTTTTAGGTGAGTTTTAGATCGTGTTTCGGGTAATAGCCATCCAACGAGTAATTTTCAACCACATAAGACTATAACGGGTCAACCTAATATCCGTTGTCTACCCGTGACCCTGATAAGTAATGTGTAGCAGGTATGCGATATATACAAGGCATGGTTTTATAAATAGCTATAGAATTACTAAAACTCATCTCATACCTATTGTTATTCATATAAAATATGTTATTGATAATGTTATAATTCTATCTTTGCCACATAAAACCAACACTATTTGCTATTAAAAAAGTGTTTGAAATGTATTAGTTTGCGTTTAAAATTTATTAAATGGTTGTTTTGATTAAGATGCTTTGAATTACAGAAATCTCTTAATTGATGAACACATGGCCAGAGAATCATACGGACAGCAAAGGAAAATGATCACGTACGTACTAATAATTTTTTTATAAGGAATTTTTATATTAATTTTGAACGCGTTAACATTTTCTTAATAAGCAATTTTACCTTAATTTAAAGTTTATCAATCTTATAGTTACAAATCAAATTAAATACAACATAAGAAGAATTATTTTAATAATTATTGATGAATTGCATCAATTAAAATGGTAACAGTAGATGAAAATATAGTAGACAATATGTGACTTGGTATTAAAACTTATTATATGAACCGACACCCTCCTATTATATTTTATTTTTAGGAGGTCAATTCTAGATCAATCATTAAGCCAAATCGTAGATAGAGGAGATGAATGATGGGCCTACTTATTAATTCCCTACCCATGTTATACAACACTTTTTTAAGGATGACATTCTTTGTTTTTCTTTTTGGTTATTCTCGGTTTCTAAGCAAGTTGATTTGAGGTTCGATTAAATTCAAATTAGACTCGTTTAATATAGAAAAGCATGATTTGAGAGTAAGTTCTACTTGTAAGAGCTTGGTTTAGACTAAATTCATTTATTAAATACTTGTTAGTTATCGTTCATATATAGAAAAGCATGTTAACATTGTTATTTAGTTTTTTAATAATATTTATATGCAATAATACCCACTCATAACTGTATATTATATATAACTAGAGTATTTCTCCGCGCGTTGCGGCGGTACGTTACCGAATGCATTCGATGGATATTGGTTCAATTCTTTACGGTATGGGTACGATACATGCAATAGGTATAGAAACCAACACGTGTTTTATATCGACTGAATACAATAAAAGAGAACATAGGTAACGACACTAATGATCAAACGATATCGATCGGTTCAGATCATCACGGTATCGGTATCGATATTTTATTTATCATCGCAAACACACTTGTAACTGAAATCCATAATAATGAATACGTGTACCGATACCGATGTTACTTGGTACGATGCCGATATCATTCTAATTACGTAATTACTTTGTGAATAGGAGTGTTTTATTTCTTCTTTGATAACATTGCATGATATATAATATATAACATTGCTTAATGTCAAACAATATTCATAATAATATACATTTATCTCATGTTATATTATATCAAAAGATATAAAAGAAATATATAAATTATATAGTGTGAAAAGAAACTATTAATAAAATACTATTAAAATTTTATTACTGTTCATGAAGAGTTGGAATTCATATGTATAACTAATGAGACTCCCGTGCTCCGCGGCGGGTATACGAACGGTATCTACTCGATTCGTTAAAATATCTCACGGTATCGGTTCATTTCTTATAGAAACCAAATGAGATACGCTTAAAAGGATATCGACACATGTTTTGGATCGATCAAAAACTATAGAAACAATATTATGAAATCAGTACCGATTTTGTTCAAGTGAGGCACCGGTTTGGTCACTGGCAATCGCTATAGCATACGCTACTAAAAATACTCAATACAACTTTATTTTTAATGAGTTTTACAACGTCACGTCAAGAAACCATAAAAACGAATACGAAACTGATACCCATATAGTTCAAACAGTATCGGTTCGGTTCTTCACACTAAAGAACAAAAAAAATCAACTACATTTACCCATTTGATTAAAAATTGTATCGAATCATAGATTAAAATAAGAATGTTGCAACGGCGTATTAAAATTTTATATTATGTTAACTAGATAACAAAAAAAGATAAACGGTGTAACTGTATATAAAAAAAACTCAACGAATATTGTATCACCATGTCGAGAAAACCGTAAAACCAAATATAACAGCGGTATCCATGTTCGCATGAATAATAGTTTTATCGATAAAAATAAACGCGTCTTATTTCGAAAGTTTAGCAAACGTCATATTATATTACTCAAATAACCAAAGGCGTAAACGACTTATAAAACGTCACTTTATATTGCTTAAATAAGGAAAAGGTAAACAACATCATTTTATATTACTGTATACAACTCAGTTTCAAATATAACTTACGTCTAAAGGTAGATAAAAGGTAAACGACACCACTTTATATTATTGTGTACAATTCGTAATTTTACAAAATATTTAAGTTATAAGCGAAAAACGAAATATATTCAAAAGCAATTATAAGAATAAAATATTATAATAGTTATATTAAAAAAACAGTTATAAAAAAATAAAAAGCTTTTTTAATGTACTCCATTTTAACAATTTACTAAAAAATAATTAAGAATACAAAACTAAAAGTTAAAATATTAAAATATTTTATTTGAGCACTGTTCAAGTACTTTATAAATGTAAGATATAAGAATATATGTAAGTGCTATTACATTCATACAAGTAATTACCTTACAAGTTTAAACATATGCATCATCATCATACTTAGGAAATTTCATCAATAGAAAAGCTTAGGTAGGATTTAAAGAGGATAGATGTAGACAACCTTACTTCTATCCTGTAAGAATAGAGAGGCTGCTTCCAGTGAGACCCCCGACTCGATTGTAGTTTTGTATCAAGCCTTGGACCTAAGACACATAACACTCAAACAATCGGGACAGAGACTGGTTGGTGCATGTACCCCCGTGTCTTTCAGCTATCAACGTCACCACATGATGCATGATTAATCATCGACCGCTTTAACGTTATTTTCACGAAATTAGTAAAATAACGTTAAAGTTAGTACCCTTTCACTTTTGCCCCTCCCCCCGAGCGCCCACACATATATGCATTATATGTGCACACCGCAAGCGAAGAATGTTTAAACATGTACAGTGTGTAATATTAAGACTCAGATTCAATTTTGTTTTTGAAATGAACATCAATTTAAACTTGAACCCGAGCTTGGTTGGTTGTTGGTGTGATTGTAATTATAAAAATAAAATAAAGTGTCTCTAAGTTATCAACTTAAATATGTGATCAAATCGGGTATCTTCAAAAAGCAAGACCATGTCCAAACCTTTACAATCTGGATTTTCTGAAACAATTTGTCATCTTTGAGGGATTTTTGAATCCAAGTATTTGTTTTCTTTCCCCCAAAACTCTGCAAAGAAATAATGGCATATTAAAAAAATCAATGTAAAAAAATATAATTGCATTGCATATATATTTTTTAACTTTATTAGAATTTAGATCCACAACAGGTCAAACTAAAGCCATGTGAGACTCCATTTCATTTTTATTTTAATCTTTGTTTTTAATGCATTTTTTCTTCATTAAGCAACAATACAACATTAAACGTATATTATGCTGGTGAATTATAAGGCTTTACTTAGTTAGGACGAAGATTCAATGTACAATCTTTTTTATTAACTTTTTCAATCAAAGAAATTGCATTTTCTTTTGTTGTAAGCATGTCATCGTTCTTGTGGTAATTAGAAAAGTTGTGTAGATATTAACCATTAGGCATTAACTATGTTTTCTTTATCAAGAAAAAAAAACATGAATGTTTTTGTAACTAAATTAATAAGGTCCATCTTACCGGTCTATATATAGGGTGGATTACTTACACCAACTCTAAAAACTAAGGGACTGTTTGTTTAGTTCTTAATGGAGCTTTTAATAGTTCAGACATCTTACTAGGTCAGCACTTAATGGTTCAAACTGTTTGTTTTGCGAGCAGATGTATGAGTGGTTCAGACATTTGCCTCTGAATGGTTAAGTATTATACTGAGTCTGAATTTTTAAAACTTCTAATATGAGTTGGTCAGATATTTGTCTCTGAATGGTTAAGTATTATACTGACTCTTAATGATTCAGACATCTTATTTGTTCAACACTTAATGGTTCAGACCTATTACTGGTTGAGCAGTTAACCGTTCAAAAGTTGTCAAACAACCCCTAAATAACATCATAAATAATATACAAATTAAATAATAAATAAAAAATAGATTACTCCGGTACAAGCATCCGTTTGAAAAACAAGTATTTTTAAAGTGGTAAATGTGTAAGATATTACTTTTTTCTTGTCACTAAAATTGTGAGTTGTGTCATCTTTATACAAATCTCATATTTGTCGTGAACAAGAGCGTCTGACATCAAATATCATCAACACATTTTCAGTGATTTCGCTGTAAATTAAAAAATGTAATATACAGTTAAAATATTAGGATGAATCAACACATTTTCAGTGATTTTGCTATAGATTAAAAATGTAACTGACAGTTAAAATATTTGGATGATACAATGAACGGCCAATAAATCGTGGGCTCCAAGTAAATAAAACGGACGATATTCATTAGTACGAGAAATCGGATATATTATATACAAGCTAACACTAAAATTGATGAATATGTCTTTTGTCCCATCAAGATTGCAACCACTTCCCACTATCGGATGAAACAAAATTAATTATATTGGTTCAAGAAAATCCGACTCTTGACTTGTCATGTTTCAAAAATACGAGATCATTTATTTTTAAAAGGTGATGTCAAATCCAATTTTCATTTTGATGTTAACAACATGATAAAAGCAATGGTCTTGAAGGTTTGATCCATTCTAATGGGATGCCATGTGAATGCTATGTAGACAAATGGTTAGATAGAACGTGGGAATGATTGAATCAGATTCAGAATTTCTTCACCCTTGTGTAGGGATTTTTTTAATTCAAATAAATAATACTCCATTAATTAAACTTCTCTACTTGCAGATTTACATGTGATGATGTTGGGTTGGGTAGGTCCTTCCTTATTTAAGTAGCCCGTCCTCTAATCTTCTTGGCCATCTTCTCCTTAATTCCTCATTTGACTAATCAATCTCCTTTCAAGATCCAAAATGGCTAAATTTTGCGCTCTTCTCTTGTTATCTGCTATATGTTATTTGTTTGTTCATACCGATGCTTTTACTGCTTCGAGATGGATGAGAGCTCATGCAACCTTTTATGGAGGCAGTGATGCTTCCGGAACAATGGGTAAGCATGAAACTACTTGTTCTGTTGTTCATCTATGGTTAACTTATATTTTATAGGCATTAAACATTTTATTCTTGGTTTTTTATCCTTAATATAGGGTACGTATTATTTTAGACATTTTACTATCAAAGAAGCATTTTTTTTTTTTTACTCATCTATTTTTATGTTAGCTAAGGGTATTTTTGACATTTAAATAAAGCTTTACTTGTACTTTGACAAACATTTTTTACACATTCTAGCAGTTAACAACTAGAAAAGTTGTAGTCACCTCTAAGCCAAACCCATGAAACTTGCATAGCTTGGTTTGCCACTTCTTTTTTTTTTTTTTTTTTTTTTTTTTTTTGCTGATTTGAAGGTTGATTTGTGCAGGAGGGGCTTGTGGGTATGGCAACTTGTACTCATCGGGTTATGGTACAAGAACCGCTGCATTGAGTACCGCTCTTTTCAACGATGGTGCGGCTTGTGGACAATGTTACAAAATCATATGTGACTACAAAGCCGACCCAAAGTGGTGCCGAAAAGGAGTGTCCGTGACCATTACAGCCACAAACTTTTGTCCACCAAACTTTGCTCAGCCTAGCAACGCCGGAGGTTGGTGCAACCCACCACTCCAACATTTCGATATGGCTCAGCCTGCTTGGGAGAAAATCGGCATTTACAAAGGTGGAATCGTGCCCGTTATCTACCAAAGGTCACCCCTCTTTTCCTATTTATTTTTTCTCACACTATTCGCCGTTAAATCTTTACACTAGGAGTATTCATTTTTCGGTTACAGTTATGTTTGGTTTTTATTTACAACTGAATAAAATTAAAAAAAAACTTAATAAACCGAACTGATGGACACCCCTACTTGACACATAGGTCCCTAATATTTATAGTTTTATTGATTTTCAGAGTCCCATGCAAGAAACATGGTGGAGTTAGATTCACTATCAACGGACGAGATTATTTTGAGCTTGTTTTGATAACCAATGTTGGTGGGGCCGGAGCGATTCAATCAGTGAAGGTTAAGGGCTCGAAAACCGGATGGTTGCCGATGTCGAGAAATTGGGGGGCTAATTGGCAATCAAACTCGTATCTAAATGGCCAATCTATGTCATTTATGGTTACAACCACGGATGGTGTCACAAAGACCTTCTCCAATATCGTGCCTGCAAACTGGGGCTTTGGTCAAACTTATTCTAGTCGTCTACAATTCTAAAAGAGAAATACAGGAACACTGTGTGCTTGTGCTTCAGGGTTTAGAGTTTTGGGTTTTCTAAAGAGGCAGCGGCGTGCTTACTCTTTTTATAGAAGCAGCCTGCCGGGTTTTCTTTTGTCAGGTGGTTGTTTTAATAACTATATTGAAACGGGTTTTTCTAATTCTAACCCGGAAAACCCAGATTGTGTTGGTTATACTTGTGTATTCTTCAGTAATTATGTAATAAGAAGCACTATAATTCTTCTTTCTATACTGTTTTCTTGCATGGGCTAAAGTCCTATATTTAATACGAATGTGACAAGTTATTGACTTCAAAAATATGTCTCATTCTTTTCCTTTTATTGCACAAAATATAACTTTCTTGCAAACTATAATTTCATTATGCGGCATTTGTCGAATGGATTGGTGTAACATATAGAAAATAATGTGGGTCTATGTAATTTATATAAAATAGAATACAACTAACTATCTAACCACATTACTAAGTGTAACTAACTATTCTTGTTGAAATATCATAATATTCGTGTTTATTTTCAATTCAATATGTTGCCTTATATTGTGCCTTTTTTTAATCATTTCCTTTTTTCTTTCATATAACCGTTGCTAGCTGTCTTTGGGCTTTGGAGCATTGTTGGGCTGCTGGTTCTTTTGGGCTTTGTCAACTTAGGGCAGAAGCCCTTGTCTGTTATATAGGGTCGCTGGCTTTGGGTTCTACACAACAACAACAACAACACAACAGTACATCATCTATTCATCACAAGTCTGCGATTAACACCAGCAGAAGGTTCTGTTCAATTTTGTCTGTCTCGAAGGTCATAGAGACCGTTTCTAATCACTGTCTTTGTAACAGATCATTACTGATCTGAGTTGAGTGGCTGTGAGATTAAACCGGTAACTTAGCCGGAATAATTCTGTACCCATTTGGGATCAATCACGCCGACTGGTGGTTTTAATAAAGTCTTTCTGTTCTGTTGTGTGATATCTTGTCTTTGACCTGGTATCAGAGCACTAGGTGCTCTTGGGGTTCCTGTTCTGTCATCCGCTGCGTTCTAGGGTTTCCGGTCAAATCCGTTTTGGTAGTTGAAAGCCGTTGTTGTTTTCTGGAGTCTTGGTAGCTTCGTTTTGATTCTGCCGATTCTGGGTCTGGTGGCGTTCACTCTCTTGGAGGCTGCTGTAGTCGTACTGAAGAAGCAAACCCTAATTTCAAGGCTTCGTTTCTGTGCTGTGAAGAGGTCTCGTTGGTCTCTGTTAAGGGCAAACCAACAGACCTCGATATTTGTCTTCTGATCAGTTACTTGTAACCCTAAGTGAAGGTTACAAGCCTGATCCACTAAAGTTATCCGCACCCACTGTGAGCGTATTCTGACCCTTTCCTCCTGTTTTCTGTTCTTTGCATCATTGTGTCAGTGTGTCTAGGCATATTGATACCGGGTTAGTAAAGACCGGTTTGATTTGGGACACAGAGAGGGTTCACTCTATTGCATTTTTATTGATTATTTGTTTTCTGTTTAATTATCTGTGTTGATCTGTTCTTTGACTGTCTGTTATCATGCCTGATAAGAATAATGATTCTCTTGTTTCCACTAGTGGCACCCTTGTTAGTAAAATTGATGCTGGTGACCCACTTTACCTTCATCCTAGTGACTCGGCTAATCTGACCATTGTTAATATTAAACTGAAAGGCACCGATAATTACAATGTTTGGGCTAATGCTATGAACCTGGCTTTACAAGTTAAAAATAAATTAGGGTTTGTTGATGGTTCATGTGCTAGACCTACTAGGATGAAGTGTTAGGAAAACAGTGGGATCATTGTAATTCTATTGTTCTTACATGGATTTTGAATTCTGTGTCTGAAGAGTTATATTTGGGTCATGTTTATTCTAAGCTTGCCTCTGTAGTGTGGAAAGAACTAAAAGAAACTTATGATAAAGTTGATGGGTCGGTGGTCTTTAATTTGTATCAAAAAATTAATTCTTTTTCTCAAAATGGCATGCCTGTATCTGAGTATTATCATAAACTTAACTGCATGTGGAAACAATTAGATCAAATTCTATCTCTACCTACGTGTACTTGTGATGCTTCCAAACAATTTAATGATTTCAATCACTTGATTAAATTGATGCAGTTCTTAATGGGTCTCGACAGTGTTTACCAGTCTGTAAGAACTTCTCTGTTAACTATGGAAGTTCTTCCGTCTGTTAAGGAAGCCTTCTCTATTGTTTCCAGAGAAGAATCTCACAGGAATTCAAACAATTTTTCTGAAAAAATATCTAATAATCCTGTCGGCTTTGCTGTTAAAACCAGTCAATCGTTTGATTCAAAAAGGAAAAATGTTAGACCCCCTAACCCAAATCTTAAATGCTCACATTGTAACAAAATTGGACACACTGTTGAGAGATGTTATGAACTGGTTGGTTACCCCTCTTGGATGAAATCTAAAACGAGTGGTAATAAGGGAGGCAGGGTTAGTAATAATGTGGTTGTTGATGCTTCTGAAACTGCTTCATCGTCTACTGTGAATGGTTTAACAAATGAACAGATTGCGCAATTACTTAGCCTGTTGAATGATAAGTCCAGAAGTGAAACTCAAGGCAATAACTTTGCTGGTAGGTCTAATTATGTCTGTTTTAATAGTTACGCTGATATTTTTAAACCTACATGTGATTTTAAACCTGCTTATTGTTTTTCCAACTTTGGAAATAATGTGAAAACGGCTGGGTGGATAATTGATTCAGGGGCAAATCAACACATGATTACAGATGACACTAACCTTTTAAATCAAATGGATGTTACAGAATATAACATCAAAGTTAAACATCCCAATGGGACAAGTGCTTTAGTAACTAAGATTGGTGATGTTAAACTAAGTGATAAGGTTATCTTATATGATGTGTTTGTTATTCCTGATTATTGTGTCAATCTTGTTTCTGTTCATAAACTTGCCAAAGATTGCAATCTGACTTTTCTTTTGATGAACATAATTGTTATATTCAGGACTCTCAAACAAAGAAAGTCCTGGTGACTGGTAGTCAACTTGATGGTCTATATTTCTGTGGTAATTCTACTATGTCTAACAAGGTGTGTAATGCTAGTCTTGATGTTAATCTTTGGCATGCTAGATTAGGCCACCCTGCTGAACCTGTGTTGCATGTTTTAAAAGACAAAGTAGATATTAAAAAAGATGTTAAACTTGAGCCTTGTGAAACATGTCATAGGGCAAAACAACGTAGGGAACCATTTCCTTTAAGTGATCATAAGACTAAGTCTTTAGGAGACCTTGTACATCTTGATGTATGGGGTCCCTATAGGGTCCAAAGTAGGGATGGCTTTAGATATTTCCTCACAGTGGTTGATGATTACACACGAGTTGTTTGGGTCTATCTTATGAAAAATAAAGATGAAGTGTTTTACAATATAAAAGGGTTCTTCAATATGCTTAAAACCCAATTTAGTAAACACATTAAAATGTTCAGAAGTGATAACGGTACTGAGTTTATAAACAAACAAATGAAAGAGTTTTGTTACAATAATGGTATTATTCATCAAACCTCGTGTGTTCATACTCCACAACAAAATGGGATAGTTGAAAGGAAACATAGGCACCTTTTAAATGTTGCCAGAGCGTTATTGTTCCAAGCTGGATTTCCTCTTAAATTCTGGTCTGAATGTATTCTAACTGCTTCCTATTTGATTAACAGAACTCCGTCTTCTGTCTTAAATGGTAGGTCTCCTTATGAGCTTGTGTTTGGTTTTGCTCCTGTGTTGAGTCAGCTGAGGATTGTTGGGTGTCTTTGTTTTAGCACTGTTTTAAACAATTCTGATAAGTTTAATAGTCATGCAGAAAAATGTGTTCTAGTTGGATATTCAAATGAGAAAAAAGGGTATAAACTATGGAGTCTAGATCAAAGAATTATGTTTTATTCTAGGGATATCAGATTTTATGAATCTGTTTTCCCGTTCAAAGAAAAGACAACCTCCCTTGATCCAGATCCTAAAGTTAATACTTTAAATTTTTTTGACTTATTTGACCAAAATGACACCCAAAACTCTAAAGCTGACTCTACTCCCTATGATGATAACACAAGCATGAATCCTACAGGTCTTAATCACTCTCAGCAACCTGTTAATAACTCTGACAATGCTTTAGGAAGGGCTGATATACAGCAACCAAGTGATGTTGAGTTAGAACCTGGTAGGGTTGAGACTGATTTAGACGTTGAGGAAAACATAAGCAATTCTGAGGGAGATAACGTAGGGCAACCTAGCAGTGTTTTAAGGAAATCTTCTAGGAATGTAAAATTTCCATCTAAACTTGATGACTTTGTTATTGATGGTAAAGTTAAATATGGTCTTGAAAAAGTGTTAAATTATGCTAATCTTGATTCTGAAAGTATGTGTTTTGCTTCGATGCTTAATAAGAGTTGTGAACCAAGAAACTATTTTGAAGCTAAATCTGATAACAATTGGATTACTGCCATGAATGATGAATTAGAAGCCTTACATAGGAATGATACTTGGGAAATAGTCGATTTGCCTCCCAATAGGAAAGCTATAGGCTGTAAATGGATTTACAAAATCAAATATAAAGCCTCAGGCGAAATAGAAAGGTACAAGGCTAGACTTGTTGCCAAAGGTTTTAGTCAAAAGGAGGGTATTGACTTCTTTGAAACATTTTCACCTGTTGTGAAAATGGTTACAGTTAGATGTGTTCTAACTATTGCTATTAACAAAGGTTGGGATATACATCAACTAGATGTAAATAACGCTTTCCTATATGGTAATTTAAATGAAGAGGTTTATATCACCCTTCCTGATGGTTATAATCCCAATCATGTTAATAAAGTTTGTAAACTTAAAAAATCCCTTTATGGTCTTAAACAAGCTCCTCGTATGTGGAATGAGAAGCTTGTTGATGTTCTACTTAAACTTGGTTTTGAACAAAGTAAGTGTGACCACTCCATGTTTGTCAAAACAAGTAAATCTGTGTTTATTGATTTACTTGTTTATGTGGATGATATAGTCATAACTGGTAGTTGTTCTACTGAGATTTCTAAAATTAAATCCCTTCTTAAATCTAAATTCTTAATTAAGGATTTGGGAATGTTAAAATATTTCCTTGGAATTGAGGTTCTCAAAACCAAAGATGGCCTATGCTTATCGCAAAGGAAATATTGTCTTGACTTACTTGCTGAATTTGGTTTGACTGGGTGTAAACCAGTTAACAATCCCATTGAACCTAATCATATTTTAACCCATTTATGTGAAAAAAATAATCAAGCTTTACCTGATATTTCTGTTTATCAAAAATTAGTGGGAAAACTAATATACCTTTCACATACTAGACCGGACATTGCCTATTCGGTTCAATATCTAAGTCAACATATGCACAGTCCCACTAATGCTCATTTTAAAATTGCTTTAAGACTTTTAAGATATCTTAAGGGCTCTCCTGGAAAAGGTTTGTTATTTAAAAAAGGGGATTCCTTAGAACTTAAAGCCTTTGCTGATTCTGACTGGGGCAAATGTGTTAACTCTAGGAAGTCTATCACAGGTTTTTGTGTCTTCCTAGGTAACTCTCTTATTTCATGGAAAAGCAAAAAACAGTCTACCATTTCTAGATCTTCTGCTGAGGCAGAATATCGTGCTATGTGTGCTGCGACAAGTGAAATCATTTGGCTCCTTAACATTTTAAATGAACTTAAAATTGATGCCAAACTTCCTGTGTCTCTTTTTTGTGATAATACAGCTGCTATTTCAATAGCTGCTAATCCTGTCTTTCACGATCGTACAAAGCATTTCGAAATTGATCTCTTTTTTTTAAGAGAAAAAATTTCAAAAGGGGTTATTAAAACTGTTGGTGTCGCATCTGAAGATCAAACGGCAGATGTGTTTACCAAAGGGCTGCTCGTTCAAGCTCATGACAAGGTATGTCAAAATCTTGGCCTGTTTAATTGCTTTGCATATTGAATTGAGGGGGGGTGTTGAAATATCATAATATTCGTGTTTATTTTCAATTCAATATGTTGCCTTATATTGTGCCTTTTTTAATCATTTCCTTTTTTCTTTCATATAACCGTTGCTGGCTGTCTTTGGGCTTTGGAGCATTGTTGGGCTGCTGGTTCTTTTGGGCTTTGTCAACTTAGGGCAGAAGCCCTTGTCTGTTATATAGGGTCGCTGGCTTTGGGTTCTACACAACAACAACAACACACAACAATACATCATCTATTCATCACAAGTCTGCGATTAACACCACCAGAAGGTTCTGTTCGATTTTGTCTGTCTCGAAGGTCATAGAGATCGTTTCTGATCACTGTCTTTGTAACAGATCATTACTGATCTGAGTTGAGTGGCTGTGAGATTAAACCGGTAACTTTGCCAGAATAATTCTGTACCCGTTTGGGATCAATCACGCCGACTGGTGGTTTTAATAAAGTCTTTCTGTTCTGTTGTGTGATATCTTGTCTTTGACAATTCTACACTTTTATAGCTAGCATGATCATCTATACCTCTATTTGTTCGAGTCTCCAAAGAACATTTTGAACTGTAGGTCTGGCCTTAGGATCATACTCAACACACTGAAGTGCTAATCTTATTATCTTGACCAACATGTTGCCATTGCTAACGTTTTCCTCTATTAGTTTCATGTCACGCACTTCGTTAAACCACTTTTCTGTAGGTACGGACCTCACCCAATGTCACACCCCAACCAATGGCGAAAACATCGGGATGAGACGAAGTGTGAAGATTGCTAGAGACATCATAACGCTATTTGTGACAATATTTAGAAAATCCAAATTTCATTTCATTTCATAACTTCAAATAGTCAACGTTACAAGAAATTCAAATACGACAAGTTTAACAAAACAACATGATAACATATCAAAATTTTGATACAACATTTTAAACCCTAACGTCTATATGTGTATCTAGGCATCAACGCTACTTCATTTCATAGCATCATCGTCCTCAACCTGTAACATGTTTAAAATAAAGTTCAATGCAAAAGCAAAGGCGAGTATACAAGTTTGATACGTACATAGCAAAAGATAAGTTTGAACAATTCCTCATAGCAAGCATGTGATTCAAGATAAACATTTAAACATGGCATGTGTCTAACATATCAAACCAAGAAAACGCAACTTGCTCATGACATAACCAAAGTTTCAGTAGAGGCGGGTCGTTAATCCTATAGCGCTACATATGTCAAGGTTTGGCTCGTACGAAGTTAATGATAAGTTCAACACATAAGAATCACCCAAATTTAAAGTATCAAGCCATCACATATACAAGCATTGTTATAGGAATGTTCGTGTGTTTAGACAAAAGTTCATGTGTAAGTTTCAATAGGTAAACATGTTACACCCCAAAAGTGGTAAAAGTAAAAGGGGAAAAGTACGAGTATACTCACAAAGTTTGCATATGTTTTCCGATTATCCAATTGTTGACGAGTAGAGATTTAGAGTCCGAATGTATAAGGGTTAAGGTTCAAGTATGTTTAGAGTCGAGATTCGGTGTTCAAAACAACATAAAAATAAGATATGAGAATAACATGGAAAATAATCATTTAGTACATATGATGCTTGTTCTTGACACTAGGAAACTCGAAGGAGTTTAGATGTTTTCATGGAACAAGGTTCCATTAGAATCGTGACAAGTTATCATAGTCTAGGATGATGTAATCTAGTACCCCGACATATGAACACTAGTTCATCATCAAAGATTCGATTATTCGAATAATATATTTAGGTTATATAATATATGTCCAATAGTTCAAGCATGAGGTAGAAGATTAAAATCTTCATTTTGGTACCTCTAAATGTCATAGAAGTCATGTAGGAGGTAGGAAGATCAAGTCTTCCATTTAGGCACCTCTATGTGTTCACCACTACACTTGATGTAAAAAAAACAACCAAGGAGGGTCATGAACATACAATAAAGAATAAGAAATATACACACTAACTAAGAGAAATCATCAAATCATGTGAGGATTGTATGTTTGGACAACCCAAGTTGTTCCATAATCACTCATGTATCAAAGACAAAGTTTGACATGACTTGTGGGTTAAAAACCCTAAACAAAACACCAAGTTTATGAGGTTTAATCCTCTGATTTTAAATGTCTCAACCTTGTTTTTAAGCTTAACCAACCATGGGATAAGTTGTAAGCATTAGGACATAGGTATGAGATGTGTTAGACACAAGTTGCATAGGTTTAAACAAGTTTTTGATGAACATAAAAACAAACAGAAAGTTTATGGACTATTTCGGGGCATTTCCAGGTCTGATTTCTCCAAGGAGAAGTCTAGGAATCGAACCCCATGATTATACAAGCAAGTAGGAAAAAGAATCGAGTGAATCGGATAAGAATTGAGTGAGTTATGCTCATTTTCGTGAATGGGTGTCAATCTACTCGAACCCTTGCTTTCAGCTACGGTTTGGTGGATGTTTTGTGAGTTTTTAGGGTTGCAAAAGTGGTAGGGAGGCTGGTTATAAGTGGTATTTATAGGGGGAAGGATTAGGGTTTCAATGGGTTGGGCTTTGGAAGTGTTTAGAATGGGTTACACCTTGAAACTAGCCCACAAAACCCAACTATATGGGGCTGAATTTTGCTGAATTGGGCTGCCATATTTCTTTATTTTTTTTTTATTTTTTTAAAACATTATAATGAGTAATTTTGTTAATTAAGTTGTGTAATAATATGCAACAATGTTTCCCCTAACTTGTAACAAGGTAAAATATGAAATAAAACATGATTTAACTAGGTAAAAAGTGTAATGTACAAGTTTTATTTACGAAGCAAGTTCCGTATTTTACAACGATTACGATGAAAGAATGGTTATAAGAACACAAGATTTCCAAAGATAGAATTTCACGTAAGGTTTCTAAATGTAGGATGTTTGAAAACGCAGGGCGTTACAGTCTCCCCTCCTTTAGGAAATTTCGTCCCGAAATTTATTCAAGAGGAAGGCTTGAAAGAGTTTTTGGCATAAAGGTGATCATTAAGAATTGAAACTTGGGAAGTTTGAAAGTTTTGAAAAGTACCAAATTTTGGAGAACGTCAAGGTAGATTTGCAAGGGGAAGTTTTTAAGGATAGTATAAAAAAATCATACTTTCGTAAAACCTGTTTATTGAGAGGAACGAAAAGGTTTGTTACTTTAAATAAAGCAATAGAGGTATACTAAGTATAGTTTCACAAGAATCAAGAATAGGGAGGCTATTTTATAGGTAACGAGGTAAGTTAGGACTCAAATGTTTAAACAAGCTGGATTGCGAACGAGTTTTGTATAAAATAATACGAGTATAGAATGAACGAATGACTCTTAAAGAGTACAAGTATGTGAATAGCATAAGTGTTGGATAGATGAACGTAGTGTGTTAAGGATGAAGTCTCGTCATGAATAATCGGATATAATGCGTTTGTGAGTTGCGTGAAGTTGTATTAGGTCCAAAAGGTCTGCAACACACTGAATTTCTCATGGCACGTTTTACGAAAGTTTGGTAACATGGTGAAAACACTTATATATAGGAAGTACCAGCGGCGTATCCACCATGTTTTAACCACATTACGTCCGTTTCGTTACTCGGGGTCATGTTACGTTCCGTGTCTTACCATACACAGTAGTACACTCTATGGTTCTCATACGCCTATCACTATAATCTCGTGTGCACCCGCGATTATACTGATCGTCGCATGATCCACATAGCTTGTACTAGTTATGTATGAATCAAGGTATACATGAATTTGAAAATAAGAATGTGTACGTAGAAGAATGTCGTATGTAAGCATGTTTATGTTTAAGCATGTATGGGACCCACGTAAGCGAATCCCTCGAATTACGCTCGCGTATAGGTACGAATGTACGAATCATGAGTAACGATGAAAGTATGAGCATAAGTTTAAGTATGAATACGCATGTATGTATGAGCATAAACATAAAACGTGTAAGTAGTATGTGTACAAGCAGAAGCGTAAAACGTATAAGTAGTATGTGTATGAGTACAAGCATAAAACGTATGAACATAGGTGTATGTATGAAAAATAAATATTGCGTATATGGTGTACGTTGAGACATTGTAGAGAAAAAAAAAGGTTAAGTATGTAGATACGAACGATATAAATGATGTTATCACGAGATATCGACTAAAATGTGTATGATGATGTGCATGTATAGTTGTTTAAACAAAACGTTGAGTTTGTCGAATCAAAATTAGATTGAGCTTGGTTTGAAAGGTAGAATATAGTTTGTATATGTAAAGGAACATAAAGTACTCATTGGTCATGCTTAACGTATTTTGTAATGATTGAAATGCTACTTTTGTTTAAAAAAAAGGAGTTCACGTATGTTGAAAATTGTCGGTCCCCATGAAGTCTTCTAGCCCACGTGTTTTGAAATTTGGATGACGAGTTAAGCGTTGTAGAGAAGGTTTTTTTTTTTTTTTTTAAATAACGGGTTTGTTTCATTTGCATCAAAACATGAAAATTTTGGACTTTGAAAGTTCTTGTGAAAACGTCGACCCTTAGAAAAGAAATTTAGTAAAAGAACTTAGTGATTGTTTAAAAATAATTTTAACAAAGGATTTATTGATGTTGGAAAGAGTATTTGGTAAACGGTCATATAACATCTATGAGGTCTTATAAGTAATTGAGAAAGGTTAGTTTGATTTCGATTAAGAGTGGAAGTCTCTAGTATGATGATATAATGTGAACGTGTTTCAGTTAATAAATCAGATGTGAAGTTCATGGGCAAGAGATTCATTAGACCGATTAAATTGATAGGTAGCATTTCGTAAGGTTTGGAAATTCGTGTAGTAAAACGGTAAAGACATGATTAAGAATCTCGTGTATATGATTTGAGTGAAAATGGATGGTAGAATAAGAAGTACGTTTGATAAACAATGTATTTTGAAATCGGTATAAGTAGGTATTTTGAATAATGATAAATGATTTAGGTATAAAACATGATCGGGTTTGCATAATAAAATATTTTGAAAGATAAGTTTTGGGTAACGGTCACCTAAGTAAGGGAATCACCCCTAACTCGTTGGTGAAGTCGTTTTAAGGGAAGAGGGGTGGAGTTAATCGTCAAGGTAAGGAAGTCACTCCAATCTCGATGATACATCTCCACTAGTTGTTACAAGGAATATGAATTTAAATTATATGAAAATCATGCCTATATAAGTGTATCGAAAAGGTTCGATATGTTGTGCGTGTGAAAAGAGAAATCAAAGGTAAACTCGAGGTTGAAAGATTGCATCGTATAAAATGAACAATAGAAACACATGTTTGACCAAAGTTTGGAGTGTTCCAAAACGGAACTTTGACTAACCAAAGTGGTCGAAAAGTCTTTTGAATTTGAGGAGCATGTTTTGGCCTAATAGGTAAAATACTCTCGCCGACAAGTCGGTTAACGGTATTTACCCTTCCGGTTACTACATGTCCCAAATCAATCGAAATTTCGAGACTTGGCGGAATTTATGAAAAAATCAAGGAGTGGAACTAGTCGACAAGGTGCAGGTTTCACCCCTATCTTGACGATTTCGTATCCTAAGTGTGGTTGGTACTCGTCGGGTCAAAATTTAAATTTCGACATGTTGACGAGGGTCCACTAGAACTTGAAATTTGAGATTTACCATTAAGATGTGGATTTCACTCCTAGCTTAATCGCGATATCTCGTGTAAAAAAAAAGAATAGGTAGATTGAGAGTCGTTCACCAAATTGTGGGTTTCACGCCTATTTTGGTGAATTCGTCTCATTTGTACAATATGAGTGTTGTCAGATTTAGAATAATCGAGTAAAATGCATGAGGGAAGTGTATGTCGAAGGAGATACACAAACAAGTATAAACACATAAGAAAGCATATCAAGGATGATACTTAAATAATGAAATAAAACAAGTATTAACACGTAGAGAAATATGTCAAGAATAACACATAAAGAATCGAACAACGAAACAAGTGTTAACACATAATAAAACAAGCATTAATGCGTAAGAATAACATGTCGAATATTACACATGAGTAACATACATGTTTAAAAGAGCATAAATAAGTAACAAATAAAGTATCATGTAGTAGTCCAAGCAAAGCATACGAATAAGGTTCTAAAACTATAGACTAGGCTAAAGCATTCCTACTTTTCCTAATTCCCTATAGTTATGGCTCTGATACCAATCTGTCACACCCCAACCAATGGCGGAAACATCGGGATGAGACGAAGTGTGAAGATTGCTAGAGACATCATAACGCTATTTGTGACAATATTTAGAAAATCCAAATTTCATTTCATTTCATAACTTCAAATAGTCAACGTTACAAGAAATTCAAATACGACAAGTTTAACAAAACAACATGATAACATATCAAAATTTTGATACAACATTTTAAACCCTAACGTCTATATGTGTATCTAGGCATCAACGCTACTTCATTTCATAGCATCATCGTCCTCAACCTGTAACATGTTTAAAATAAAGTTCAATGCAAAAGCAAAGGCGAGTATACAAGTTTGATACGTACATAGCAAAAGATAAGTTTGAACAATTCCTCATAGCAAGCATGTGATTCAAGATAAACATTTAAACATGGCATGTGTCTAACATATCAAACCAAGAAAACGTAACTTGCTCATGACATAACCAAAGTTTCAGTAGAGGCGGGTCGTTAATCCTATAGCGTCAAGGTTTGGCTCGTACGAAGTTAATGATAAGTTCAACACATAAGAATCACCCAAATTTAAAGTATCAAGCCATCACATATACAAGCATTGTTATAGGAATGTTCGTGTGTTTAGACAAAAGTTCATGTGTAAGTTTCAATAGGTAAACATGTTACACCCCAAAAGTGGTAAAAGTAAAAGGGGAAAAGTACGAGTATACTCACAAAGTTTGCATATGTTTTTCGATTATCCAATTGTTGACGAGTAGAGATTTAGAGTCCGAATGTATAAGGGTTAAGGTTCAAGTATGTTTAGAGTCGAGATTCGGTGTTCAAAACAACATAAAAATAAGATATGAGAATAACATGGAAAATAATCATTTAGTACATATGATGCTTGTTCTTGACACTAGGAAACTCGAAGGAGTTTAGATGTTTTCATGGAACAAGGTTCCATTAGAATCGTGACAAGTTATCATAGTCTAGGATGATGTAATCTAGTACCCCGACATATGAACACTAGTTCATCATCAAAGATTCGATTATTCGAATAATATATTTAGGTTATATAATATATGTCCAATAGTTCAAGCATGAGGTAGAAGATTAAAATCTTCATTTTGGTACCTCTAAATGTCATAGAAGTCATGTAGGAGGTAGGAAGATCAAGTCTTCCATTTAGGCACCTCTATGTGTTCACCACTACACTTGATGTAAAAAAAACAACCAAGGAGGGTCATGAACATACAATAAAGAATAAGAAATATACACACTAACTAAGAGAAATCATCAAATCATGTGAGGATTGTATGTTTGGACAACCCAAGTTGTTCCATAATCACTCATGTATCAAAGACAAAGTTTGACATGACTTGTGGGTTAAAAACCCTAAACAAAACACCAAGTTTATGAGGTTTAATCCTCTGATTTTAAATGTCTCAACCTTGTTTTTAAGCTTAACCAACCATGGGATAAGTTGTAAGCATTAGGACATAGGTATGAGATGTGTTAGACACAAGTTGCATAGGTTTAAACAAGTTTTTGATGAACATAAAAACAAACAGAAAGTTTATGGACTATTTCGGGGCATTTCCAGGTCTGATTTCTCCAAGGAGAAGTCTAGGAATCGAACCCCATGATTATACAAGCAAGTAGGAAAAAGAATCGAGTGAATCGGATAAGAATTGAGTGAGTTATGCTCATTTTCGTGAATGGGTGTCAATCTACTCGAACCCTTGCTTTCAGCTACGGTTTGGTGGATGTTTTGTGAGTTTTTAGGGTTGCAAAAGTGGTAGGGAGGCTGGTTATAAGTGGTATTTATAGGGGGAAGGATTAGGGTTTCAATGGGTTGGGCTTTGGAAGTGTTTAGAATGGGTTACACCTTGAAACTAGCCCACAAAACCCAACTATATGGGGCTGAATTTTGCTGAATTGGGCTGCCATATTTCTTTATTTTTTTTTATTTTTTTAAAACATTATAATGAGTAATTTTGTTAATTAAGTTGTGTAATAATATGCAACAATGTTTCCCCTAACTTGTAACAAGGTAAAATATGAAATAAAACATGATTTAACTAGGTAAAAAGTGTAATGTACAAGTTTTATTTACGAAGCAAGTTCCGTATTTTACAACGATTACGATGAAAGAATGGTTATAAGAACACAAGATTTCCAAAGATAGAATTTCACGTAAGGTTTCTAAATGTAGGATGTTTGAAAACGCAGGGCGTTACACCCAAGTTGGTAAATCAATTGGATGTATGCTTTTGTAAGTTGACTCTTTTGTCAAAATCTCTAGCATTACTATCCCTAGACCATATACATCAATTTCTGTTGTGGCATTGGCAGAGTCTACAAACTCTGGTGCACAATTGTTTCTGAACCGTGGTGTGGCTGGCATTAGCTGTGAGAGGCTAACATTAGCGATCATGGGATTGCACTGCTCATCAAGTAATATCATGCTCAACTTAAGATCTCCGTGAACCATCTTCTTTTGCGTGTGAAGGTAGAAAAGCCCTCTTGTAACGCCCATTATTATGTTTATTTTCAGTGACCAACCAAAAGCAGGTATAGACCAACCCTCATTCTTTGAAGCTGCAAAGTGTATGTAAAGAAACAAACCTGTTAATTGTTGCTAGTAGCCTAATATACACACATTTTTAACAATAATTTGAAAATTTTCAAGTGTAAAGATTATTTTATATTAATCTTCATGCTTATAAAAAATACACATATTCGCCTAACCGGAGAGAAAAGAATGTGAATATAATTTTATTGTTCCGTCAACAATGCAAAAGATTGATGTACAAACTTACATTGTATAAGAGATGACACACTTCCGTTAGGTGTAAATTTGTAGACAACCAAAGTCTCCCCTCGTCCCTAGTAATAGGCCTTGGGTTCTAACACATTCGGGTGACGAATCTTACCAAGAGCAGAAACAATAGACACAAACTTCTTCTGGCTTAATTGAGTTAGTATGCGTTTTACAACAACTTTAGGACCATCTGGAAGATATGCTACATATGTTCTCCAAAATAGGTTTTCATTTAGAAACTTAGTAGATGCATTAATCAACTGGGTTAGAGTGAACTCAAATCCACCTTCGAAATGAACCAAGTCGCCACCGGATTCATAGCCTGCGTCCACCAAGGACCCTACTGATCCAACTGGTTTGCTGAGTACTTCCTTTAGATTAACATCAATGAGGCTATTTATTGAAAAACAAAATGGCATCAAATTCTTGGCTCTAAAAAATGACCTTATCTTGTTGCTTATTTTACTTTTTGTAGAAGAAGGGCCCATCTTGTTTTGTAGAGATAATGCAAACCGCAGGCCGCCCACATAACACTTCAAACAAAACAACACCAAAGGCATAAACATCAGATTTTCTTGTTAGTTTGTTAGTATAGAAATACCTTGGATCTATATACCCAAATGTCCTTTTGACCCCAGTGGACACAAAAGTATTTGTCTGATTGATTGGGCCTACTTTGGCCAATCCAAAGTCTGAGATCTTAGCAGCATAGTTTTCATCTAACAAGATATTTGAACTCTTCACATCACGATGTATGACTCCATTTTTTGTGCCAGTACCCGTGTGAAGGTAATCTAATCCACGAGCCGCTCCGATACATATACTTAGCCGTTGCAACCAAGATAGAGTAGGGCCACCTTTATAAAGACAACCTTCAAGTGTCCCTTGAGGCATATACTCATACACAACGATCATCTTTTTTCGACTGTTACAATAACCAATCAAAGATGCTAAATTACAATGCCTCAACTTACTAAGCATCTCAATTTCAGCCCAGAATTCAGCTGCTCCTTGACTCGAATTGGAATGCAACCGCTTGATGGCAGCAACCACATGAGAATCTCCAATCTTGATGGTACCTTTATAAACTTTCCCGAATCCACCACGTCCTACGACAAATTCCTCATCAAAATCATGAGTTGCCAACTCAATCTCTGAAATGGAAAATTGGCGACATAGTTGTGCTTGCAAAGATTGGTTCTTGATATCTTCCATAAGTTCAGTTGGAAAATATTTTGTCAAGAAAATCAGAAGTTAGAACCACAAATGAATTAGTCAAGAAAGTTGGCTTTCTATATAATCAATTGCGTGAGTTGACTGTATTGTTTGTTCATGTCAATACATATTATATTATTTACTATATTTTCATACTATAAATTAATAACATGTTGGTGTCTCATGAAGTTGTACTTTAAGCATATGGAGTTTAAAAAAAAAAAAAAGTTTTTTCACTTGTAATTTAAAGGTTTTTATTTTTTTGCATTTTAACCTCTTTAGTTTTATTTTTCTTTTACCCAAACTATTTCAACTTTTGCAAGTTAACCCCTAATACTTTTTGTTTTCAATTTTGATCCCACATACCTTTCATCTTTTGTAAATCTCCGTTTTACGTTTCGCTCTAATTTTTTCGAGTGAATACGCCGCATCGTGCGTGTAGATTCAATGTTTTTTCGTCTATTTTTTTTCCATTTGACAAGCACGTGGCAATGCGTCTTTATTTCCCCATTTGACGGGTTTGTCTTAACGAGCGGGTCTTAGATCGTCTTAGTTATTCTTTTCTATATTTACGTTTTAGTCTAATTTTTTCGCATTAACACGACGCAACGGGCATGCATGGTTCAACGGTTTTACGTATGCTTTTCGTTTGATGTTATTTTTTCCTTTTTTTTATTTTGTGTTTACCTATTTTTTCGGTGTTGTGGGTCGCTGACAGTGATATATTATTGGTGCTACTTGACACGATTTAACACCCCCCCCCGGGCAACGCGGTGGACCTTAATACTAGTTATATAAAAAAAATAACGACCTAATAGCAATACTTAACAAAGTTTACCCGTAAGAATAGTAAACAGAAAATGATAATGCTTTTCATTGAGATCAAAGTATCATCAAATACATATAAACAAGTGACGGAACCAGAACGATTTAGTTAGGGGGTCATCATGAGCTTATATTCTATATTGGTTCAAATTAGGGGGTCCATCTCTAAGTTTGTTCTTCAAAAACTCAAAATTTATAAATAAAAATTCAAAAAGTTCCGGTGACTGGAGGGTCAACGGACCCTCTTGACCCTCCTCTGGTTCCGCCCCTATAAACATGGAACAAATATTTATAGTCTTTTTAACATTAGTTCATTTACCACAAACGTTAACATAAGGGTACACGGGGTGGTCCGTTATACCACCCCTATAACGCGTTATAGCATCACGCTACACCGCCGCCTCCCCTCTTTCAACGCGTGATAAAGATAACGCGTGGAACAGATAACGCGTTGAAGAATGACATGACCATTTGAATTTTTGACCGTTTGGCACAAATATTACCGTTTGGGGGTTTAATTTTTTGAGAGGTTTTTTATATAAATCATTCCCCCACTCAAATAAATCAAAAAACTCTCCAATTCAACTCCAAAATTTTACATCTCAATCTAAATAATTTTACAACACATATGGAAGGTTCAAGCAAGAGAGGTGGGGGTTCGAAAAAAAGAGGTTCGGGTACGAAGAAAAATCCCGTAAGACCCAAGGTTCGAGCGAATCTTGGCGAGCCGACGCGCTTTAGGTTGCAAGACGAACCCGACCAGGTCCCACCCTTTCAAACCCAACAATATCCACCCTTTCAAACCCAACAATATCCCTTTCAATCGCAAACGTACCAAAACCAACCGTTCGTTCCACCGTTTCAACCTCACCAATTTCAACCCCAAACGTATCAAACCCAACCCCACACACTCGACCCACTACTAGAAGACAACACCCTCATTCATCATTTTGCAAGCGCGTGGCGTGAACCACAACAAAGTCTTGAGGAAGAGGAAGAGGAAGAAGAGGAAGAGGAAGAGGAAGAGGAAGAAGAACAAAATGATGACGTTCAAGAAATTGCTCCAATCGGCCGACAACTTTGGACGAGCGAGGAGGAGGTGTCCTTGGTGAAGGCGTATTTGCACATCTCGGAGAGTAGGAAACATGGCAACGAGAAAAGAAATGATGCGTTTTGGAGACGAGTCATTAATCATTTTAGGCAACTTCCCGGTGCAAGGATACGAAACATGGACCAAATGACGTCGAAGTGGACGGATTTGAACGGGAAAATTAGCAAGTTCAACGCTTGTTTCATTCAAAAGGTATGTTTTTTGTTAAACTTTAATAAAAAACAGTTTTTTTTTTTAAATACAGAAACAGTTTTATAAAAAAACAGTTTTTCTTAAATACAGAAACAGTTTTATAAAAAAACAGTTTTTTTTTTAAAATACAAAAACAGTTTTATAAAAAAAATAGTTTTTTTTTAAATACAGAAACAGTTTCATAAAAAAATAGTTTTTTTTTTAAATACATGAACAGTTTTTATAATTAAATAAACTGTTTTTTTAATTAAATAAAAAAACAGTTTAAAAAAACAGAATTTTTTTTTTTAAAAAAAAAACATAACATTTTATATTTTTTGTAGAACCGAAACCCACAAAGTGGAGCGAGCGAGGTGACAATCATGCGACAAGCCACCGAAGAGTATTGCCGACTGTACAAAAAGAGGACTTTTCCACACGTGGGGGCATGAGAAGTTGCGAGGCATCACCCGAAGTGGGTCCCCGTTGAGTTGGTTGACATGCGTGGTCCTACGGCTCCAAAAAAACAAGGCGGTTCGAAAAGATCAAAGACATCCGATTCGGGGAACTACACGACTTCCGCGTCGGATAACTTGCCCGAAATGAACTTAAACGACGACCCCCTTGACGAACCCGATCAACCAGTTGACGACCCCGTTGAAGAAGATACACCGACAAGGCCACGACGCAGGAGAGGTGATGAATCGTCAAGCAAAGGTAAGGATGCGGTGGCGGAGTCGATCTTCAGAATCGAAGAGGAGAAAATGACCCAATTCAAGAAGGCCGAACAAAGAAAAGAAACAATTATGTCCCTAAAAGTTGAACGCGAGCAGGCGTACAAGGAACACTTGAAAACGATTGAAAGACAAAATGATTTAAAAATCTTGTGTGAAAACCACGCCAATCTCGACGAACCGTTCAAGTCAATTGTCATTCAACAAAAGCGCGTGATTTGCGCAAAGTGGGGTTGGGAGATGCCACCCGTTTAGTTGTTTTTTTATTTGGCTATGTAATTTATTTTTTAAGTTTAATGAAATTTATATTTTAGTGTTTTATTGTTAATTTCTAATTTTAAAATGAAAATTAAAAAATTTGAGAATGATAGAATTCCATCACTAGTGATACCACCCCGCCTACATTTCTATCACTAGTGATAGAATATTGGGTGATATGGCATGATTTGATTGGATAGTGGGAGTGATAGAAACTATCACTAGTGAACCACCCCTCCTCCCCTAACACTAGTGATAGTTTCTATCACTCCCACTATCCAATCAAATCATGCCATGTCATCACCCAATATTTTATCACTAGTGATAGAAATGTAGGGGGGTGATATCACTAGTGATGGGATTCCAATATACAAGTATTAATGCACAATGTACAAGATACACATTCATCACCAAAGTTTTTCAACGGCGTTATACATATATTATACTCCATCACTAGTGATGGAATTAGACGGGACGGTGTTCCACGAGTGATACTATTGTATCACGGCCTATAACGATGCCACTCCGTGTAGCCTCATAACGTGATATGTTTGTCTTATGGAGATGATGTAATTATGACAATTCTCTTGATTATTCATCATAAAAATTGTCTTGTCAAAATATTATTAAGTAAAAGCTAGTGGAAAACTAAGCAAGAGCTAATGTCTAACTTACACAAGAAATCTCAGTGAACGTCTTTTCCATGTGTATTTGCATAATCCTATGTAAAGATCGAGTGTGTAAATGATCATTGAGTGTATTGATTATATGGATGCTCTAGTAAATATTTTATTTTATTTTATATACAAGTATACAGCATATGAGTGGGGATCCTACGGAAAGTGTGTTTTTCCTAAAAAGTGTAAAAAGTCTTAAAACACAATAATTTCATACATAAAACACACCTAAAACTCACAAATAATAGAATGAATATTACTAAAACACCATATTCAAACTCTAATAGTCCATAAAAACTTCAAACACACCATCGTAGAACTATGAATATAAAACACACAATGCTAAACAACATATAACACAATAATATTTGTCATTCCACAATCAGAGCCTTAACATCTAAAACACAACACAAAACCCACATACATGATGTTTTAGTAATCTTCATCATATTATTTGTGGGTTTTTGGTGTGTTTTATGGTTGACATTATGGTGTTTTATGACTTTTTACCCTTTTTAGAAAATTTGGACTTTCTGGCCAACTCCTATCCACAGCATATATATTAAAATATATTACTCCATTTTTTTTTTGGGTAAAGTATATTACTCCATTTTCTGATTGCTTTTACACAAATTTCTGATTGCTTATTGTTTTGAAAATAATTTAATTAATAAAGTTCAATTAAATAATTAGAAAACTTACTTAATGTTTAATGATTTTCTTTTATTCTTTTAGAGGTGTATGTTAGTTAAACTTATTAGTTTAACTAGGCATTGAATAATAATTTCCAACAACCAAATAGTCGGTGATGATACAACAATTTGTTTCATAGAACATAGTTGGTCGAACTCTAATTATATAAATCTCCTTAATTTAGTTGGAAATCTCAGCATAATTTCTATGTGGCTACTCTTAGGGATGGTAATAGGGTGGGCTTAGGTAATCCAAACCCAGACCCGATTAAATAAGTTTGTCTCAAACCCATCAGGTCTCTATCAGGTTATTACCCGTCATGTATCGGGTATGATCGTGAGTTTTGGATAAACTCGTTAATTTCAAAAGATTATCCATTGGGTATACCGGACCCAAAACCCGTTGGATATATATCGAGTAGCTACTAAGCAATTAATTTAGCATTATCACTATAAAAATATCAAATAATAGAATGCGTGTATATATAAAAAAACCAAAATGTATATAAAAAAATACTCAAATGCATAGATAACAAAAATAGTGTATGCCAATAGTTTATATATCATATATGTGTATAACTTAAAAAGAAATTATATCGTGTATACAATCGGGTAATCGTGTCGGGTATATCACAAAATCCCAAACTCGTCTCAAAACCTCAAAGAAAAAGTATTCTCAAACCCTGACTCGTAGGGCTGTTCATTTTTTATCTAGAACTTGAAACCTGACTCGAATTCAAAGCCACCCGAACTCGAATTAGCGAATACCCGAGCAACCTGAACTTTAAATGGTTCGGTTATCTGGTCACTTTTTCCTTGGCAAAAAACCTGAACAATCCGATAAGGGCACCTCTAGCCTATCGCTAACCCAATCCAATCCAATCAAGAAATCAAATATTGATCTGGGCATGAAGATAGACTTTCTGGGCCCAACCCAACTATCCGTACATGCCCTAATCACAGACATAAACACAATCACTTCAACTTCAATCGGGTCATGAGTCGTCAGTTAAACTACCCAAACCGGAACAAAGTCGTGTTTCTTTCTTCTAGGTTACCCGCTCACTTAATAATAAATGACTACCCAAAACGCCGATTCTGCTGCCATTCAACAATCACAATCTCCGGCAACCATTAAAGACAATTGGGTTGCCGTTAACGATGATGAGTTACACAAGCTTCTGTTGCCAAACATTAATGATCTTCCTGTTTCTCCTCCTTGTGCAATGGAATCCAATTTTGTTACCTATTTTGCTCCTGGTATGTAATTTTATTCACCAATTTGGTTTTTATTGTTTAGTTACTAGAGTAAATTGATAGATAGCTGAATGTGGTTATTCAAGATTCTTTGGAGACAAAAAGTTAATTAATTTGGTTTAAGAAGTTAAGTGTGGTTTGTTTGTTGATGTTGAAGTTAAAGAAGCGAAATGGTTTGAGTTTGGAAATTAAACTGGGAAGTTAAAAATTATAGCTGTGTGTGTGGTGTGGTTGAAAGGGTTTCAAGGATATCAATTCACACATAAACTTTCTGATAATCATTAACTCGAAACCAACTAGGCTTTATAAGCCAATTACAGACTCCACGATCACATAACTGACTCCACGATCACCTCTTCCATCAAGAGAACAGGTAACCGCCCACTCTCCCCTATTACTTTACTAAAGACTCGGTAACCCTAAACAAAGAACAAAAAACGTGACTGAAATGAGAACATGGGCTGAAAGCCAACATGTTGACACCAACCTAGACCTGGGTTAAGCCCATTATTGAAATAAATCTACTGACCCAACAAAACTGACCCAACAGAAGACTACTGACCCAACATAACCTTCCCTTAAACTGAAACTGGATTCATCCTTCAGTTTAACTCCTTGATCTGCTGCACACCCATCATGCTCCTCATCTTTTCATAAACTTCAAGCTTCACCGGTTTTGTCATCACATCTGCAACCTGTTCTTCAGTGGAACAAAACACAAGTTCCACTTCTCCCTTGTTAACCAATTCCCTCAAATAATGATACCTCACATCTATGTGCTTGGTTCGTCGATGCATTACTGGATTTTTAGACAGATTGATGGTGGAGTTGTTGTCACACTTGATCTGCACCATGCCCATTTGCTTTCCAGTTAACTCTCCCATCAACCCTTTCAACCACATCCCATGGCATGCACAGTTCTTTGCTGCCACATACTCTGCCTCTGTAGATGACAATGTCACCACTTCCTGCTTCTTAGAACTCCAACATATAGCAGCATTACTCAACAAGCACACATACCCAGAAGTGCATCTTCTGTCTTTTCTGTCTCTGGCATAATCACTGTCTGTGTATATTTCCAGCTTTCCTGTAGCATTTCTTTCATACACCAAACCATAGTCATAGGTTTCTTTGACATACCTGAGAATTCTCTTAGCAGCCTGCATATGCTCCACCTTTGGCTTTGACATAAACCGAGCAATCAAGCTAACAGAGTACATCAAATCAGGCCTTGTCACTGTGAGATACATAAGACTACCTACCAGACATTTATATTCAGTATCATCCACATTGGCCCCTTCACACTCCTTCAACAGCACAGTGCCTGGAACTATAGGATTCTTCACACCATTTCCTTCCCACATTCCAAATTTCTCCAATACTTCTTTAGCATACTTTCTTTGACACATGCTGATGTAATTCTGGTTCTGTTGCACTTCCACCCCCAAGAAATACTTCATCTGACCTAGGTCAGTCATATCAAACTCCTTTTTCATGGACCTACTAAACTCTTCACAGAACTTCTTGTCATTGCCAGTGTATATTAAATCATCTACATATAGGCTTACCATAATCACCTTATTCCACACCTTTTTGATGAACAAAGTATGATCATATTGGCTTTTCTGAAATCCTTCTCTTGCAAAGTACCCTTCAATTCTAGCAAACCAGGCTCTAGGGGCCTGCTTTAATCCATACAGTGCTTTCTTGAGTCTGTACACTTTGTTTTCATTTCCTGCCTTGACAAATCCTTGTGGCTGCTCAACAAAAATTGTTTCCTTCAGCTCACCATAAAGGAAGGCACTTTTGACATCTAGTTGCCAAACTACCCAACCATTAAAGGCTGCTACTCCAAGCATAGTTCTGATGGTGTCCCATCTGGCAACAGGAGCAAACACCTCGTTGTAGTCTATTCCCTTTTGTTGTGCATAACCTTTCACTACCAGCCTGGCTTTGTACTTATCAACCTCTCCTTTTTCATTAAGTTTTGTTTTGAACAACCACTTAACTCCTATGGGTGTGACATTAGCAGGAGCCTCCACCAATTCCCATGTTTTGTTTTGCTCAATTGCTGCTATCTCCTTCTCCATAGCTTGGATCCATTTGGAGTCTTTTGCTGCCTCAACATAAGTAGTGGGATCACCAGATGAGCTGAATAGTGCTAAATTTGCCTCCTTGTCAGAAAAACCTTCCCCACTTTGATAATCTTGTAGCCATGTAGGTGGTTTGTGTGCTCTTGAGGAAGTCCTAGCATCAGTTACCCTTGTGGAACTAGTAGGTAACTGAGTCCCAGAACTGGTACCAGCACCCGAGGTTAGCAGTTGATCACCGCTACTGCTAGTGGCCTCTACACCTTCTGCACTAACTTCAGTGCTCGGATTCTGACTTCCTGGAGTGCCAGACTCAGTGACAGACTCTGGAATTGTAGGGTTCACTTCATCTGCTTCAATTGCAAGATACTCATCTGGAACAATGAGATCAGGGGCCCCTGTTTCTTCTCTTTTCCACTGCCACTTACTAACTTCATCAAATGTTACATCTCTGCTAATAATAATCCTTTCTTGTACAGGATCATAAAGTCTATAGGCTTTAGACTCAGAACTAACTCCCAGAAATAGACACTTCAGGCTTCTATCATCAAGTTTTGTTCTCAACTGGGCTGGAATGGTTGCATAGGCTATGCAGCCAAACACCTTGAAATAGTCAACACTAGGTTTAATACCTGACCAAGCTTCTTCAGGTACTTTGTCTTCCAATGCACCGGTGATACACCGGTTCAGAACATGTGCAGCCCAATTAGCAGCCTCAGACCAGAACCATTTTGGCAGGGCCTTGTCAACCAAGAAACATCTAACCATATTCATGATGGTCTTATTTCTACGCTCTGCAACCCCATTCTGTTGAGGGGTGAAGGCAGTGGTTAGCTGCCTTTTGATGCCATATGACTCACAATAGGTGTTAAAGGCACTAGAAGTGAACTCTCCACCCCTATCACTTCTCAGCCCTTTAATGGTAAACCCAGTCTCATTTTCTACCATAGCTTTAAATCTTTTGAAGGTTGCAAAGCTCTCTGACTTTGCAGCTAGAAAGTAAACCCAACCCTTTCTAGAGTAATCATCGATAAACACAAGTAGGTACCTTTTGCCACTTGGAGAGATAGGATTAATTGGCCCACACAGATCAGTGTGAATTAGTTGAAGCTTCTCAGTAGCTCTCCACGCACTTCTCTTAGGTATTGGCTCCCTTTGTTGCTTTCCCAATTTGCACACTTCACACACTGCTGAGTGCTCAATCAACTTAGGCAATCCTTTCACCAGTTCTCTGTGTTGCATAGCCCTTACCGACTTATAGTTGACATGCCCAAACCTCCTGTGCCAAATCTGAGTGTTCTCTTCGTCACTGACTTTCATGCACTGGCTTGTAGCATAGTTCATCACTCCCTGGACCAAGAACATACGGTTCCTGGTCATAACAGACTTTATTATCACCCCCTTCTTTGGATGATAGATTCTACATTCTCCTTGCTTAATGACAACTGTTAAGTCTTTCTCTTGTAACTGACCTATACTTAGCAAGTTTGAGGTAAGTTCTGGAACATAATAGACTCTGCTAACAACTTGAGTGATTCCCTCTACCTCAAATCTGATATCACCAATGCCTTCAACAGCTAGTCTTGAGTCATTACCAAGTTTCACATTGTGCTTGTAGGACTCATCAAGGTTAATGAACCAATCCTTGATACCTGTCATGTGGTTAGAACAGGCTGAGTCCAGGAACCAAATGCCTGTCTTTGTCTCCTTCCTCTGTTCCGAACTGGCCATTAGGAGGAGGTCCTCCCCTTCATCAAACTCAGCAAAGTTCACTGCTTTCTCTCCATTTGAACACTCATAGGCAAAATGCCCCATTTGGTGGCACCTGTAGCATTCAATTCCAGACTTGTCAAAATCATTTCTGGTCCTACCTCGTCCTCTTCCTCTTCCCCTACTAGGCAGGCCTCTGCCCTTGCCTCTTCCTCGAATATCGTTTTCTGCCTTCATCACATGATCATCACCAGTCTTCTTTTTGAGTTTCTGTTCATGGACAAGGAGGGAACTCTGCAACTCATCCAAGGACAGAGTGTCTATGTCCTTGGATTCTTCAATGGTGCATACAACGAAGTTGTAGCTTTCTGTGAGGGATCGCAAGATCTTCTCCACTATCTTCACATCTGTCATATCTTCACCGTAGTTTCTCATGTCATTGGCCACCACCATGACCCTGTTAAAGTAATCACTCACATTTTCTCCTTCTTTCATTTCCAGAACCTCAAATTCTCTCCTTAGTCTTTGTAATTGAGCCCTTTTCACCCTTGAATTGCCCTGGTACTTCACCTTCATGGCATCCCAAATTTGCTTGGCACTCTCTTTCTGAGTCATGGTCCGGAGTATCTGTTTATCAATTGACTGAAACAGATAATTTCGGGCCTTCAAATCCTTCAACTTCAGTGCATCAAGCTGTGTCTTTTGTGCAGTAGACAGAGTTTCTCCTTCCCTAGGTTCTCTGATCTCGCTCTCTATCACACACCAGAACTCCTTCGATCGCAGAAGGGTCTCCATGACCAAGCTCCAATGGTCGTAGTCACCGTCGAATCGTGGCACGCTTTGGTAAGACACCGTAACAGCCTCCTCCGCCATTGATTCGTTCTCTCAATTGCTCTCACCAGAATTTTCGCTCTGATACCACTTGAAAGGGTTTCAAGGATATCAATTCACACATAAACTTTCTGATAATCATTAACTCGAAACCAACTAGGCTTTATAAGCCAATTACAGACTCCACGATCACATAACTGACTCCACGATCACCTCTTCCATCAAGAGAACAGGTAACCGCCCACTCTCCCCTATTACTTTACTAAAGACTCGGTAACCCTAAACAAAGAACAAAAAACGTGACTGAAATGAGAACATGGGCTGAAAGCCAACATGTTGACACCAACCTAGACCTGGGTTAAGCCCATTATTGAAATAAATCTACTGACCCAACAAAACTGACCCAACAGAAGACTACTGACCCAACAGTGGTGTACTATACAATGAAAAGGAAGAAACAGGAAGACTTTGGATACCAAAATTTGTTATCTTTATTTTGAAATTTTAGAAATTCATTTGAATTTGTTCAGGGCAATTGAATGGTAACAAATTGAAAACTTTTTTAACTACAAAAACTACCCAAGTTTCGATATTGTTTTAGAGCTGACCTTAATGGCATTGTTATGAAACATGGTCGTGTTTAGTAGTTTTCTTTTGAAATTCAACTTGAAGTAACACTAGAGAACCCACAACGCGGGTCACTGAGAATTTAAGTACCCCGTACGAGCAGGAAAAAAGGCCCCAATTCTAACCAACTTTTTTAAACAACAATTAACATTATATTTATATAAAAAGGCCATGAGGATTTAAGTCCCTTATTTGTAGGTCAATGTTTGAAATTCATGAAAAACTACAAGTCTACAACTATTTCTAAGAAATAATAACATTATATTAAAAAACAAATTAACAAAAAAAATTGAGAATGAAAAACAAAAATGGAGTGGGAAATAACCAAAAGCAGTGAAAAGGTTGGGAGACGAACAAAGTAACAAAAAAATGAGAATGAGCGACAAAGAATAAAGCAGTAAAATGGCAAAATGAAGGCAGCCAAGAATCGAACACTGTACAGACAAGTGAGGAGGCAAGTAATATAATCACTCGCCCATGCCTGATTTTGTTTATGCGTTATATCCTCTAGATTTATATAAAAATGTATAAAAGAAAAAAATTAAAATTTAGGCCCCTATGACAAACGGGCCTCGGCTCGCCCACCCTTAGGGCCGGCCCTGGCGGGTCATGTGGCATCGTCTGAAATTTGATGACTTGAACATTCTAGCAAAAGGTTTGACTCTAGAAAACTGAATATTTTCTGTGAGATCATATTCTGCATTGACAAATCATGTTGTAGCTGTGATGAATCTAATGCGTTGAATTTCTGTGTTTTGAATAATTTTAGATTTTATGAAGCCGGAGCATGATCAATATATTTATCGCCATGCAAATGGGTATGAATCTCTACCCTGAAGACATGCAGTATGTTTTGAATAAATAATTGACATATTCTCTTTCTTAACAAAGGTTGTGTGTTATTGGGTTGGCTGCTGGACATGTCGCCTTTAAGGATGAACGAGGAATCACTACTGTTGACTTCAATGTTGGAAAGTCTAACCGCAGTGAGATCAAGGTCACCGGGAAGCGCAAAAGGGTACATATTCCATTTTACGTTTTTGTTTCTGTTGTTAAAATAAACCCCCTCAGTTGGTGAACTAATCCCACAACCCTAAACTTATATTTATCTTATAGATGAGTATATGGTTTTATTATGCTTCTTGTTAATTTCTGATTTCGGTTTTGCAGAATGCACAACAGTTTGAGTCCAATACGGCTTTATGTAAAGTATGCACTAACAATGCTTTCTATATTGTCAGGTAATTCATTTTAACTTTGTTTTGTTTTGTTTTGGATTAAATCTACAAGTCAGTTGAAATTCTGAAAGCTGTTTTTGACAGATGTTGTATTAAAGGCTCTTTGTTGGAAGTGAATGAACGATTAATAAAGCAGCCAGAGTTGTTGAATTCATCAGTAAGTGTATTTTTGACCCGTATTCTTATTATAAGTTAACTCGTTTGACCCGAGATAGCACCTGAATTGCAGGCAGATAGAGAAGGATACATTGCTATTATGATGCCCAAACCAGCAGACTGGCTCAAGGTCAAAGATTCATTCATCACATTTGATGAGTACAAGAAGCTCAGACATTCTTAGTTGACTTTCCAAATAATGAACTGCCTTGTTGTGTAAGCTTCTTATTGTGCCCATTATCATTCTTCAATAACATGAACACAAGTTGCATTACAATAAAAAAGGCTCATACAAATTCACTACATTTTGTGTTGATTTTCTTTACCTTTGCAAGATTCTTGACATTTTGCAAGAATGTTTATCATGCATCTACAATCAAAGTATGAATTACCGAAACGAAAAGGCGTGATATGATTTGGGTAAAACTCCATGAACCTTACTCTGCCATAACTGCATCCAACACACTGGGTTTTTCCACAAGTATGTGACATCGACGATCTCCCTACAAGACAACCCATTTTGACTGCCACATCAAGTTGTGCAACAACCTACCTCGGTTTGGCTGAATTTGTGTTCCCGAATCAACCTTGGAGATGCCATAGTCGCAGCCAAACATGACACGCATGAACTACCAATGCAACGGCTAGAACCATATATCTATATTTTTCTTTCTTTGTTTTGATCCATGTGTGCTTTGTGGTTAACAGTTTGAACTTGTGATAGTGGGTTAACTAACGAACGATGAATATGAAGCAAGTTCATGTATTTTTCATACAACTAGATGTGTTCTGAAAGTTACTTGTTCACATATAGATAGACTAGGCTATCACCCGGGAACATCCCGGGTTAGAAAAATTTTAAGTGAAGGAAACTTCATCTTGAAAAATATCTTCTTTCTCATGGAATTAATTCAACATAGCAAGGAAGATATCTTGTTTATTTATACCAAATAGATGCCACTTCCAAAATAGTTTGCTCTAGAGAGAGAAGTAGAAGAAAATGAACTGGCCAGGTGATAGGATCCTGGGTTTTACAATAACTTGGTAAACCTTTACATCATCATTTTTTTAGTGCAAAAACTAAATTCTTCTTTAGTTTTCTAACTTAGGTAATGTATATCAGAGCTCAAAAAATCAAGGGTATCCTATTTTCTTTTACCTACAATAATGAAAAAGAAAACATGATAACTAAAGGTAAACAAATACCTGATAGATTTGTCGATGATTTTAGATTTTCACCATAAGACGAGCTAGATAACATATTCAATTCAATTTTGCAAATGTATCATCTTCTCTTATATTGTGATAAAAAGACCTTAAAGATCACCCAAAAAGACACCTTTCTTGCGTACTAAAAGCATCCGGATACATCTCAAATAATGCCACTATATTTGATGTGTCAAACTAAGAAAACCAATCACAAGGATTTAAACCTGACATGTTTTCTAGCAAACTAGTTGTTATCTCACTAAATCGATTAGTAATGACATTCTTTCAGTCGGGCGGTGGTGGTCGCCGGCTGCTGGTGGTGGTGGTCGAACTGATCTAATCGGCAACAATGGCAAGCGACGTCCCATCTTCATTTTGTGTTGCCCACTCTTTTTTTAACTCTTATTTTATTAAACTTGAGTTTGAGGCTTGCGCTTTTAAAATTGGGCTTTTAAGTTTTAAGTAAATGAATATTGGGCTTTTGAGTTGTAGCTTATAAGAATATGTAATTACTAAAATTGAGCTTTAGTTAAATGAATATGGGCTTTTGATATACGTTTTACGTTCATTTAACTGGAGTTTACTCCTTTCGTTCCTTTACCTAAAAAATATTTTATTACTTACGTGTTTGTACTTATGTGTTGATATAAATTCGAGATCATTTGCATTTCGTTGTAAACTTCTTATTTGGAAATAAGTCAGGTCAAATATAATATGTTTTTTTGCTTATTTTATGTATGTTTCCAGTTCTATGTTTCGACTCTGGCGTAACGCGCTAGGAGTAAAATTTTAACCCTTGTGGTTAATATGTCTTTGGATTACACTTGTCAATTTTCCCTTTATGCACATTTTGTGTTTTTTGTATGTTTCATATTTATGAGTCGGGTCACATATAAATACAAATACGATATATTTTACATTTTTATCCTTCCACAATGCTATTGAGTTAAATTAGATACGTCAAAATGTATGTTTTCATATATTTAACACATCTATAATGCTTCGACTAATCCGTTCAATGTTTGCAATGTACCCACGCCTCAACGCAGTGCAACTCAAAGCCTAATGATCATATTCATTTAACTAAAGCTCAATTTTAGTAATTACATATTCTTATAAGCTACAACTCAAAAGTCCAATATTCATTTACTTAAAACTTAAAAGCCCAATTTTAAAAGCGCAAGCCTCAAACTCAAGTTTAATAAAATAAGAGTTAAAAAAAGAGTGGGCAACACAAAATGAAGATGGGACGTCTCTTGCCATTGTTGCCGATTAGATCAGTTCGACCACCACCACCAGCAGCCGGCGACCACCACCGCCCAACTGAAAGAATGTCATTACTAATCGATTTAGTGAGATAGCAACTAGTTTGCTAGAAAACATGTTAGGTTTAAATCTTTGTGATTGGTTTTCTTAGTTTGACACATCAAATATAGTGGCATTATCTGAGATGTATCCGAATGCTTTTAGTACGCAAGAAATGTGTCTTTTTGGGTGATCTTTAAGGTCTTTTTATCACAATATAAGAGAAGATGATACATTTGCAAAATTGAATTGAATATGTTATCTAGCTCGTCTTATGGACTCTCGGATTTCGGTTTCGCTGGCAATGTTTGATCGCTCTCATCGGAAGATTTCTTATGATGTGGCTGACATGGGGACGAAGACATAGGTTCCTAAAGAAAAGAATATTGTGGATGCGGAGTTTCTGCCCTTGACTACTGTCTATGGTGACACATCTGGGTCCAAGAAGACGTTAGAGTTGAATGACGAGGGGGCAATATATCCCATGCACTGCATGGGATGGGCAGTGATCGGTGTTTCGAATACCATTGCTCGACTTCATGCAGTCAAAAAGATGTTGGTGGATGCAGGTTATAAAGATGCTGTTGTTTCGTATCTAGGAGGCCTGTCGGTGCTTATTACATTTCATGATAGCATTGAGATGTCTGATTTTATGGATTCAAGAAAAGATGTGTGGGAACAGGCTTTGATTTTGGTATCTCCATGGACTGGTCAATCCTTGCCATTTGAACGAATTGTTGTCCTCAAGGTTGTTGGCATGCCGGTGTCCGTTCGTGATAATGTTTTTTTTGATAAGGTTGCCACCTTGTTCGGAGAGGTGGTTTGGCCATCGGATTTTTCATGGACCGGTATTGATAACTCGGTTGGGTTCACTCACGTTCTTACTAAGATTGCCGCTAGGATTGATGAAGAGGTCACCGTCTACTGGAAAGGTAATGGTTATATGGTTTGGGTTGTTGAAGAAAGTTCTACGTGGGTTCCGGAATTCGAAGCTGTGAATGTCGAAGATAAGGATGATGAAATGGAAGAAGGTGAGATCCGGGATGTTTCGTCGGAGTCCGATAAGACGACATTGGCTGGGAATATTCCGGTGAATAATTCGTCATTAAATCCGGCTGAAAATCAGGAGGAAAATTTGCATGTCAATGAAGAATTTCCTTCTATGGTGGATACGACTATTCCCGCTCAGCATTCAAATTGTGTGGGCCAAACTGATACTGGGCCGGTTGGTGTGGGCCATGGATATGGGTTTCAGTCAAATGAGTTTGTTGGGATAGTGGGATGGGTTTTAACATGGGTTGTTTTAATTCGGTAAAGAGCAGGAAGAGGCCTCGTTTGGTGTTTAGTAATTCGCCAGAGGATAATTATCGTGGTCCTTTATTTTCTAATTCTTTTTTTCAGGATAATGAACTTAGGTGTCCGGACTTGAATACAAGGTTGTCGGAAGAATCGGTGGAGGTCACCTTGGCTCGGAGTGATCAAGTAGTTGGTGATACAGAACCTGAGCAGCTGGATGTCGTTCCTCCTATCGCTCTTGTGGATGTTGATAGGTCTTCGGATCCGATTTCAAATGCAATGGTAGAGGAGGCGGTGGATCTTAATAAGGAGGTAAATGCCACAGTTCAGGTAGGGGAGTTGATTGGTATGGATTTGAAAAATTTTTGTAGCCCGATTGCAGAGGAGATTATTTCGGAGAATGGGGTGTTGGGTTGTCAATGAATTTTCTTTCATTGAACATCCGTGGGATAAGGCGCAAAGGAAAGGCAAATTGGGTTAGGGGTTTGAGGATGCATCACGGTGTGAATTTCATGGCCTTGCAAGAATCGAAGATAACGAATCCTCCTCTTTGGTTGCTTTCAAGGTTTTGGGGTAACTCTGTTTTTCAAATTGATTGTGTAGATTCGGAAGGGAATGCGGGGGGTTTAATTTGTTGGTGGGATCCATCTTGTTTTCGTCAATCTGGGGTTATTAAGTCTCGCCATGTTCTGGTGGTTTCGGGACTAATGGTTCATGCTAATGTGCATGTAAATATTGCAAATGTTCATGCACCTAATGATCCGGCGAGTCGACGGAGTTTTTGGAATGAGTTGTTATTGTATAGACGATCTTTGTGTGGGTTGTGGGTTTTTTTGGGGGACTTTAATTAGGTGCGATATGCAGATGAAAGGTGCAATTCGGAATTCTCATTACAAAATGCGCTTTATTTCAACAACTTTATTAGGGAGGCGGAGCTCTTTGAATATAATATGTGCGGGTATAAGTACACTTATATGTCCGAGCAGGGTGACAAGTTAAGTAAATTGGATAGGGTCTTGGTTTGTAATGACTTTATGGTATCTTGGTCAGGAGCGGTAGTCACGTCACTTGCTCGACACCTTTCAGATCATTGTCCGATATTGCTCTCGTTGAAAGATGCGGATTTTGGCCATATTCCTTTCCGGTTTTACAACTCGTGGTTGGAGTTTCCGGGGTTTGTGGAATTTGTTAATTCTGTTGTTTCTTATTTTGAGTTTTCAGGGCCTGCCGATGTTGCCTTAGCGGCAAAGTTGAAATGGTTAAAAGGTAGAATTAAATTGTGGGTGAATGCTGAACGTAGGCAAAGAGATGAGAAGTATTCGGGTTGTAAGCGCAGAATTGAAGAGTTGGAGAAAATTACAGAATCTCGAGCATTGACCGAATCTGAAATGGAGGCCCGGTTATAGAGAAGAAGTCATTGTTTGAAGAAGAGAGGTTGAGAACATTGGACGCGCAACAAAAATCTAGAGTTAAATGGGCTCTCGATAGTGATGAGAATTCTAAATATTATCATGGTATCATAAAGCTCAATACGGCGAATAGTAGAATTCATTGGGTACGTAGTAATGGTCTGTGGGTCTCGGACCCAGGTCATGTTAAGGCTATAATTGCGTCTTTTTTTTTGGACAAGTTTAGCGATTGTGGTAGAGCTAAGCAGGCGTTTATCTGTCCTGATATCATGCGACTTTCTGTTGATGAAGTTGCTTTATTGGATAGCCCGTTTTCTATGGACGAGATTACAAATGCAGTTTTTGATTGTGATGGGAGTAAAGCGTCGAGACCTGACGGTTTCAACTTCACTTTTATTCCTAAGTTTTGGTCTATTTTGAAGCAAGACTTCTTGAATATGTTTGTGGAGTTTCATGCGAATGGTTCCATTCGACCGGGATGCTTTTCGGCTTTCATTGCTCTTATTCCAAAGGGCCGTGATCAACCTACTTTGGCGGATTATAGACCTATTAGTTTGGTCGGTGTTTTGAATAAAGTGTTGTCCAAGGTCCTTGTTTTGCGCCTGAAACAGTTTATGCCACGGCTTGTTTCAGAGGAACAAACCGCCTTTCTCAGTGATCGAAATATGATGGGCCTTTGATTCTTAATGAGACAATTGCTTGGTTGAAGAGGTCGAAGCTAAAAGGTTTTTTTCTAAAGGTTGATATAGAGAAAGCTTATGATTCTTTGAGGTGGGATTTTTTGGAAGACATCTTGGCGCAAATGAATTTCTCATCAAAGTGGCGTGGTTGGGTTATGTCTATTGTTCGGAGCTCCCGTGCTTCCGTCTTGGTTAATGGGTCACCGACGTATGAGTTCTCATGCCAACGTGGTCTACGCCAAGGGGACCGTTGTGCCCATTTTTATTTATCCTTGCCATAGAGGGTCTAACCCGGATCATAAGACGGGCTACTTACTTGGGCGTTTTTAATGGAATTCGGGTGGGTGGAACAGGTCCTATGCTCTCCCATTTTATGTATGCGGATGATGTGGTGTTTTGTGGGGAGTGGTCGAAGGGGAATTCGAATGCGCTGAATTTAAGACGGTTATTGCGGGGTTTCTATTTGATTTCTGGCTTGAGGATTAGTTCAAGGAAAATCCGCTTTTATGGTGTTGGTGTGAATGACAATGAAATCGCTGAGATGGCTTCGGATTTGCGAGTGGCGTCAGGTCATTTTCCTTTCACCCATCTTGGTGTTCCCATTGCGTCTAATATGAACCTCGTTAGAAGTTGGGATCCGGTTTTAGAAAAGGTTCGAAAGAGGTTGTTTTCTTGGAAATCTAAGTGTCTTTCTTATGGGGGTAGGATAACGCTCCTAAAATCGGTTTTAAGTTCGCTCCCTTTGTATTATTTTTCTCTATTTCGGGCTCTCGTTCAAGTAATAAACAACTTGGAGAAATTACGCCGCAACTTCTTTTGGGGTGGTACGGTTGAGGTGGACAAAATGAGTTGGTTGGCTTGGGATAAAGTTGTCGCTCCAGTTGAATATGGGGGTATTGGGTTAGGTTCTCTTCGAGACGCGAACTTGAGCTTGTTGTCAAAGTGGTGGTGGCGATTTAAAACGAGTTGCGACTCACTATGGCGTAAGGTAGTGTGGTCTATACATGGCAGTGGTCGGGGATGGACTAATATTCCAGTCAAGATTTCTATAGGGAGTGCTTGGAAGCAAATAGCTAGTGTACCAAGTTTGCTTCCATTTGGATCGGATAAAGCCATCAAAGCTAATCTTCGGAATGGGTCGACTATTTTTTTCTGGTACGATTGGTGGCTATCGGATGATGTGTTGCATAAAAAGTTTCCTCTACTTTTTGCATTGGAAAAGAATAAAGCTTGCTTGGTTTCGGATCGGTTGCCAAGTTCTTCACAGCACTCGAATTTTAATGGTGCATGGAGGAGATTAGATTTTTCAAATGAAGAACAATATGAGCTTGATAACCTGATGCTTCTTTTGATTGGTGTGACAACCTCCTTTGGTATTGATACTTGGTCTTGGACAGTGGGTAGCTCGAATGATTCTCAGTAAAGAATGTTAAGAAATGTGTATTTGAAGCAACAAATGTTATTTCGGCTTCTTCTTTTGAGTGGTGCAATTGGGTCCCCAAGAAGGTGGTAGTAGTTGCGTGGCGAGCTTTTCTTGATCGCCTCCCAACGGTTGATCCATTGTCTCGGCGAAACATACACGTTGGTCCACAATTGTGTAGCATTTGTGAGACTAATATGGAGTCGGTTGACCATTTATTTACGGGTTGTCCGGTATTTATGGAGGTGTGGCAATTGGTGTTTTCTTGGTGTCAAGTGCCGCATTTCTTCGCGTTCCATGTTCGGGATTTGCTTTGTTTACACTTGACTGCTAAGAGTAGTACTCGTGCTAAAAAATCGTTCTATGGGGTTATTTTAACGGCATTTTGGAGTATTTGGAAAGCTAGGAATGATCACATTTTCAATCAAAAGGAGGTGTCGGTCAGGAGAATCATGGAAGAGATAAAGGTCATCAGCTATTTGTGGATTACTAAACGCGGTAGGATGACGGACATGACTTGGGATTCTTGGGGTAGATTTGATTCATTAAAGATGGGATAGGTTTCGGGGCTTGGTTTTTATTTTTGGTTGGATGTGTTTTTTGTTTTTTTCGGTTATTGTTTTTTCGGATTTGATCCCCGGATTGTTGGTGGCTAGCTTCTTTTTTTTTTGAAGGGTGACTTTCTATGTACAGGACCTATAGGTCACCGGGTTCTTGTCAAAGACAATCCCCTGTCAGTCCCGTGTTACGGACGCGATGTTCTATCGGGCCCCGGCCGCGTACGGAAACTGACCTTCGCCCGGAAACCATACTGCCCCACACGGGTAAAACCGCTGGGGTAACAGCTGGGTGAAAACCGGGTTGCCCTCCGGATCGAACCATGCCTCGGTAGGAACGATACATCATAGAGACGTCCCCCCTCAATATCCATCATAGCTTCTTGCTAGCGTTATAATTAAAGTTTGTTTGCTGTTCAGAAAAAAATCTTCCCAAAAAAGATTCATTATAAATCAAAAACTAAAATTAGAAGTTAGCTTTTGATTATCTTAGGAAAATTGATAAGTTATTGTTCCTTGGAGATTTTCCTTTTCTAGATTAATTGAAGGAACTGCTTTTAAGGATAATCCCACAACAAATTGTCATTGTTTAATGTTAAATTGTTTCCTTTTTCAGAAAAATCCTAAATAATCGGCCATATTAAGGTTTGGTAGAAGCAAAGCAAATGAAGTTTGTCCCAAAGTATATCAACCTATTGGAATGTTGCAAACAAAACATCCATCATTGGATTATTATTAAGTGCCAATGTGAGATGTTAATTTCTTTACGTATTCAATTCTGCGTGAAATGAACTTGTACATATAATTATATACTCCCTCCGTCCCATTAAAAGTGTCCTATTTTGAATTTTCAAAGTCTTTATTTATAAACTTTGACCTTAAATAATTTTGTTTGTGTTAGATAATACTTGATGAAAGTTATATGATTTGAGTGTGATTTACAAGTGTTTTTATCGGGTTAATTTTCATCAAGTTTTATATAACACAAAAATATATAATTAAAGTCAAAGTTTATAAATAAAGACTTTGAAAATTTAAAATAGGACACTTTTAGTGGGACGGAGGTAGTATAATCTACTGTATTGTCCTAATACTTTTTTTTTTAGAAGCATGTTTATTCATACGTGTATGTATTGTATTGTATAGTTGTACATACGTATGCACATATATATCTTAGTGAGCAAACGTAAGATGGAAGCAAACGTGTGAAAGAAACAAACTTTCCAACTGTTTCTTGTTGGCCTAGCTATAAATACACATGACGGCTGCCAAGTGTATGCTTTCTTAATTAATCTTCTTGAAATCTTTTTGCATGTTCAGTTCCATTTCAAAGAAGATGAGTTCCATCAGACTCAAATTTCCCTTTAAATTAAAGTTAACAGGTAAATTCCCATGTTTCCCATCATCATTAACCTTTTTAGGTGCTTCTCATGTTTATATGCACATGGATTATACATATCTCAACATATTCTTATTCTTAGTTTTCTAAATTTCTTTTTCTTTGTTACTAATTTCAGGTAAACACAAGAAACAATCCACAAGTAGGTTAGTCAGTGAAACAAATGTTAGCAAAGAGTATCTAGATGTATTTAGGACCAAATCTTACATAGATATTTGCCACAAAGTTCAAAGCCACATAGGCTTGGACAATGAATCATCTTCATCGTGTGATCGTTACATTCGCCAGTTTGATATCCTATGCGAACCCGAAAAAGAAACCATGGCTAACTTAGCCAAGACCTTTGACATGCACTGTTTGATCCTTGATTTTTTAAATGCTGGATTAGAATCATGGAAGATATGTGAAAAACTTCTTGGATCTGTCCATCAAGCAAAATCCAATTATCATAGAATCAAAAGGGTCATCAAGGTAGCCGAAAGGGTCCCAAAAGATGATCAACATGTTGAAGTATATAAAGAGTTAGCCTTGTATTCATCGTTGGCGAACCCCCTATCGGATTTCAGTCCAGAGAAGTTCCCCAAAATGCACCACCATCTTAATCCGTTGCTAAAGAGGTTAACCACTCATCGCACAAGGATAAAAAGAAAGCGAAAACTTATCATATGTTTGAAAAAGGGTGTTGGTTGTGCACTTGTAGCTTCTTATAGCGTGTTAGTTCTTGCACTTCTAGTTCTTGCACTTCATGGGTTGGTTGGGATTGTAACATCTTCAGGATTGTTCGCTTGTTCATTAGGTTTAACCAACAAGGCAAAGATGACCCATAAAGGTCTAAATACGGGTGAGCTTAAACGAGTTAGTGTGTTACTAGATGTGGCTGCTAAAGGGATTTACACATTGATAAAAGACTTTGATACAATTGGTTCACTAGCCGGAAGATTACACAATGAAGTTGAATTCGGGAGGGCAGTAGCTCGTAATTGTGTTGGAAATCTAAAGTCCGACACGTTAGAGGAAGTGATGAAGGAGTTTAGGGTTCACGAGAGTCGCTTCATGGAGCAGATGGAAGAATTGAAGGATCATGTATACTTGTGTTTGCTCAATGTTAATAGATCAAGAAGGGCCCTTGTGGAAGAGATGGTGCCTTGTACTTAGTTACAAAGGTGTTTAAAGATCTTTAAGATGCATGGTGTTGTTGATGATCATAATATGTTCTGTCTCTATACATACAATAAAAAGCTTTAGTTGATTGTGAAGCTATAGCTCTTTTTTGGTTAGTAAGACATTGATTTTGAAATTTGGTGGACCTTTAAAATTAATTAGTATAATATCCAATATTTACGTTAAATTTTTTTTTTTATCATTCACATGTAACTGTCATTAATAAGTTGATTACATATGTATAAAAGAAAACGTAAATATCAGTTAAATAAGAACTATTTGTTTCATTTTTTTTAACTTAAATTACTTCATTTTTCATTAAAAATTATTGGGTCAATCGAAAAAATTAATGTGAAAAGTCGACGTAAAGTTTTTGGTCTATAAGGAGATATTGTGTAAGCATATCACTATAAAGTTTGCTCTTTTACATGAAAATTGTGTGGATGTATTCAGAACTCCAATCCAAATGGTAAACATGCTATTTGTAGAATGCGTATTACATTTCAATTTTGACTTCATTAATCGTCCTCTGAAGTTGATCATTGACCTGAATGAGCAAAAAAGAGTAAACGACGTCTAAAATCAATTAAACTGGTAAATAACGTAAACAAATAATTGTGATTATTATTCGAATTAAAAATATATTTTACATTTTTATATATAGTCAAAAACAGTTCTATTTTGAACATTTTTTTTATTTTTCTCATAGATATAAGATGATAATGAAATGTAATAACTTCTGAAAATAAATGATACTAGATTTTTAATAACTTTTAGTAATCACGCACGTTGTTTGTCGAGCCCACATACAACAAACACGAAACTGTAATTTGATGACTCGGAAGCGATAATGACAAACGAATTGTATAGAAAAACTAACTTAAATGGTTTATGATGGTGTATTACTATTTTTCCACGATCATACTCCTGTCACGTAGCATGGTGGGGGTGAAACTTTTTTTTTTCTTTCGTTTTAATTGGTATTATCAGAATCGGTATCATTAGTTATTTTTATTGTTTGTTGAGTCAAGTTGATAACGACCAAAGTCACGTTGCGTATCACGGGAATCAAGCACCCGTAGCGTAGTGCGGGAGAAAAAAACTAGTTAATAAAAATTGGCGTCAACTATAAGCTTCCATATTTCTAACTTAGTAAATGACCTTCCATTAACTCGCGCATATTCGGCTATAGATTCTTCAACAACTTGATCGTTTCCCAAATTTATCATCCGTCTACGATAGATTTTGTGAAATCTTTCAAGCATTGTTGATATACTCGTCATCTTTGAAAATATTTGATCCCTGGTACGCTCAGTTGTAAAACTTAGTTCCTCGTCAAATCTATCCTTAATGCGATTCCAAAAATTAGGACCGAATCCATCTCTTGTACCATCTTTGTTTAAGTCTTCGGCCTTAACGTGTATAAAAGCAAACTCAAGGCGTACTCCTTGTCTTCGTTCCAAACGGGAACACTTGGAGGCATTTCGGAAGTATGGTGAAGTGAAACATTCGCGAGACGAGAGCCTTCTTTGCGTTTTACGTATGTGTTTTTTTTCGTTTTTCTAAGTTGTGATAAATCAAATACACCCACTAGCTAATTATACTAAGAAGTAACATGTATTGGTAAAATGGTGAATTTGTGGGCAAAAGGACTGCTAGTAACGGCTATATAGCCATTACCGACGACTCTTTTATTAGAATCTTGACCGGTTAACTACTAAAAAAAGTAAAAAAAAAACGGTTAGACTATAAAAAAAAAATTTATGAGTTGATTTAAATAGACCTAAAAAAAAAAGACTGCATCCAGAGGAAACATAATGACACTCTTCAAATTACGTTTCTCTACATTGATTACTTGCAATACATCACCAGAAAGAAAAAAAAAACTTGAATGGGATACATCACCAACAAAAAGCTCGCATTCTGCGTAGTGGTGCACAAGAAAACTGGTTACTAACCAGATCCGTAACTGGTAACATTGAAACCCGTTTAGGGTATAAGCTAACCGTAGGTTTGGAATCACTTTACATATTTTTTATAGTCTAAAACCGGTTTTTTTTGAACTTTTTTTAGTGGTTAACAATCAAGATTTTAATAAAAGAGTCGTTGGTAATCGCTATACAGCCGTTACTAGCCATCTTTTTGCCCACAAATTCACCAATTTACCAGGGTCCTATAATTTTGGGGGCCCAAAGCAAATTAAAAATTCGAGGTCCTTTCTAATTTTTTTAAGATCGTAATTTCGGTTTGTATCTGATATGAAATATATTAGGAAGAAACTTATAAAGCACTTAACCATTATATAAACTAAATGATTTCCCTAATCAAATAGTGTTGGGATCTGATACATAAATCAAATCTAAGTTGATCAAAAGAGTTTAACCTAAAAATAACAACTTACATTATGTGTGAAAGAAATTAAAACATGCTACTTACTTTAAGTATTCTATTGTTATTAGTTAGAAACGATTTTTTAAATAAAATTTTACATGGACGTATCATGTTAAAAATTGTATGGACAAAATATTTTAGCTTATTAAATTAAGAGAGGTGATTAAAAAAATGCATTTATAACCCTTTATTAAAAGAGTGAGTGAGGTGATTAATAATTTTGAAAATAGGTAGCAGGTGGGATTCGAACCCAACTCTCTACAAAAAGCAAATCTTGTTTTTACCACCAAACTACACTTGTATTAATGTTAAATTATATCACCGTAAATATAATATTATTTTTGTATAAATATAGATTTTTTTTTATTTTGGAGGCCCTATGTTTTCGGAGGCCTTAAGCCGTCGCCTAGCCCAATTACACTAACGGGCCGGCCCTGCATTTTACCATTACATGTTACTTCTTAATATAATTAGCTAGTGGATGTATTTGGTTTATCACAACTTAGAAAAACGAAAAAAACACTTACGTAAGACGCAAAGAAGGCTCTCGTCTCGCAAACCTTTCACTTCACCATACTTCTGAAATGCCTCCAAGTGTTCTCGTTTTGGTCTCTTCAAATACAAATGTGAGCAAAGTAATTCTGGGCAAAATTAGAGATGGTAAAAGGGTTAGATTCTAGCTTGACTTATGGTTGCTAGATTCTCTTCTTAAAAACGTTTTTCCAAGCCTTTTTGGTTTAGAAAAAAACAAGGTGATTTGGTGGGAGACAGGGTCATCAATAGAGATGGTAACCGAACTTTCAAATGGGAATGGAGATGTGAATCTGTGAATGATAGCCAACAGATTAACCTGGAAGATATTAAAAACAAAATCAATGCCTACAGTTTTGGAAATGGTTTGGATACATGGTTTTGGAACGGGGATAACAAGGGGATTTTTTCGGTTGCTTCGATGAAGAAAATGCTCATTCAGGTGGAAGCTCAGAACTATAATAACATCATTGAGTGGAACAGTTGGATCCCACAAAAAATCAATATTTTTGGCTGGAAACTTCTTCAAGACCGCCTCCCAACCAAGGACAACCTAGCCAAAAGAAACATACAAACGGACTCGAACACATGTTATCTATGCAACTCGGAGAATAAGACGGCAAATCATCTTTTCACCTCTTGTTTCGCAGCAGCTATCATTTGGCAAAATATTAGTGGGTGTTGCAAAATCCCGCCAATTTATGCCTTCTCGGTACATGATCTATTTGAGGTGCACATATATGTCGACGGCAATGATAAAAGAAAGAGACTTATTCAATCCATCATTCAAACCGCGTGCTGGATCATATGGTTCGCTCGGAACAAAGTTTGCTTTGAAAATGAATCGGTGAAGATCAAGAAGATTATTGGAGATATTAAATCGCTAAGCGTTTTGTAGATCAATAATCGCGCCAAATCGGTATCGGTTGATTGGCCGAATTGGAAAGTTTTTAATGTGTAATTTGTCGTTTTCTTTCCTGTTGTTGTTTTATCTCTTTGGCCTTGTCTAGCTTGTTGCTAGTTGGGTGCCTTTCTAATGAAAATGCGGTTCGAAAAAAATGTAAGAAAATAACAAATAAAGGGAACAAACACACCCAACACTTAACATGTTAAATCAATAAAATATATAGGATTATGAGATTACCTAAAAGTTGAGTCACTAAATTGGGACAAAAGAACGTTTGAGTGACTTAATTAGAACGATTTGAAAAGGTCTTAATCAAGACACACCCCAAAATCTTAATTTCACAGCCTGTATATGGGTCGTATAACGTTATACGGTTCATATAGAATAATCTGACATGACAAATATTGGACCGTATAATGTTATACGACTCGTATAGATGAAGAAAATATTAGGTTGTATAACATTATACGGGTCGTATAACATTATATGAGGTTTGGGTCGTATAACATTATATGGGTCGTATTACATTTTATACAGGTCGTATAATGTTATACGGCTCATATACACAAAGACAAAAAAAAACATTCTCTGACTTTTTTTGCAACAATAAGTTATACGGCCTGTATAACTCTATACGGACAGTATACATGTAGGGGTGTGAAAATAAAATTTTAGGGTTGTGGAAATAGTATGAGACTTTGAAAATTTTGTTACAATTCTATGAAGTTTCCCTAGAAATAAATACTAACATGTTGACATAACACCGAAACTTCTTAGCCCAACAAGTAATAACCACTTCGCGTATTTTAGTTTTTAGGTAAGTTTTATATAGGAAGACCATTAGCCTTTAGATCATATTGAGTCATTTGTGACATCTTAGGCAAGTCTGGCTTCACTACATGGGAGATACTAATCGAATGCTCAACCTCAAAACACCATTAAAACATTTTGAGTGCATTAGTTAAGGATGAGATAAGATTTTCCATAGTTATGCTTATTTGGATGGGGAAATTTTACAATAGTTTTAGGAAATCGCCATGGTAAATTCATAATACTAATATACTACATGTATTTAGAGATGCACAAAAAACTGGAACCGGGAAAAAACCGGACCCGGGTATTAAAAAACCGATTTTTTCATACCCGGAACCGTACCCGACACTACCCACCGGGTACGCATAGGGTATAGATTTCTATGTAAAAAACCATACCCGATTTTTTTTCCTTTTATTGTTTTTTTTTTTTTTTTGAACGGCAAAGGTTACATAATACTACTCTTAAATTACACTAAATTTTACCCTATGTCAGGAATTGAACCCTGGTCTCTCTCTAAGAGGCATAGAGTCTCTACCACCCCACCAAAGTGGTGATGGCTTTCCTTTTATTGTTTAATAATGAAATGTTGTGACTATTAGAGTGTATGAGTTAGTTGAGAGTTAATGGGTGTGTGTTTTTCCTTTTATCGTTTAATAATGAAATATTGTGACTATTAAAGTGTATGAGTTAGTTGAGAGTTAATGGTTATATGTTTTTCCTTTTATTGTTTAATAGTGAAATATTGTAATTATTAGAGTGTATGAGTTAGTTGAGAGTTTATTATATGAGTTGATTGTAGTTTGAGTTAGTTTAGAGATAGTTGTGTTGTCTATATATAGGAGATGTATGGATCATAAATGTCAATGAGAAATGAATGAACAATTTACCTGAATCTGATTTCCTTTATGGTATCAGAGCTACACAGCTCCGGTATCTCTCTGGTCACTTTTCCGACGAACCACTATTTTTTTATTGTCTCCTTTACTATGCAAACTCCACCTTTTCTTAATCTCAACTAATTAAGACACTCTAATAGAGATTTTAATTGTTAGAAAACTAATATAATTTCTTATGATATATTATGCGACATAATAAGTATGAATTAGAATTTATGATTTTAGTTTCTTGTAGCCAATCTTAGACCATGTGTAGTGGTAGAAGCTTATAATGCCCCCACCATGGGGCATTATACGACACATGGCGTCCTAGTCAGCAAGGGGGCATTATAGCAAAAGTGATGTAGTGGGGCATTATGCCATAACCCCCATTCAATCATTTTACAATCATTTCCCAATTATTTTTTTTAATTTAAAACATAAAAAAAACTTCATTAATTTAAAAATAAAATTACATTACTTGAAAAAAAAATAAAAAAAAAACTGAAAAAAAAAACCGAAAATAAAAAAAAAACAGAAAAAAAGCTGAAAAAAATAAAAAAAAAAACATAAAAAAATAACATGATCTAGAGTCCATATTTTTCTTTAATTTTTTGGCGACGCATTTGCGCAAGGATCAACGCATCGCCTTGTAGGTGGTCGATAGGTTTGGACAAAAACTCGATGTCCTTTTCCATTTGCCTCGCCTCTTGCATCTCGTTAAATTTTTTTGTTTCGGCCACTCGCTCCTTCATAATCTCATAACGTTGGTGGCCGAGGTCGCGAATGTCTTGGAGACGACGGTTCATCTCCTCGAAATCATCCTTTAACTCGAGATCGGAAGACGACTCGACCGTTTTTTTCCCGGTTCCCTTTCTTCTACCGGTGGGTCGGACCAACTCTTCTTGAATGCCCTCGTCCACCGCCTCATTTAAATCAACATTGCGGGCATCCTATGTCAGAGTTGACGGGTCAACGGAGGATGATGTTTTTGACCTTTTAGCCCGACGTCTACTACTAGACGTCATTGGATTAACTACCGCCCACTTTGGACTTTTTCGAAGTAGCTCCCAACACTTGTAGTACGTGAAAGGGCCTTTTGTCCTCTCGAACTCCTCCAAACTCTTCGTTAAAACCCCCACGTCACCTTCACCGCTCGGCCGATTATCGTAGTTACGTTGGAAGACTTCTTGGAACCCATGACACTTGTTGTTGATGTCGGTCCATTTGCTAGAAATGGAGTCTTTGTCCCGATGTTCGCCTTGACCCCACGTGCTAAAGAAGAGTGCACGAACCCTATCCCAAAAAACCGGGCCCGTTTGAAAGTTTGCTACAAAAAAAAATAAAAAAAAATAAGTTGTTTGTTAAAAAATAAATTAACAAAATAAGTAAAATAATATTTATATAAAATAGTTACCGGTCTCTTCGTCCTCCGAAATGTCGACATACGCCCGAGTCAACGCGTATTCCTCTTCCTTCGTCCATTTGATTATATTTTTTGTACGCCGCGGTGCGTCCTTATCCTTCTTCTTATGCGACCTTTTGCCGCGTTTCGATGTTTCTTGCACCGGTTCGGGTTGCGTCTCCGGTACGACTTCCACATCGGGTTCGGCTTCGGGTTGTGACGGTTGAGACCCGCCGGCTTGACCATAGCCGAAAGTGGGAGGAACAAACGGAGGGGCGCCACTCAAGTAAGCCGCGTAAGTTAAAAAGCTCGGGTCCATGTCTTGAAGGTTGTATGGGGTTTGCGGTTGGGTTGTGTTCGGGTTTGCGGGTCTAGCGGGGACACCAAAAGGAGGGCGGAATGGATGCATGATTGTATAAAAATTAGAAGAAAGTGGGTTTTTTTTTATAAAAGTTGGAAGAAAGTGGGAGAGATAGTGAGTTTTTGTATAAAATGGTGTGAATGTGGGGTAAATATATATAGTGGGGATTATTTTAAATTAAAAAAAATAATAATAAATGAATGTTACCGTTTGAAAACGGTCGAAGATGGTGGCCCCCACATTTTTAAGCGTTATTTTTAAAACGCCGCAGGCATTTTTTGTCGAAAAAAACGCCCTAAAACGCCCCCTGTAATGGGGGGTGGGGCGTTATGTAGCGTTTTCGGGCAAAAATTTTTAAAAAAAACGCCCCATTACGCTTGGTCTTAATTGTTTAATCTTGGGTTGCACAATAGAACTTCTCGGACTTTATGATTTTGATCTTGGAGATGGTATTGGCTTTCTACATTTTAGTAATTTTGGCTTGCAACATAAAACTAATGTTTAGCCATGAGAGATTTAGAGGAGTTTAGTCATGAGTTGCTAGATCTTAAGAGACGAGAAGATAGGTAAGTGGTAGTTGGGTAATGTATAAGTGCATTATACATATAACAAATTGTTGTATGAACATGCAACAGTGGTAGAAATTCATACAACACTTCAAATTGAGCCTGCCCCGAAACCGGGTTTTTTAGTATCCGTATCGGGTTTTTTTAATCCCCGAAATACCCAGCTTTCAACGGTTTTTGAAGAACCGGTTCTTTCAATACTCGGAAATGTTTCCATAACCAAAACCGGGTGTTGAGAAAACCCTGTTTTTATATGCTAGGAGTCGGAACCGTTTCTTTCAATACCGTATAACTGTATAAGTGATACCCGAACCGATTATAATATAACCAAAACCGGATAATGAAAAAACCCGGTTTGTGCACCTCATTGTATTTGCATGCAACTTCGGCCCAATCCCAGTTAGAATAGAAAACCAGCGTAAATTTGGTCGAAGCCCAAGTTAAAGCACATAATGGGCCAAAGCCCTTATAGTAAAAGCCCTAACCCTGAGAAACAAACCCCTCTCCGTTTCACAATTCACCCCCACCCACCCCCTCTCTCTCTCTCTCTCTTCAAGTTTTCCGTTTGATCACTGAACACAACAACAACAACAAGAAGAAACAGGTAAGCATTCGCTGGTCAACTTTTCCGTTTCCCTTCACAAACCCTAATTTCACACCTCCAATTTCCACACCCTTTCCTTCCACCATCATGTTTATTATTATTATTCAACCCTATTAATTAATATTAATAATATTATTATATCCAAACCCTACACCATCCTTATTAATTTACCCTAATTCATGACTGCCGATTCCTCCACCGCCACTGTTACCCACTCCGCCGACAACGACGCCGGTAAAACTCTACCGTCGCCCTGGCTCCACGTTGTCCGCGGACCAATCCACCCGGATTCGATCTCTCCGCCGCCGCTGGCTGATGAACGTGTTTCTGTTTCTTCCGATCCGGTGGCGCCGCCGCTGCCGGAGGTCTCCGATGGCAATGCTGATGGTGTGGTGAAATCGGCGTGGAGTAAACCCTTGGTTGATGGTGTGGTGGAAGGTGTAACTGTTTCTCCGGTGATGGGTGCTGATTTGTGGCCCGCCTTGTCTGAGTCGACTCGTCCCGGGGTAAAATCGTCATTTGTTTCTTCAGAGTCTTCATCTAAACCGGCTATTGATGCATCAGCTCAGGTTTGATTTTTAGGTTTTCTGTTTATCGTTTTTTACTTTATTTAAATTATAACTAAATTTGTTTAGATTATATTGCTAGTGTGGATTGTTATTTTATAGGAATTTATGAATAATTATGATCATGTGATGTATGTTTATTGATTCATGTTACAGGAACCTGTAATTTCACAACCACCACAGAAGCAAGCAAAACCTAATTTAAACTCTAATAACAATCCGAATCATGGCCGTCAGCGATCATTTAAACGCGGTGGAACTGGAAATGCTGCTGCTGCTGCTGGCGGTGCATCTGCGGGATATATCAGGCCACCGCAGCCTCCGCCACTTCCGCCGCCGTTCCCTGTATTTGACATGTATGGTAATTTGTTGCCCCCAATCCCAGAACCCCCGCAGGCTCCGTTTAAGGTTAATAATTGGTCTCCTAGACCGGTTGATTCTACTTCGAATAGGCAGCCTCCAGCCCGAAGGAATAACTTTGGTCCTAGGCCGTTTAATAACGGTTACGGTGGAAGGCGCGAGCATCATGCACCTAGAAGTCCTGCTGGTGCTGCTAGAGATGTTAATGTACCCCATCAAATGGCCCCACCACCTCCCCCGCCTTTTAGGGGGTATTTTCGACCGCCCTTTTTGTTTCCTCAGCCCGTAAGACCGTATGGAGCTCCAATGGGTTATGGTAAAGTTTTGTTTGATCCGTGTTTTGATATTATCGGGTTTTAATGTGTGTAAATTTGGGACTGAAATTTTGTATCTTTTGCAGAAATGGGGGGATCGTATGTATATTTTCCTGCACTAGCTCCAGCCCCTTATAGGGGCGGTGCGCCTGTTTATCCTCATGGAGCTTCGGTTTCTTCAATGCCGATGAGTTCTGTGGATCTATCTTTGCATGATGAGATACTTAAACAGATTGAATATTATTTCAGGTGAGTGTTACTGTTTTAGTAGGTGGGATTTGTTCTTATTTGTGGCTCATGGAATTCTTTTGTTAACCACAGTGATGATAATTTGGTAAAAGACAACTATTTGAGGTCTCATATGGACGAAGAGGGATGGGTATCGATCACATTAATAGCCGGTTTTCCTAAAGTAAGTGTTTTTTAACTTTTACTTCTGTAGGTAACGACTTTCATTTGTCATTTTCAATCTCATGTCTAGTTTTCAAATCTTTATCGTATGTATATTCGGTAATTGCCTATAAATTAACTAGTTGACTAATAATAATTATTTAATTTAATATAAAAACTTAGGTAACACCATGCTTTTTTCCTTTTATATGCTTTAATATAGCAACTGGCTAACCAATATGTTGTATCGCTTACATTCACGGTTTTTTACTGAAAATGATTTTAGGTTCAAGCTCTGACAAATGACATTCAAATGCTATTGAGCGTCTTGAGAGATTCAAGTACTTGTGAAATTCAGGTACTCCTTTCACAAATGACATTCAGATGAAGTTATTTGTCGTTTGTGTCTACATATTATCATATTATGAAATGCGGTTTATCCTTGTAGGATGACAAGGTAAGAAGACGTGCTGATTGGAAAAGATGGATACATACACGGCGTGAAGTAACTGAGAATTCTGTCGAAGAAGCTTCATTACAGAAGCTCTCATTGGAAGACGGGCCTACAAACGAAGAACAAGTGCTAGCCAATGGGGATGTCAGCCCTGAGGACCCCTGTTCTTAAAGTCAAACTTTTGTTTATGCAGTCAAAGTCAACATCGTATTTTTGAGCTTTGACTGTGCTCAGATTTTGCAGTTTTCAGTAAATAGGTAATGGGTGCCTGAAAAAAAAGAGAGCTTTGGATTATCGGCTAATGAGTCTTGATGGTTTGTATAGTTTGCCGTATTATATGTTGCTGTTGGGGATTGATGATTGGTGGAGGGAGCGTAGAATCAGATGCTTTTGGTTGGAAGTTATGCAGCTGGTGTTTACAGAAGAAGATCATGATTATGATTATTAACCATTATTTGTTGGTTTAAATCTTTATCACTTGGATTTTTACATGTCTTTTTGAATGGGTATGGTACTTTTGACATGTTTTGACTTTTGGACATATCTGACCTTTGTAAAAGATTGTTCTTGTAGCTCAATTTGTGATGAATTTTGGTTTGTTTTCAATGTTTCTGTAGATCTCTATATTATATTGTTTGTCATGTACCAAGTGCAAAAACAAGTTTTACGCATGTAAACAACCGACGAATATAGAGGGGGTAATCTTGACCCAAAGCCTTCTAAATGGGTCAATTTGGTTTGCTTTTAAAATTATATGGGTTGGTTTGGGTAAGATATTTTAACTAAGGGGGTGTTTGGGATTGCGTTTTCAACCTGATTATTTGATTATTGTGTTTTGAAATCGCAAAAAATCTATTTTGAGTGTTTGGTAAAAAATTAATAAAAAGTGATTTTTTACGTTTTGTAGAGTTCAAAACGTGATAATCCATAAGTAGGTCACCCCTTGCTGCAGGAAAACGTGATAATCCAAAAACTGATTTTTTACGTTTTCACTTATGTATTTTTTTAAAATATATATACTTGCCAAACACTCAAATAGTTGATTATCTGATTATTGTGATATCAAACAACATAATCAAATCCAAACAATGTTGATTATCTGATTATTGTGATATCAAACAACATAATCAAATCCAAACACTATCTTTCTGCAGCACGTTTTGTTACAGCTAATTATCTGATTCTGATTATTGAAAACGCATAATCTATTTTCAAAACTCAACCCCAAACACCCCCTAAATGGGTTACTTGAAATTACATCTTGTTATTTTCGGGTCAAAGCGGGTCGACAACATTAAAGAAATGGGTCGATGTGGGTTAGTGTCTTAAAGAATCGGGGCAGGTTTCGGATCGGAATGGGTTCAGTTCAATTTGAGCTTCGGGCCGAGACGGGTTTCGGCACAAAGTAGGTTTTGGATCGGAACGGGGTCGGTTCGGGTCGGGTTTCGAGCCGACACGGGTTTCTGCATCGGACGGGTTTCGGATCGCAACGGGTTTTGGGCCGACTCGAGTTTCTGCACGAGACGAGTTTCGGGTCGGAACGAGTTTCGTATCGTTTCGACGAGAACCGTTTCGACCCGTACCGTTTTGACGGGAACCGTTTCGACCAGTACCGTTTCAAATCGAACCGTTTCGACGCGAACCGTTTCGACCCGTACCGTTTCGACATGAAATAAAGTATCAATTGGTATGAAAAGATAAACCAAAAAAATCGTCACATGAAATGTCCTGACAATTTTGTTTGCTTCTAATAATTCTGGTAATACATATGAACTATGAAGGACAAACCGAAGGAGCAGGATTAGCAGCAATAAAAGTAGGGGTTTCATCCCCTGGCATTAACACAGAAACTTCTCTTGCATAAGTATTTATCGGCAGCCACAACAAGTATATGATGAGACAGCCAATAAAACCAATCAAGACTTTAACTTTGACCAAAACCCATAAATCTTGGGAAGAACTTTCAATCTAAATTTCAGTTTCATCTAAAAACAGCAATCCAAAGTTAAATTAAGCAAAAAAAAAAAAAATTAGTAGTCTAAAGCTGAATTGACCAGCAAGAGACAATGTTGACTTGACCCTCAGCAAAAAATAAAAAAATAAAAAAAAATAAGTACAATCTAGAATTGAAATTCAGCGAAAAAAAAAAACCAGCAATCTAGAGCTGAATTGACCAGCAAGAAACACAAGTTTATTTGAGTTAAAAAAAAAATTCTAGAGTTGATTTTCAGCACAAGAAACAGCATTCTAGAGTTAAATTTCAGCAAAAATATAATAAAAAACAGCAATCTAGAGGTAATTTGACCAGCAAGAAACCAATGTTGAGTTGACTTTCAAAACCATAATTTGCTTCTTGTAGAAATAGAAGGTTCGTACACACTACAAAAGAACTACACAAACATGGATATTCTTGTTGACCAATCATATTCTTTCTTAATGACCATGTCTCAAACTGGAATCAATGATTAGTAAGCAGCCATCTTGCATAACCCATCTAAACTGCATTTGCATATTAATCGAATTGTCTTTTTATTTCTTCTGTTTTTAAATTTCGTAAATTGTCGTCATTTAACATTACGAATACAATTGTATTTTTTATAGCCAACCTGACCCGACCCGAAACCCGTTCTGACCCGAACCCGTTTCGACCTGAACCAAAACAACCCTTTTTTTAATTGACCCGAACCCGTTTTGACCCATGACCCGATCCGACCCGACCCGACCCGACCTGTTTGCCAGGTCTAGACGAATATTAACGCGTACATCATGCATCCAAATCCATTGTGGTTCTAGTCTCGGTTTTTAGAGAAAAATGTTTCAATATAAGATCGGACATAAAGAAGCTGCGATGCAATCAAAACGACCAACTAGACTTCATAACTAATGCAGGAAATTGTGTACAACCATCTTTCACATACATAAGTGATGGTTGTAACACAAACTTTTCCCCGAACTTTACTTTCGAAAATGCTTCAACTTGATAATGATCCCAAACATTTGAACCACCGCCAATCTTCAACCCCCATCCAAAATCATCTTCAGGTAGATCAGATACCGACACGCCCCATTGTAAATATCTAGAATCCAAATTATTCATCTCAACCCACCCTCCTACTTTGGTGCTCGAATCAAGATCCGACTCAAGAACTAGAGCTGTAGACCCAACTGTTCCATCACTCGCCTCCATCAGTTCTTTATGACGTCTGAACAAACCAACTGGTAGAGCAACCGGACCAAGATCAGCATTTTGACTTGAAAACTTTGGTGTTTTGTTTAGACCCAATAACGAGACCTTCGTACCCCATGAAAGTTGATACGTAACTTGCGCGAAAGTGCTTAATAAATGCGAGGGCACTGCAGACTCCAGCTGAGTCACAAACTGAGCTAACGAAGCGATACAGTTTGACTTTTTCACGGTCAACCCGATACCACTACCAATATGCTGCTTTAACAACGGAGGTCCAGTACATAAACGACTAGTAAGACCAACATCACTACATTTAGCACCTAACGGAACAGCAATCAAATCACACCAATCATTAACATTTGCCGAGTAAACCACCTTCGCTAATGAAAGCGGCCCGTCAACTTGCCCTTTCGCCACAAACTCCGCAGTAACCAAATCCTTTTCCCGAACTGTAGTCTCAAAACTAAACCGAGAATTCACACCAGTATTAACCCCCATTAGACTAATCGCTTCATGATTACCTTCATGAATCCCATCAACCATCAACAACATCCCCAAGGCCTCTATCTCTCCTCTCACACGAGTACTAGCCTCATTAAACGGGCTCAACTTGGACGACTTAAACGACAGTAACCGCTCCACTTTATCCTGCCTGTCCCTGAGTTTCATAATATCCGAAAACGCTTCCCGCTGCAACCGCTTTAAAATTTCAATCTGTAAAACATAACCTAATGAATTTCAGTAAACTGTGAGCTAACTACAGACGTAGTGAGGTTACATTTTCATAAACCATCAATTAATAAGCAGAAGACTTGTGCAAAAAGTAAAGTGTAAAAGTATACCGGATGACGACGCTTGGAGAGTCCGACGTTCTCAAGGATGCCATTGGTGAAGTTCTGTGCGGCACTTTTTAGTTTATTGACGACGGGCTCAATCTTATCGGAAACCATTTGATTGAATTAGGGTTCGTTTTGATACTGAATTGGGGGAAATCTGTTTGAAAATGGCAAGAGAGAATTAGGGTAAAGAAAGGTATACGCTTTCTTTCTTTCTTTCTTTTCCTTTTATGTTTAAAACTAGTAATAATGCCCGCGCGCGATGCGGCGCGGGTACATCGCAAACATCGAATGGATTAGTCCAAGCGTTATGCGTTGCGTTAGCCACACGAAAACACGTGTTTTGACGTATCCGATTGAGCTCATTGTAACCTAACCCCTTTTTCGAGAGTTAGACATAGTTAACAATAGGGTTACCTAATATACTAAGACAACAACAATTATGGAATTATAAGAAACAACAAAGCAGATTACAAACTAACCTGAGCGGACGATACCACCCAAAAAAACTGAAAAAGTATGGCAAAATTCATTAGTAAAAACCAGTTAGTAGATCTTTATACCCATAATCATTAGACAACTATGAAACAACGAAAAGAAGCATAAAGATTCAGCAAATGCAATAGAGACTGGACAAAGAACTTATTTTTTCTAACCATGAGAAACAATCCAGTAATCTAAGCCTAACAACAGTATGAATCAAACTGTTATACATGCCTTTTAGGAAATATAAAAAGTCCAAGAAGATTTAACCTTATTATGAAAGTTGAAGCCTTGTTGTTCATTTTCAGAGGTTACTATATCTTTAAAAGATTTATAACCTAATTTATTCTGGTTGTTGACTCTTTTTAAGAGCTGATACAAAGTTCCACTCAAAGATTAATAGAATCTCAAGTCCTGGCTTTGCCAACGAAATCAAATTGTTTAAAACTCATATTAGATACAAAGTGAAAGCGCAATTTGTTTGACTTCCAAATTGAAAATGCATATCTATATAAAACGAATTATAAAAGTTGTTGGAACCTGAAAAGGTTACATAATAGAAGGTTATTCCTCGATCGGTTATTAACCGGTTACAGTTTATGTTAATAACCAATAACGCTTGAATATATATATATAGTAGTTTGCGTAAACGAATACAAACTTGGGTGAAGGCTAAAGGGAGTAAAAAAAAAAAAAAGAAGAATGAATTCATATGGAGAAGCCTAGAATTGAACTGGTGTTGAGAAGATTCAAAAAAAAATCACAAACGACAGCAGCAAGTTTTTGTTTTGTCTATAGATATGAGGTGTGTACCAACCTAAGTTGAACTCTGTTTCTTTATTCATTTATATCGACGTGAGTTAATTTAAACATTATTACCCTTTTTCTAAAAATAATGACGTCGTAAAAAAAGTTATATAAAACACATGTAATAAGCTCTAGGAAAACTATATGGCACGATAAGTAGTGATCATAAGTTATAACTTCGTATATAATATCATTGATCTATCGGATACATGTAATGAACACCATTTTAAGTATATGATGCCCAATGTCGATCTCACAGTATGTATAACTTTAAATTCCTTGATACCAATGAAACCATTATGAACAATTGGTCACCCACAATTACTGGTTTATAGTATACATAGAAGTGATAAATAGAAAGAATGAAAGTAAAGTATAAGTTGGTAAACTTTCCTAACAGTAACTTCTATCTTCACAGAAATCTCTAAAATAAAAGATATGCTATAATTATATTAATTACAAGGCAAGTTGTTGTGTAATATTCTTAGTTTTAGCTCATTCAATCAATAATACCACAATTGCATTCCAAAGGTTTATGGTCTCAACGTGTAAATTTAGGGGTCAATGTAAAGCCACATAGGAGTGGCAATGGGGTGGGTTTGGGACGAGTTTAGGTAATCCAACCACAAATCAAATTAGCTAAGCTTTTCCCATACCCGTCGGGTTTTATCGGGTAATTACCCGTAAGTTTCGAGTAAACCCGTTAAGTTAAAAAAGAATTACCCATTGGGTACAACAACCCAAATACCCGTCAAGCATCTATCAAGTAACTACTAATCAATAAAATTTGACAAATCATAAAAAAAAAAAAAAAATAGGCAGAATAAATCGATTTAATTTCTACCAGTTTAATACTTGAATTATCAACTGGTACTAAACTATTTGGACTCCGAACCTGATGGCCATAAGATTCCAAAATAAAGAATAAACTTCCGTGAATGAATATACACATTTTATTTTATATAAATTTGTTGTTCAAAACTGAGTTGTTAATAGTAATAGACAAGGCATCGAAGAACACAAACGTACATATCATCATAGCTACTAAACTATAGCGGTTTTACTGATTTGTTTATTTAACAAAGATAGTGGTGTGTGTTGCAAGAATATTGCTTAATATGGTCCAACGAACGCCCATACTATTATTTCCTCGCATGTACACGCTTCCTATTCTATATACAATTCAGTACCTTAGTCGATGCGGCGTCTATCGTCAACACGATGCCGTGGAAAACACAGCCTCACAACATGATGGTAGAGGGGAGGAGAGGCTAGCCAAAGGACCCGGCTTTCACCATAATCGGTTACGGAAATGAGAAGGATGAGGGAGACTGGGGAGGAGCTGCTCTCGCTGTCTCACACACACTGACCCACATTAGTCTCTTTAGCATGGTACATGGTTTCAAATGAAGATGTCATTTTGGGTTAAAAGAAAAAGGCTGAGGCATTTGAATTTTTTTTTAAGTTTTTGTTGTTACTACGTAATACCAGCACCAATGCAAAGTCACATTAACCGAATGTTAGAACTGGCTAAAATCCTCAACTCCGAAGGCCTCTTTATCACCTTTGTCAACACAGAGTTCAACCACCAACGCCTTCTCCAATCTCTCGGCTCTGACGCCTCTGCTGTCCTTTCACTTTGACACCATGTTGGATGTGTATAGAAGTAAGTGTTCAAGGGCATATTCAATAAGTATTGAAAGTGGGTCGTAACTTTTTTTTTTGTCAAATTAAATGCTTATTTACTTTCATCACATTCGAATATTATTGGTTTTATAGTACGAATTCATACAATTTACATGGGATATCACTATTCAATTGTACAAGTTTCCGCCAAAACGTCTTTTATCTTATTTATCATACACATGGTAAATTTATTTAGCTTACATTCACCAAAAGTTCACTTTACTCTGCTCCTATTTAAAATTTAATCGAGACACATTATTCTACAGCGCTTCGCAACATAATATTTCAAACAACAACACTCAATTGAGTAAAAAAGCAAATTTATCACCAAAAATTCGCTTTACCCTGCTCCTGTTTTAAAATTTAATCGAAACACATTATTCGACATGTCTATTCGATTCGATTAGTGAGTAAAAACACAGCATAATAACTCAAACAACAGCTCTCGATTGAGTAAAAAAACAAATTTATCCATATCATAGTTTACTGAGATTTATAAATGTCGAGACATCCAAGCAAAATTTGAGAAAGGCATTGTCTTCAGCAAATAACAAACAGATACTCAAATAAAGCCAACCATACATGCATCAAGTTCATTCAGTTTCACATAAAACCACCACACATGAAACCTAAACTCAGTTAAGAAACCCTAGACTGTGAATTAAAAGGAATGTGGGAAGGAAAACTCACCTGAACAGCAAATTAAAGGTCCTGGTAGCCTGCAACTTCAAAGCCCTCTACACGATTTGAAATCCTAGAGCTAAAATCGTAAAACCCATTGCTGGAATTCGTTACAGGGTTACCGATATTTGGTTGTTCTAATCTTCCGAATCTTGCACTCAGGACTTCCGATTGTTGTCACTGAGAAAAAGGTGAAAGAAGCACTTGAAGATCATAGCAGAAGAGGAAAACACGTTCACGTGGAAGCTGAGAGGGAAAAAAGGAAGGGATCGATTGAGTAAATAACCTAATAAGATGCACGACTTTGTGCTTTAAGATACATGGTAATTTGACGAGAAAGTACAATATAGCCCTTTATAATTAGCAAAATTACAGTACTACCCTCGAAGGGAGACGGTGAAGTAACGGCGACGATAGTGGTGGTTAACGGAGACAGAATGGTGGTGGGTTGTGGTTGTTTGCGGCGAGGGTTCACAGAGAGAAAGTTGAAGGGTATTTAAGTTCCACCTATATTGGGCCCGTGTGAGTTTTCCCCTACAGGTCTTAAGTTCGAGTCTGAGTGATAGGGGTTTCTCATTAAAAGGTTTAAATTGGGGATCTATTACGCGAGAGGGCTCTCTAGCGCGGACACGGTTAGAATAACATATGCCAGACCTTTAAAAAAATAGATTGAAAAGTTAATGGGCCACGTGGGTTGTAATGTAACATTACTTGATCCAAATATGAACGAGGCTCTATGATAACTCATATGGGCTGTATGAAGAACTTAATTGGGTTTTTTTAAAATAAGGTAGCTTTAAAGGCCCAAATAAATCTTGTGAGGGGACAAGTTAATTCTTGTAATCGGCTTTCAATTTTTTTTACCAACGTGTTACGTAGATGCATGTAAGTAAAATTCTTGATTATACTCTTTTAAAGTTTGGTTAAACCATTTGTTTGCACCCCTATAAAATAATTCTTGGGCTCAGTAGCGGATCTAAGATTTTATTCTAATGGTTTCTTTTTGGTAAATTCTTTTTAATTCTCACTATTTTTTTTCTAAATACTATAAGGTTATCACTAATATTTTCCATTTTTCTAAACGTACTGGGTTCCTTGGAACCCATAAATGTGGACTGGATCCGCCCCTGCTTGGGTTTGTCATCGGATGAACCTTAAGAAACGTGTTTCATTTGTTCAAATTATCCTTAAGAGCATTCACACTGGAGCCTCTATTCTATGTAATATAAAGAAAAGAATAGATAAAACAACAAAAACACCACTACATTAGATCTCTATAATAAAGAAAAATATATAGCAAGTAAAGCACACCTTTATATTTAGAGGTTCATATTCAATCATCTATATTTCTATTGTGAGTGTGTAGCAAAGAGAAAAAAAACAACGTAGTAGTTTTTTTTTGTTGTTTTCTCTACTTTTCTCTTTAAATTATATAGAATGTCCATATACAGAGGATCTAAATTCAACAAAAACTCAAAAATCCCAACTTCTTGATTTTACACCATAATATTGCAATCCAATCAATGACTTTGACAACTTCAAATCATCCTTAGGCCATGTGTAGTCATAAAGCCCTCAAAGGGGCGTTATGCGACATGTGGCATGCCACGTCAGCAAGGGGCTTTATGGGGCGTTATGCAATTTGAGGCCGTAGTCATAAAGCCCCTGTGTAATCATTACTCAATTAATTAATTTTCAATTTTTTTAATTAATTTCTAACTTTTTTAAATTAAAAAACCATTACATTAAATAAAAAACATTAAATAAAATAAGTTTTTATAAATGCAGGGACCAATTATGTTAAAAACCAAGTTTTAAAAACAAATTTTAGATATTTGAAAAATGCAGGGACCACATATGTTAAACCCAAAAAAATTTCAAAATCAAATCGCCTGTCTTCTTCTCCAATTCTCCGGCAGGTTTCCGGCGGACTTGCAGGTTTCCGGCGGACTTGCAGGGACCAATTGCTGCTTCCTTTCCATTTTGCAGGGACCAAACAAGTAAAAATCAAAAACCATAAACAATCAAAACGCCGCGAAATTTATAGCGGCGCGAGAATTTTTTGGGCCATAGCGCCCAGGGGGTGGTGTGCTCGGCGCCATAGCGGCGCTATGGTGGGCTATACCGCCCCACTACGTTCAACCTTAATGATGATCCTAAAGCATAAACTTTTTTCTTATTTATGCGTAACCCTATATTATCTTCACGGGCAGAGGTTAGTGGGAACCGGGGGTGCACCCCTCCTCCTAATGTTGCAGTTAGAAGTGTAAAATTTTCGATTTTTTTTCAGAAATTTTTAAAATTATATAGGATCCCCCCCCCCCCCCTCTAATTACCTCTCAAAACTTTTGGTCAAGCTCCCCACTGATTATCTTGGTATATTATTTTATTTAAACCAAGTTAGATGTACACATTTTTAATGGTAACAATCTATCTAGTTAGTTAATTGGTGATATATTAAAAATAGGGTAAATTACACTTTTCGTCCTTTATGTTTGTAGCGGGTTGCAATGGATGCCCTTTAACTTCAATAATTACAGTCATAATCCTTTATTTAGAAAACTCATTACACCTTTCGTCCTTTAAGACTAACCAGGTTAAAAAATTAAGTTAAATCCATTCACTTAAGGGTATCATGGTCATTTCATGCTTTTATTTAAATTTTTCTTAATAAATAAATCTCCCCCAATTCTCCCCTAATTCCTAACCCTAATTACTCTTCTTTCTCCCTCTTTCTCCCTCTCTCCATGCTTCTTTCTCCCTCTCTCCACAACAAACCTGCAATTCAAAATGACATATCTTATAGGGCATCATATATATAACAACCTACGCAAAAATTCAGTTCAACAAAATGCCAGGAACATAAAACAAAAGAATCATATATAAGTACCAAAACGAAAAACATAAGCACACACAATCCCCAATTTCCAACTAAAAATCAACCAATATATAAAATAACAAACTTCGAGGGATTCAGAAAAGTTATAAGTTATCTTTTAGCATTATAACTTGTTAACAAAATTCGAGTACCATATGTCATTATCAAAGCTGCGAAAGGCGCAAAGGTAAAGCAGGTCACAGTCTTATCTTTGTATGTTATATATGGTAATTTGAACTAATAAATTGATGAAAATCAGGCATACGAAAGGTTAGAGGACCTGATATACGTGTTGGAAAACAATATACCCATTGATCCTCAATACTATCTCGAAAATCAAATAAACAAGGTTGGTTTGGTTAATGGTTAATCATCTTGTCGTCATACCTTTTGATAGTTATACTTGTACCTGAGACTGTTGATGGTATAGACCGTAGTTTTATATGAGGACTACTGATGTGACGGGGAAGGTGACTTCGATTTTGAATTATAAAGATGAGGAGTCGAAGATAGTTATGCCTGGTGATAGGGTGAAGAAGGAGAAAGAAGCAATGGATGAAGATGGATGAGTTATTATTAGGGTTAGGAATTGGGGGAGAAATGGGGGAGATATGTTATATATGTAATTTTTTGTTTTATTTATTAAGAAAAATTTAAATAAAAGCATGAAATGACCATGATACCCTTAAATGAATGGATTTAACTTAAATTTTTAACCTGGTTAGTCTTAAAGGACGAAAGGTGTAATGAGTTTTCTAAATAAAGGATTGTGACTGTAATTATTGAAGTTAAAGATCATCCATTGCAACCCGCTACAAACATAAAGGACGAAAAGTGTAATTTATCCTTAAAAATATTTGTGCGTATTGCGTAAGTTGTGTGGAAAAGTTACACAATGGGAATCATCTACCCATCGAATTTTTTAGGTATGGGTTAATTTTAGTATCAATGCCAGCTGGTTATTTTATTATGTTTGTGTTACGGGTATATCTTATCCCACTTAATGGGCTTAATACCAATTACAACTTGTTTTTAGACTTTTAACCTATCTCCACGATTCCTTGGACCTCATTAGATTAGCCCTACATAAAAAAAATCACAAAAGAAATTAATACAAAAAATAAAGGAATAAATGAATACCAATTCAGATATACTTATAATCCTCTTTCGACTTGAAAACAATTTGGAGTATAACAGAATGACCATAAGCTTACACGTGTTGTGTAGCAAAATGAATCACTTTGTCCTTAAAACAGGTTGTGGATTTTAGGGGTATTCAGAAAAAACTGTAATCAAATAAATCGGCTTGTAAACAAGTTTATATAAGCTCGGCTCGGCTCGGCTTGTCTACTAGACAACATAAATAAGAGGTAAATGTTATTAAATATTAACAAAAATTAATATTACGCTAAGGCTCGACGAGTCTGACGAGCTTCACATGCTAAGTTTGAGCTCGGGCTCGATAAATAAACGAGCTTTATTTTAGGCTCAAGCTTGGCTCGGTCTCAATAAGGCATGTCTCATTTCGAGCTTTTACTCGAGTTGCTCGGTTTGTTTGCACCCTAAAATCAACCCATCAGTTTTTGATACAGTTCAATTATATCGGTTCAGTTAATTTAATTGTAGTCAGTTAATTCGGTTTTCTACACCCCTGTTGTATACTAGTTGAGCCATTTCATTAACAAATTATACCGATCAATTAAAATAAAATTATTTTGATGTTGTGTCATGGATTCTCAATCCTCTAATCTTCATAGTGTGAAAACGATTTCTTATTTCTAAAACCATAGTATGACTAGAAAAGGATAACCGTTGTGGACCGAAAATACACGTGGTTAAAGTAATGAGAGATTTGAACAAGAGTCCAAGTATGAGGTATGTTCAAATTTGGCACAATGCAATGACCCTGACATTTTTAAGGGTCTATCCTATAATATAATCGAGGGAGTCACATGATGATGCATTATTAAATATTAGATATTGGGAAGTTCAAATTTAGGTCCTCTGAAAATTATAAAGTGATATATAGTAAGGTGGGAAACTAATAAATACGTAGGATAAATTAAAATGAAGATGACGGTGATGTGGGGTTTAATGATGTCATAACAAAGAGAGATAGTTTGCATGTTTATATTGCTATGCAAGCAAAGTCCATTTACACATTCGACAATGCTAGAGAGATCCTTCAATTTTTATTACATTCATATTGCAGGCATGGTTTTTCTAATTGGTGCATTTACATTATACTTAGGATAATGGTTTCGTCGTTCAAAAAAAAAGTATAATGGTTTCACTAAAAATAAATACCTACATTATATGGTTTCACTAAAGAGTATTGTCACATCAAGTCATCAAGAGGAGTTTATGTAACCCATAATCGACTAGGCATAGAAACCGTATTAACCATAATCGACCAACGTCAAGAGGACTTAACACAGATCACGCTTTTATTTTTATTGTTTAATTAATTTAAATATGTTTAGTTAGTGATTTGTAATGATTTCATTAACTAAAAAATGTTTAAACTAAATAAATAATAAAAATAAAGTTTGATTTGTGTAAAGATTATTGGTTTAACAATATTAAATATGAAACTCCTTTCAATACCACACCCGAAAGGTGCGTTGTTGCACTCAGAGAGAATGGACAACTGAACGAACTGCCATAGCATTTAAAATATGCGTTCCTTCGAGAGGATCAGACTATCCCGGTTATCATTGTAGCTAATCTGGAAGAAGAGCAAGAGATAGCACTACTGAAGGTGCTGAAAGATCACCGTGCGGCAATCGGATGGACACTCGCAGATTTGAAAGGTATTAGTCCTTCTATTATTATGCATAAAATTATTACTGATGCAGATGCGAAGCCCGCGCGGGACACACAGAGACGTTTGAACCCCAACATGCGTGAGGCTGTAAAGAAGGAGGTGATCAAGTGGTTGGATGTCGGGATCATATATCCCATCTTGGACAGTGTGTGGATGAGCCCAACACAGACGGTGCTAAAGAAAGTGGGCATTCAGATTGTTAAAGGTGAGAGTGACGAGCAAATAGCCACCCGGCCGGTACCCGGGTGACGTATGTGTATTGATTACAGAAAGCTGAACGCCGCCACGTTAAAGGACCACTTTCCTTTACCTTTTATCGATCAGGTTGTCGAGAAACTATCAGGTCAGAAGTATTACTGCTTTTTAGATTGCTACTCGGGGTACAATCAGATAGCTATCCACCCCAATGACCAAGAAAAAACCACATTCATGTGCCCGTATGTTACTTTCGCATTCAGGAGAATGCCATTTGGGTTGTGCAATGCCCCGGCCACCTTCCAAAGGTGCATGATGAGTATCTTTTCAGATATGGTCAGGGATGCCTTAGAAATTTTTATGGACAATTTTTCTGTATTTAGGTAGTCATTTGATGCATGTTTAAGTGAATTGTCTAAGGTGTTAAAATGTTGTGTGGAAACTAACTTGGTATTAAGCTGGGAAAAGAGCCACTTTATGGCTCAGGAGGGCATCGTGCTAGGGCACGTGGTGTCAAGTAAGGGGATTGAGGTTCACAGGGCAAAAACTAAAGTTATTTCAACACTACCTCCCCCAACTAATGTCAAAGGCGTTCGTTCCTTCTTAGGATACGCCGCGTTTTACCGTAGGTGAAGAAACAGTGATCTGATTGGACTAGAGTCAATCAGATCGGGAGTTTTTTCTCTGCATAAAAGGGTTAATCCTCTCGTTGATTCGGTGGTTAGCTAGCTTCCTCCTTCGGTTGATCGCTGCAAAACAAAAAGTTGTTAGACTCATCACGGGGAGAATGGAGGTTCTCTCCGTGACCACCCTCCGGCGTGAGAATAAGTACAGTGATCTCAAGGAAGAAGATAAAGTAGTGAAAGTGAGAGTAAGTCAAGGTAACTTGTGAGATCATACCTGCAGTGCCTTATTTATGACCGGATTTTGGCGAGAAAATGATGCAACGGAGAGAGTAACGGAAAGCACTTTTCTGTCAGCAGTTATTCTACTTTCCGTTAATAGTTAACTTCAAATCCATGCACACGGATTGTGAGCTTGATCGACGGCTGGGGAGATGCCACGTGGAAAGTGGTTTTGTGTAGATTTTCCTTCAAGTGAGTGCCATCATCGTGATTCAGATGGGCGTCCACGATTGTGCCACGTCACAGTCAGCTGTAACCGAATGGTCATGCACGATGAGCATTTAATTCATTCTAGAAGATCTACAGTTGTACACCTTTACCTTTGCCATGTGTCTACTCTGTTGTAACAGAAAAGATTCCTTTTGTTCAAGTCTTGACTTCAGGCGCGTGGAGATATTGAGGTTTTACTCTTTAAACTTAACTGTGCCCTTGCGCGAGCCCGCGCAAGGATGTTAGTTGAGTGTTTGTCTCCCTTTTCCTCCGGCGCAGGGTTATCGAAGACTGTTTTCTTCCAAATTTTGTTTAGAGCCATTGCGCAGCCGCGCAAGGTTTTGTTTAAGATGTTCTTTGGAATGAAGTTAGGGTATGGTCCTATGCGCTTGCACAAGGTTTTTGGGACCATACCCCTTCAAGTCCCCCCAGTCCAGTGTTGCTCTTATGCGCCTTTGGCAAGTAGGTGGAGCATTGGACTATAAAGATGAAGTGTGCGCTTTTTGCTGTTTGAGAAGTAGCGAGGTTTGTTTTGCGCAAAATGGGAAGAATCTTCTTGTAGAAGATATTTTCTTGCTTCATCAGGTTGAGGTTTTCATGATTTCAAATTTTGAAAAACTTGACTCGTGGCAGAAAGTTGGTAACAGGCACTGTGCTGTATTGACATGTGACGGTTGGGAGACAGGCTGCCACTTGTCAGTCGTCAAACATTAATTGGACGTCGTCAAACGTGGTTCGTACGTGCGCGTGGGGTTGGTTACCTGTTCTCCACTCGCCCTTATTGCCTCGGTAACCGCGTTTCCCTGAAAAGGGGGGTTTACGGTTTTCGAGAGCATTAATGGCGATGGGTATATAAACCCTTGAGTGGCTTGCCTTTTTCCATTAGTTGTCTTCGAGTTCTTTCGTCTTCTCCAATTTACTTTAAAGTGAAACCCGCAACTTGTCTTTTTTTTTTCCTTTATGTCTACCGGAGAACATCCGGACGATTCTGCAGAAGAGATGTCTACTTCATTACCACCGCTGAAGTGGTTAAAGGAGATCTTTGATGGTCTAATTCAGAATTTCAAGTTCCCCACGAGTTGAGGTGTGATGTATCCTGATGAGGGTCAGACGGCGGCCAAGGCTCCGGCCGGTTATATTACCCTTTTTTGGGACTACTTCTCCGATGGTAATTTCCGATTACCAGTAACAAGATTTGTTCTTGATGTTCTCGGTTACTACAAGTTCCATATTTCTCAACTACATCCCATGGGAATGGTTCGGATTCGACATTTCGAATTCCTTTGTCGGTCGATGCATATTGAACCAACAGTTAATCGTTTCCGGGTATTTTATCAACTTCATTGCTCGCAAGATATTTATTCTTTTGCCCAACGTCCATCGGCCAAGAAAATCTTTTTGACACCCCCCAAATCCTTTCACGAATGGAAACCCAAGTTTTTTTATATCAAGGCTGGGGTGATTCCGATGAAGATGACTTTCCGGGGTGCGGAAGACATTGAGGTGGAGAATCTGAAGACTTCGGAGTCAGAAATTTGGTACCAGGACATGAAGGATGTTCCTTCTATTGAACTGCCTGAGAGGGCCTTAGTTGCTGCTGGCATGAGTCTACACTGAAGATGGACCGTCAGGATAAACCAGTGTATATGGAGGACGACAAGAGTAAGTCCTGAGATCTTCCTTCTTTTGTTTTGTGCCTCCTATGGAGCTGTTATTTATTTTCCTTTTGCAGTTGTTGTCTTGTATGTGGTGGCGTACACGAGAGAGCATGGAAAAATGTCAACTGTGAAGAAGTGTGCTAATGAGGAGCCCTAGTACTATAAAATAGTGAGAAACTTTGCGCTTCCTAAAGATGCAGATTTGAGTGCGCAGCCGTCTACTAATGTTGGTATGTTTCTTTCATTTTTAAGCAATATTGCAATATTACTCTTTGCTGACTTTGCGCTTTGGGTAATATTGCAATATTTCCTTTTGAATAGGTGAGTTGACAAACCTCGGCATAGGCCCTGAATCAATGAAGAAGAAACGTGTTCCGGCTGTGGCTGCTGCGCCGAAGAAGCTTGATACCCTGAAGGCGGACATCCTTCGAGTAGAGAAGAAGAAAGGTATGCGCCATGTTTCTGATCCTTGGTGTGATTTCGTAGTGGTGTCTGATACGTTAGAGGGTCTTGCGCCTGTAGCTGTGAGAAAACCAAAGGCGGAGCCTCGAGATACTACTGTATTCCGACGTCGAACCCTAGTGATCCCATTGACTTGGAATCAAGTCCAGAGCCGCTTGTACGGACTAAGGCGGTGAAGAGGAAACCATAAAGTGAAGCTGCGGCGTATCCCGCCAAGAAGATTATCAGGAAAAGGATTAGCAAGAAGGGTAACCTGAATGCTATTGCTACGAAGCTGTCCCCGGGTGAGTGCCTTCTTAACTTCTGTTTCCCTATTCTTTTACGTTAACATGAACTTTTATTTTGCAGAAAAGCCTGTGCCACATGTTCGCGTGGAATCATCGTCTTCTTTCAATGACGATCTTCCGCCATCACCACCTTGCGCATCTATTAGAGAACAGTTGGAGGGTACCAAGGCTGCTGAGGCGGAGGTAGAGAAGGCAGTTGAAGTGGAGAAGCCTGTTGAAGTTGAGGTAGAAACGGAGAAGGTTGTGGAAACGGAGACTGCTGAGGTTGGTGTTACCAAGCCTAAGTCTTCTGAGGTTGTGGCGCAGGAGCCAGAGAAAGGAAAACCCATTCAGGAGGATCCTGTGATAACCATTCCTCTTTCCGCAACTACTTCTGCTCCTCTCAGAGATGATGTTGAGAAAAGCCCAGCTAGTGTTAATCAGGGCTTTATTTATCATGATGAGGAAGATTCTCCTATCCGCCCAGAGGAAACTCTGGGGGATTACTACTATCGATCTTATTCAGAGAAGAAAGCTTCCGAAATTCATGCGCCTGTATGGAAGCTTAAGCAAAGAGATAACTTTTCTGACTGGCAAGTTTGCCAAGACTGGTTGCAAGGTGTTTTTCCTCTCGCTGAAGTTAAATTTCAAGAGGAGCGATCGCATGATCAAACGTATCACGCCTATCTTGAAGAAACTGCTAGTTCAACTTCCACCACCCACCGTATAGTGCACGAATGGCGCAGCATGCACAAGGAGTGAGTTGCTTTGAAACGTCGAAAAAGGAAGTTAGTGAAGAGAAGGCGAAGTTTGCCATGCTGAGAGCCAAGCTGGAGGCTGATCAAGCCAAATTTAAGAGCGAGCAGAAGACAGAGGAGTGATCTGCCGCGGGATGGAAGAAGAAGGCTGAATCTGAAGCTGCTCTTCTTTTAGAGGTGTGAAAATGTTGGAGAGAAAATAGTGAAAAGATGGTTCTTCGGAACAGTATCAATAATCTCAAGGCGGAGATTAAAAAGCTGAATAAAGAGAAGACAGAGGCCGAGGCGGCCCGTGATAAAGCCCGTTCTCACCGAGAGAGAAGCGAGCAAAGAGAGGTACAAACCTCCGCCACTCTTGCCCTTAGAAATAAGGAGATATAAGAACTCACTTCTTTATTATCTGATCAGGAATAAAGCAAGGCGGAGCTTGAGTCTGCTAAAAAAGACTTGCAACTTGAGAGGGTTGAGAAAGCCGAAACCTCCCGCCGTCTTGCCAAAACTGAGGAGAAGCTGGAGAATTTTGAGATTGCTCGGGTGACGGCGGAGAGTTTGGTTGAACCTTTGAAGAATGATATGTTATGGATGAGGCACCATGGGATTATTAATGTAAGTGTTTCAACCCCTTGTAATATTTCTGATAAGTTTACACATCTTCTTATTGCGATTTCTTGTGTTGCACAGGTTGCAAATTCGATCCTCAACTCTATTGAGTTAGATCAGACTGTTGCCAATCTGACGGTCATCGCGCGTAGTGACGGATACACTCAGGGGTATATAGAGTGTACTCAGCATGTTAATGATGCACTGAAGGTTGATTGGGACAACAGCAGATCTGCCACGCGTGGAGTTGATACTGGGGTTGCCCATGCTGCAGCTAAGACAGAGTATAACAACTTGCACCTTCCAGTGATGGATTTGGTAGCTGCTGCACTCCAGACTGATGACTTTGTGGCGCAACTGAATGTAACACTCCACTCGTTTTTATAAGAATTTAACATAAACTAAGCATTTTTAAAACAAAAACTTTGATGTACATATCAATCATAAGGAAATTTGCATAGAGTTAACATTTTAGATAACTACTACTAGCTTAACAACCCCCAAAACAAGTCTTTAAGTGTCAACAACATAAACATTGTCTTAAAACATAATTAAGTAATCGCCGAAGCTTCAAAAGTTCGTGTTCGGTTCTTGTAATCATGCTTGATCGCCATCCGGATTAAGTCCATCATCACCTATGGTCAAAACCACATAAATGATTAGTTTTGACACCTTAAAATCAAGTATAAACAAGTTCCATGGTTAAACAATGAGAAACAAACAAAAATGCAACGGATTGGGGCTGTCGCGCCCCGCGACGGCTACTAGCTTAGCCTTCGCGGCCCGCCATGGCCATCGCGTCGCGCGACGATATTGATGATTTGGTGTCGCGTAGCGCGACACCCATTTTTCCACAGCCTGATCCTTATTTTGAGCTGCAAATTCCCAGCTCTAAGTTTTTATACAATTCCAACTTCAATTGTTCATAACTTTCAATCCAATGATCCATTTTAAGTGATTCTTTTTCCCATACATTTGTAATAAAATTACCGACGCGTCTATCTTAACCATTTAGTCAAAAATGGAATGTACGGTTGGAAACCAATAAATACACAATGTATCTGTTTGACCCGTATAGTTTTTGTACTAATTTAACTAGTAACAACTTATGACGACAAGGCGTATTTACCCCAACTTCCGAGGCTTACGACCACCGGCGTTTCATTACCACACTTATGGCTTCAAGCTCTTGTGATGCGTCTTCGTCAAATGTCATTCAAAACAAAATTTTATTACTATTAACCAATTATTCGACCCGTTTGGCTCATTTACGGAATCCTCCATTTCTAATGACTACTGATGTGCGTGAAGTGTGTTATATTTTTGATGTATATTTAAGCCCTTTTTACACTTTTAGCCAAGTTTTAAATTTATAAAACACGATATTTACTAACACTAAACACACATATGGGCAAGTGCACCCATCGTGGACGTAGTATAGTGTTGGTAAGATACCGAGGTAATGATTTACCTGACCTTTCGGGTTTGAAGGGGTAACTTTGCGGTTTGGCCCTCGGTTATTTACCGATAGGGGCCTCGTGTTATTTACCCGCATTATAAAGTCCCCGGTTTATTTATTAATTATATTGGAAAGCCTTAACTTTCACTGCTGACGCTTTTAACCCTTCTTATACGAATTTGAGTATAACTCTTTCGTTTTAAGACGGAACTTCGCGGACTTTGTACAATATATTCTAGTGAGCGTATAATACTGTTACGAAGCCTTGGGAACGTTAAAGGGTCACTCAGAGGTAATATTAAACATGTTGACACAGTTAACCCCTGTAGTTTGTAATCTCTCACTTTCTTCCGCGTTTCGCTTCCGTACGTTTTATGATTTATTCGTTTGAAGGTACAAGCATTTATTTAGGGTTACTATACAGTATATTTACCCTTGTTGACATTTATAACCCTCGATTTTATATACTTTCAAGGTTTGTCAAAATTAGTCCTTTATTTATTATAGATGCCACGTGTAAACAAATGACACGTGTTAACACATCATTGGACACAAAAATTCGAGGTGTTACACATATGGGCAAGTGCACCCATCGTGGACGTAGTATAGTGTTGGTAAGATACCGAGGTCGTCCAAGGACACAAGAGCTTTTAATACCGGTTTATCCTCAACGTTTAATCAAATCAAAAAGGTTAGAAAAATGTTTTAAACTAAGAAAAATAAAAACTAACTAAATGCTGAAAAATAAAAATAAAATAAAAACAGATAGACAAGATGAATCACTTGGATCCGACACGTGTATTAGTATAACCTTTGATTATTTTCGCACTTTTGCACTTGTTTAAGAGATTATCTTAGTTATTGTAGTAGGCCCCTCTTTTGAAGGCGACGTTACCCTCAACCCAGTAGTTTGAGTCAGCAAGGATACAATCCTAAAGGGTCGGATTGTTGAAAGATAATGAATTAAGTTATTAATGCAAATTGTGGTAGGCCCCGCTTCTGGCGGTGACGTTACCCTCGGCTAAGTAGTCTGAGTCAGCAGGGATACAGTCCTAAATAGCCGGGTTATAGTATTAATAGTAGTTAACTTATGAGGGGGTCAAAGAGTTTGGATCCCCGCCATCCAATACCTATGGGCATTGAAGGAGATCCTACTAAATTTGACCCAGGTCCCAAGCAGGACCTCTAAACGCTGAACAAGGGAAAGACCCTTACCAAACCGTTCCCTTAACCCCCGACCAGGTAGCCAACATACCTCCATATAGACCGTGGAGATATGAATGGTGAAAATCTTTTATTTTATATAGACAGTAAAATAATGCCAAGACACCACGGACAAACGATAAGGAAAGATCACCTTCAACATAAGTAACTAGTTATTAAAGTCATTAATACAAAACCAAATAAAAAGTGCAAAAGATTAAAAATAAAAAGTATTATACTAAACACTTGTCTTCACCAAGTGATGTAAGAGACTTAGGCAAACATGGCCTTGATTGTCAAGAACTCTTACGATCAATCTTGGATCCCGAGACGACTCACACACTCTACGATGGACAATGGATGATGGTGGTGGATGATGGTGTTATGGTGGTGGTGGGTGGTGGATGAGGTGTGAGAGAGGTGGTGTGCCAAGGGATGAGAGAGAATGAAGCCAAGCTCCTCTATTTATAGGCTGAACAGAAGGCTGGACACGGCCCCGTGTCCGCTGGACACGGCCCCGTGCCCGCCTGACACTCTCTCTCCTCATTAATTGTAATTGCGAATTACAATTAATGCGCCTGCTGTACTTTCACCACGCCCCCGTGCTCGCTGGACACGGCCCCGTGGTGGGCAATGGAAGCTTCTACTGGTTTGTCTTTTCTGCTGCTTCCTGGGCACGCCCCCGTGTTCGCTGGACACGGGGCGTGTTCAGATTCTGTTTCTTCCTTTTTGCTTTGGGAGGTGCCGTTGAGGGTCCGGGCAGTCTACTTTTGTTCCTTTTCTTGTATTTATGGTAGAATTAGTGGTCTTTTTGCTTCTTTTGTGATTTTGAGCTCATTTCATCCTGAAAATACAAAAGGAAGACAAAAACACTCTTTTTCCAACATTAGTACTAAAAAAGGGTTAGTTTTATGCCTTAATTGATGTGATTTATATGTTGCATTTTACACACATCAAATACCCCCACACTTGAACTTTTGCTTGTCCTCAAGCAAAACTCTTTAAATGTGGCTTACACTCCCAAATGGAATAGGTAGAAGAGAAGTTTTTAGCTTGTCCTAGAGTGTCGGGAATCCAAGGTTTTTATAGGCTTTATTTTTATTTATTTACAATCCTATTCGTTATGATTTATTTTGAACTTTTCATAAGATAAATTACTTATTTGGGCATAGCATGCCTTATTAAAATTCCATTTATATACAAGTTCACATACCTCACGGGAGATCACTCAACACTCGGCCGAAGGTGTATATTTTAGTGAATCACTCGAGAGCAGCACGGAACTTACGTCTTTCCATAGGCTTGCCAAGCAATCAATCCTCCTCCTTTTTAACTTTTTACCTTTGTAAATATCAAGAGGACTTTTTGGGTGAAGGCTTGGGTTTAAAGGTGGGTGGTTGGTTAGTGGTTAGTAAAAAGGGCGAAAATCGTAACAAGCGTCGGTTTTCGTGAAGTACCTTATTTTTAGTGATTTTTTTTATTTTTGAAGTATTTCTCCAAACAAGCTTTTTATAGCTTTTGTTTGTTTTTGACTTCATCATCATATATATATATATATTTTTTTTTCGTCACATAAAAAGGTGATTTTTACGAAAAAGCGAACTTGTTACTAAAAAAAAATAAATAAAAAGGTTTTTGGTGGGTAAAAAGGGTTTTGGGGTAATGAAATGAAAGGTTTAGGCTCAAAGGGGCTATCTAGGGGGATTTTGGGTAGGTAAAAAAAAATAAAAAATAATGGTTTTGAAAGAAAAATGGTTAGTCCTAATGCCTCCATCATTTACTTACTTGGGTTTAAGTTGGTAAGGACCGGGAATGTATCGTCGTGGCAAGTTCTAGATTTGTAAGGACCGAGCGGCTATTCACACAAGAAACGAAAAATGAGCATTTAATCTAAATATGTGTATTTTTATGCTCAATAAAGGCTCAAAACTCACTTTTGTGGGAATGGGTTTTTAATGTGACCAAGCATATATAATCGAATTTTAAACTAGACTTGTTATGCCGTTTCATAATTTTCTTATGTTGGTTCCTTTTTTTATCACGACGCTATCGGTTGTAAACTTGTAAAAATATAACCTTTTTAGAACTTGTTATTCCCAACTTAAACTAAGACAAGTAAATAAAAAAAATGAAAAAGTTTTTGAAAAAATTTGGGGTGTTTAGCGGTTCCAATAGAGTTTTGTGTAAGGCTTGTGTTTAGGATTTTGCAAAATTTCAAGGTTTTAGCATCCCCCCTACACTTAAATTACACATTGTCCTCAATGTGTCCAAAAATAATATTTTTGGTTGATTAGAATGTATAAAAGTGTGTTAAAAAGCAAAGATTTATGTTACTGGCATCCTGGACACGGCCCCGTGTTCACCGGGCACGGCCCCGTGGTCAAGTGCCAGTAACAAAAATTACAGAATTGAAACAGAAGCCTGGACACGGGGGCGTGTCCGCTGAACACGGCCCGTGTCCAGTTACCTGAACTGGGTGATTTTTCTGCAGGGGCTCAGCACGGGGCCGTGTTGGTTGGGCACGGCCCGTGTTGAGCCTTCTGTGATGGAGATTTTTGTCGGGTTGCTCTGTTCTTCGTGCATGGTTCCATTTTTTCTCGTTCCCTTTTTCATCCATTACCACCATGAGTGTGTTTTATTCTGCAAAAATTAAAAGATTAAACTAAACTAAACTAAGGATAGATCCGCGGAATGCCTCCGTGGTGCGCCACGTTTATAAGGGTCCTTGGCTAGACCCGATTCCTGGTTATATGTCTTCTGAGTGGAGTGCCTTGCTTCCCAAGTTACACCGTCGGAGAGCGGCATCCAAGCTTGAATCAATAACCTTCATGTAATTGACTGGGTCGTCGTCCTCTATTTTCTTCCCAACTCCGAACTTCACCTCATCGTCCCCATACCTCAAAGTCAGTGTCCCTTCATTCATGTCTACCACTGCTTGTGCTGTGGCAAGGAAGGGTCTCCCTAGGATAAGGGGGACCTCGGTGTCTTCCTCCATGTCAAGTATGACAAAGTCAACGGGATAAACGAATTTGCTTACCCTTACCAAGACATTCTCGATGACACCTTGTGGGAACTTGACTGATCTTTCAGCGAGTTGTATGCTTATTTTTGTAGGGCTCGTGGTTCCCAAGCCAAGCCTTTTGAACATCGATGAGGGCATGAGGTTAATGCTAGCCCCTAAGTCGGCCAAGGCATTGCGAACGGGTGATTCCCCTATTGAACATGGAATCGTGAAACTTCCGGGATCGATTTTCTTTTGGGGTAGTTTATTGAGTACGAGGGCAGAGCATTCTTCGCCTAAATTAACTAATTGCAAATTTTCAATTTTCTTTTTATGTGTAAGGAAGTCCCTCATAAATTTAGAGTATTTGGGCATTTGGGTTAGGACTTCGATAAAAGGAATATTGACATGCAATTGTTTTAACAGACTTTCGAATTTTGCGAATTGCTCATTGGTCTTTTGACGAATTAACCTACCGGGGTACGGAACTCGAGGAGCCTTGGTAGGCTCTGGTGATGGGGGAGAGTTCTTTTCCTGCAGATGTGTTGGCATTGTTTCTTCCGTTGGTGGAGGTACTTCTGCAGGCCCTACGGTGCGGTTTCGTGGTGTGATGAGGTGAACTTGCGCTTTTGGGTTTGTTTCGGTATTGCTAGGTAATGCGCCTTGTGGTCTCTCGGAAAAATTTTGTGCTAGTTGATTTATTTGTTTTTCTATGTTTTGAATGCTAGCTTGTTGATTTCTAAAATTAGATTCTAATTGTAGAAATCTTTCCGAGTTTTTCTTATCAGTGTCGGAGACGAGGCGAGATATAGTATCTTCGAGCCTTTCTCGTCCACCTTGTTGTTGAGTGAAATTTTGTGACTCATTTCTTGATTGCTGAAAGTTTGTTCGTTGGGTTTGTTGGTTACTACTATTGCCGGTTTCCCTCCAACCAAGGTTTGGGTGGTTTCGCCATCCTTGGTTGTAAGCTCCCGTTGGAGGACCCGACGGCCTAGGTCTATTATCAATGTAGTTTACCATTTCTTGTTGATCGTCCGTTTCTTTCATGCAACTCCAATTTTCATGTGACCCACCACACCCTTCACAAGCCATAACCGAGACTGTTTTTGTCATTTCTAATTTTTTTATTTTTGAAGAAAGGGCCTCGATTTGGGCTTGTAAAGAGGTGCTTTCGTCGACCTTATGGGCGCCCGGGGCGATAGACTTATTTCCCCGGGGAGTGTGCCATTGAAAATTGGTTTGAGCAATTTCCTCAATCTGATTATATATTTCGTGTGGGCGTCGATTACCTAAAAGTCCCCCGGAGCTAGAATCAAGTGTCTGCCTAGTGTGTGGCAACAATCCATTGTAGAAAGTGGATACTTGTTGCCATATTGCGAGGCCATGATGGGGACACTTGCGTAATAGCTCCTTGAACCTTTCCCATGTTTCATATAAGGATTCCCCGTCCTCTTGTGAGTATGTGTTAATTTCAGCCATTAATTTAGCAGTTTTAGAAGGAGGGAAATACTTATATAGAAACTTTTGGGCTAGTTCATCCCAGGTGTTTACCGATCCAGCTGGGAGGGTGTTGAGCCAAGCTTTCGCTCGGTCTTTTAGTGAGAACGGAAACATATGGAGGCGTATGGCGTCGTTTGATGCTCCATTGATCCGAAAGGTATCACATATTTCTAAGAAATTAGTTATATGTAGATGAGGATCCTCGTCCGCAAGCCCGTGGAAGGTTGCGGAGTTTTGGAGCATTTGTATCAAATGCGGTCGAAGTTCGAAGTTATTGGCTTCGACATTCGGAGCATTGATAGCGGCACCTAGATTACCTACGGTGGGCCGTAGATAATCCATAAGGGTACGTTGGTCCGCCATTGGGGGTGGATCACCCGAAACCTTCTCTTGGTTTTTGGCTTTTAACCTTTTTCTGAGAAAGCGTTCGGGTTCTTCTAGCGGTTCTTTTATGTCTTTATTGGAACTGGAGCTCATACATTACGTGAGGATGGTGTCGGGTTCCAAGTCCTGCAATAAAAACAAAAAAGAATATCGGTCAGAAGGTTCACCACGGCCCCGTGTTGAGCGAACACGGCCCCGTGGTCGGAAATACAGTGATTGTTTTCCAGATCCCAGTTACTGGAAGTTGGACACGGCCCCGTGTTGCACCGGCACGGCCCCGTGGTCAGCCTTCTGTAACTTGAAAAACAAAAACTGCCAGTAACTTTGCTGAGCACGGCCCGTGTCCGACCAGGCACGGCCCCGTGCTGAGCTCTGCAGAAGCTGAAAATCTAAGAAAAAATCCTAAAAATTAAAGAAAAATAAAAATATGATTAGGCCGTTGATTCCTAACTTTCTTAAAATCCTTGTGTCCCCGGCAACGGCGCCAAAAACTTGATGTGCGTGAAGTGTGTTATATTTTTGATGTATATTTAAGCCCTTTTTACACTTTTAGCCAAGTTTTAAATTTATAAAACACGATATTTACTAACACTAAACACACATATTGTCACACCCCTATTTCCACGTGTCTCACCGGTGGGCCCGGTTGGGGATTACCGTGACGATGTTGGCAACAATATAGTCAAACCACACAATTATATAATGCACAGCGGAAGCATAAGATAAATATATAAACTCAACCTCTGGTTGTAATATCAAATGTATTACAGAAGTTGATTATATCCACAGTGGATTGTAAATAGATATAAAGTATTGTTCCATCAGATACTGCAATCAAGCTTGCGAGACTTATCCCGACGCTAGGGAGCTAATACCAGCCAATTACGTTTAGGTACCTGCACTTAATCTTTTTGGGGAAAATACGTCAGTTTACACTGGTAAATACATTCAACTGACACATTTAAAAATGTTTATTAAAATTGATTTGAATGCACAAGGCACAAACTCTTTTATAACTTGGGAAAATTCATAATGATCTTGTGAACGTTTTACATGTTCTTTTATGCGTTCAGTAGCCCGGGTCGTGCCGGGTTAAAGATTTATAGACACACCACGTTTGCGTAAAACCGTAGTATAAAAACCAACGGTTACGTCTTTTAATTTTTAATGTCGACACTTTATACCGGGTGTACGCCTACACCGGGATGTCGATGGTCGTGGCCATTTCGTAAAATGATGCCAAGGATATCCGGGACAACGGTCATTAAACCCCCCAAAGGCTTATAAGCAACAAAACTGTTTAAATGAGCCGATCATATTTAATCAATTAACCACCTAAGCGATGGAATTATATAATGCTCAATCAAGCGGTATTAATATACCGTAACCCAAGCCCATATAGGGGAAATAAGTTAAAGTATTTACCTTTGCAAGTATAAATCCTTAATTTAGATCAAGTCACCGATAGCTTTTACTGGGGCTCCTAATCTGGAACGAAGGTTTTAATTAACCTCTTAGAATCCTAACGGTCCTTATATTAGCCGTAGCTTAAACCGGTTGATTCCGATACATAGATATGGTTAATTCGCACGAAAAGGCGAAAACCGAGAATGGAGTATGATTTGGACCCAACAAGTTCAGAGACTCGTTTTATATGGGTTTATAGTTCATACTCTGGATTTTGGGGTTCAAATAATATAATTTGACCCATATCGGCTATTGCACGAAAACTAGTTCCATGAGCCGTACCGTGTGCGCAAATAGGCGAAACGGTTAACCTTTAAGAGTCGTATGCTCATTTCCTAAGTCAATATGCCTTAAATGTGTTATGGTATCAGTAGGATACCTTCCGTGATGCCCGTAACGAGTTTAAGTTTATATTATGCCCCCGTAGGGGCTTTTCGGTCATTTTAAAGACTTTAAAAGGGCTTTTCGAGTCCTACAGGAAATCTGAGTTTCCCGAACTGCTTATAAAGCTTAAAATACTTTATTTATTATTTAAAACCAGTGGCAACTGGAATCGGGTCAAAAGACCTTGTAGAACTCCCGTTTTGGCCAAAAAGGGCGTATTCGGTATTTACCGAACCATAGCCATAACCGCAGGTTATGAGCAAGGTAAAAATTATTAAAAATCTTTAAAATTCCCAAAATATTATTTTACCACAGTGGGTAAAAGTTTTGGTGACGAAAACTTGGGTTAGATGGGCGTTATGCTAATCGCGCCGTTAATTACAAAACTTTCTTAAAAGTGCGCTTTTTAGCATAACTCTCATTCTAGACCTCGGATTGACGTGAAACTTTAAGGACATGCTTATAATTTAATAAGCAAGGTTCTGGTCCGTTCACGTGTCCGAAATACTCGTTTTAATTTTAAAAGGCCGTTACGGTCAACTTTTAGGCGTATGACGGAAATACGTAAAAGACTCGGATAACTCATGAACCGACCATAGAGGTTTATACCAACCTATGACCTGGTCCTAAGAGAGTCCTAAGGTATATTTATACCTCACTAAAACGGGTCAGAACTGAAGTCAAAGCAAAAGTCAAACTTTTGCGACTTTCGGCTCCGAACCGGTTCAATATAGTAAATGATCGATTCAAACGAGCGCAAACAAGTTTATATTCTTATTATCATGTTTTATGATTATCAAAACAGGTTCCATAACATATACATTACAGATTATGCATAAATCGCTAAAATAGCTTTCTGTTGACTTTTTAACCGCACGTTTGACTCGACATTTGACATAGTTAGAGTGGTGATCAGGGGGAACCCTTTTAGAGGTTTATTACCCACATAAATACCAACTCATAACCACTTTTGATTTGTCATAAGACTGAACCATTACTGATTTATTGTAAAGTCAAACCGTAGTTACGACGGGTTGGTTCTTAGCCATTTACTAAGGAAATGTGAAACCACAAAGGGTTAGATCACTTACAGAAGTTGTGTTCTTGCTTATGGAGCAGAGAAAGATGCTTGGAGCTCCTTAGAATGATCAGTAGTTGTGTTTTGAGTTGTGTGAATGTTATGTGCAAGAATGTGACTATTTATAGCAAATGCCAAGCCTCTATGATCATTACAACCACCACAATAGTCCAGAGATGATGGGTAGGTGTCCCAGAGGTGTATGGGTCGAGTAGGGGGCACCCATGCCTCATTTATTGGAGGTTGATCGTTCACAATGCTCAAAAGTCAAGAAAACACCAATTTTCTGCATCTGGGCGTCCAATGCGGCCCGCATGGAGGTTCCATGCGTTTACAATGCGGGCCGCCTGGGATTAAAAGATCAGACGCGTAATTGAGGAGGCTCGCGGCCCGCCTCAACTTAACCCAACATGCAATGCGGGCCGCGTGGGGTTAAGATTTCAGAAATTTTAAATCTTTTGTCATGATTACAGAATCCAGGTAATTAATAACGAAATCTTTCGTAATGATTTACCTGACCTTTCGGGTTTGAAGGGGTAACTTTGCGGTTTGGCCCTCGGTTATTTACCGATAGGGGCCTCGTGTTATTTACCCGCATTATAAAGTCCCCGGTTTATTTATTAATTATATTGGAAAGCCTTAACTTTCACTGCTGACGCTTTTAACCCTTCTTATACGAATTTGAGTATAACTCTTTCGTTTTAAGACGGAACTTCGCGGACTTTGTACAATATATTCTAGTGAGCGTATAATACTGTTACGAAGCCTTGGGAACGTTAAAGGGTCACTCAGAGGTAATATTAAACATGTTGACACAGTTAACCCCTGTAGTTTGTAATCTCTCACTTTCTTCCGCGTTTCGCTTCCGTACGTTTTATGATTTATTCGTTTGAAGGTACAAGCATTTATTTAGGGTTACTATACAGTATATTTACCCTTGTTGACATTTATAACCCTCGATTTTATATACTTTCAAGGTTTGTCAAAATTAGTCCTTTATTTATTATAGATGCCACGTGTAAACAAATGACACGTGTTAACACATCATTGGACACAAAAATTCGAGGTGTTACATCCTCACCCCCTTAAAATAAATCTCGACCCGAGATTTACTCAAATAAATAGGGGTACTTTTCTTTCATTGTAGCTTCGACTTCCCACGTATATTCAGGACCTCTACGAGCATCCCATTTGACTTTTACAATTGGTACGTGCTTTCTGCGAAGCTTCTTCACCTGTCGATCCTCAATCGACAAAGGTTTTTCTAAAAACTTTAAGCTCTCATCTATATGCACATCTGTGTGTGGAATCACCAACGATTCGTCGGCGAAGCACTTTTTGAGATTGCAGATGTGGAACACATTGTGAATTCCATTGAGCTCTTCAGGCAAGTTCAACTTATAGGCAACTGATCCCACCCGTTCAATGACCTCAAATGGTCCTATGTATCTCGGACTCAGTTTGCCCTTCTTGCCGAAACGCATCACCCCCTTCCAGGGTGACACCTTAAGTAATACCTTTTCACCCACTTCGAAGTGAAAATCCTTACGCTTTGGATCAGCGTAGCTCTTCTGCCTATCGCGGGCAGCCTTGAGACGTTCCCGGATCTGGACAATCTTGTCCGTTGTCTGGAAAACAATCTCTGGTCCCGATAATTGGACCTCTCCTACTTCCGCCCAACAAACAGGCGATCTACATTTCCTACCATATAATGCCTCAAAAGGCGCAGCCTTTATGCTGGTGTGGTAGCTATTATTGTAGGAGAATTCGATCAGGGGTAGGTTTTTATCCCAGTTACCACCTAAATCGATCGCACATGCACGGAGCATGTCTTCTAGCGTTTGTATAGTGCGCTCACTTTGACCGTCCGTCTGTGGATGGTAAGCCGTACTAAAGTTTAAACGCGTGCCCAAAGATTGCTGGAAACTTTTCCAGAAATGAGATGTGTACCTAGTATCCCTGTCGGAGATAATAGACACAGGTATGCCGTGTAAGGCTACAATCTTATCAACATAAAGTTGGGCTAACATATCGGAGCTATATGTCTCCTTGATGGGTAGAAAATGAGCTGATTTAGTCAGCCTATCGACTATGACCCATATTGTATCGTTTCCTTTCCTGGTCTTGGGTAACTTGGTTATGAAGTCCATAGTTACATATTCCCACTTCCACTCGGGAAGTTCAGGCTGTTGTAGCAAGCCAGATGGCTTTTGGTGCTCGGCCTTGACTTGAGCACAAGTCAAGCACTTCGCTACATGGGCGGCTACAGACTTTTTCAAGCCTATCCACCAATAATTTGCCTTTAAGTCTTGGTACATTTTGTCAGCACCCGGATGGACTGAGTATTTGGAACTATGGGCTTCCTGGAGAACAACATCTCGTAGTCCTCCATAAATCGGAACCCATATACGTCCGTTCAGCCTAAGAATTCCATCCTTGCTAAGAGTCAACTGCTCCTCAGTTACTCCCAGCTTTTCATTAGGATAATTAGCTTCCAACACAGCCTCACGCTGTGCAGCTAATATCCTTTCCATCAAATTATTCTTAACCTCAATGCTCTTGGCATTGATTCGAATGGGTTTTACCCTTTCCTTCCTACTCAAGGCATCGGCGACCACATTCGCCTTGCCGGGATGGTACCTGATTTCACAGTCATAATCATTCAGGGTTTCCATCCAACGGCGCTGTCTCATGTTCAACTCCTTCTGGTTGAACAGGTGCTGGAGGCTTTTGTGATCAGAATAAATCACAAATTTAATACCATAAAGGTAATGCCTCCATAATTTCAGTGCAAATACAACGGCACCTAACTCCAAATCATGGGTGGTGTAATTCTTTTCATGCACCTTTAATTGCCTTGAAGCATAGGCAATCACCTTGCCCTTCTGCATAAGCACACACCCCATGCCTGTGTGTGATGCATCGCAGTAAACTACGAATTCATCTGTACCCTCCGGTAAGGTTAACACAGGTGCGTTGCTCAGCTTCTGCTTCAGTATTTCAAAGGACTCTTGCTGCTTTGGGCCCCAAATGTACTTTTCTTTCTTCTTGGTCAAAGAAGTCAAGGGCGCAGCAATCCTTGAAAAATTTTCAATAAATCTCCGGTAGTATCCTGCTAACCCCAGGAAGCTACGGATTTCGGTAGGCGTCTTTGGCTCTTGCCAGTTCATGACTGCCTCTACCTTAGCGGGATCCACTTGGATACCACGCTCGCTCACAACGTGTCCTAAAAACTGAACCTCTCGTAGCCAGAATTCACATTTCGAGAATTTGGCGTAGAGTTTCTCACGTTGTAGTAATTCGAGAATGCAACGGAGGTGCTTCTCGTGGTCAGTTTGATTCTTGGAATATATAAGGATATCGTCGATGAAGACTATGACGAATTTGTCCAAGTACGGCTTGCAAACGCGGTTCATGAGATCCATGAACGCAGCCGGTGCATTTGTGAGCCCAAAAGGCATCACTAGGAACTCGTAATGACCATAGCGAGTCCTAAATGCAGTCTTGTGTACATCTTCATCTCTGACCCTTAGTTGATGATAGCCCGACCTTAAGTCAATCTTGGAGAAGTAGCTTGCTCCTTGCAGCTGATCGAATAGATCATCGATCCTTGGTAAAGGATATCTATTCTTTATGGTAACTTTATTCAGTTCTCTATAGTCGATGCACAACCGCATCGATCCGTCCTTCTTCTTTACAAATAGGACAGGAGCTCCCCAGGGAGATGAACTAGGTCTGATAAAACCTTTCGCCAGCAGTTCATCTAACTGGGTCCTCAGTTCTTTCATTTCCGTCGGAGCTAATCTGTAAGGTGCTCTTGCTATCGGAGCCGCTCCAGGAATGATGTCTATTCTGAACTCCACTTGTCTATCTGGTGGAAAACCAGGTAGTTCTTCAGGAAAAACCTCGGGGTATTCAGAAATGACAGGAAGATCCTCGATCTTCGGCTTTGGTTCTTCAATTATCACCTGAGCCATGTAAATTACACAGCCTCTGTTCAAACACCTTGAAGCTTTCAGCATAGATACGTCTTCGGGCAATCCGTAATGCGTATCCCCTCGAATGGTAAGAAATTCACCACTTGGAGTCTTTAAAACTATCTGTCTTTTGCCGCAAATGATCTGGGCCTGATTACGGGATAACCAGTCCATGCCTAGCACAATGTCAAAACCCGCTAATTTGAAGGGAAGTAGAGATAAAGGAAAAGAATGGTTCCTAATGGACATTTCACATCCTTCTAGAACAGTAGAGACGGTTTCTATCGTGCCGTCTGCTAACTCTACTTCGTATTTCACGTCGAGGGTTTTGATAGGCATATTTAGTAGTTGGCAAAATTTCTGGTCTACAAAGGACTTATCAGCGCCAGAATCGAATAGTACTCTTGCAAATATATTATTTACGAGAAAAGTACCTGTAAGCACATTGTCGTCCTTAACCGCTTCCTTTGCATCCAAGCGAAAAACTCTCGCATTCGACTTCTTAGTCTCCTCCGCCTTCTTGGCATACTTCGGGCAATTACTCTTTATATGCCCCTTTTCATTACAATTATAGCAGGTTGCATCCTTTATCTTTTTGCACTCCACGGTCTTGTGATCCTTGGACTTGCATAGCCCACAGGATGGAGTCTTTTGTTGCGACTGTGAACCAGACGCAAACCTACACTTCCCGGAGTGAGGTTTCTTGCAGACCTTGCAGTGAGGTCTTCCATCAGCTTGCCCCTCCTTCTTTGCCTCCGACCCTCTTTTGCTCTCACCGTTTCCACGGTGCTTTTTCCCAGACTTTCGTGAGGTATCATCCTCACGCTTTCGCTTTTCGGCCTCCTTGCTCCTTTGTGCCCTCAGACGGACAGCATCAAGTGTAAGAGACAAGGAGAGGTCAGTAACTGACCTGAAGGTCGTCGGCCTAGAGGCCTTCACACTGGCCTTAATCGCCGGTTCTAAGCCCCCAATGAAACGGGCAATCCTTCTAGGTTCTGGTGTCACAAGATATGGCACCAGGCGTGACATAGTGTTAAAACTTGTCAGGTATGCTTGACAATCCAGGTTTGTCATCACTAGTGAGACAAAATCTGCCTCAATCTTCTCAACCTCGTGCTGAGGGCAGTAGTTTTCTTTTATGAGGGCAATAAACTCCCCCCATGACATTTTGTATAAGGCAGACTTACCTGAAGCCTGCACTAGAGCTCTCCACCACGCCAGGGCCTCGCCCTTGAATGACTGGGACACAAACTTAACCACGTCCCTCTCAGCGCACCCGCTGATGTCCACTATCGTGTCCATCTCATCTAGCCAGGTGATACAGTCAACCGCACCTTTCTCCCCTGTAAATTCACGGGGCTTACATGATACAAAGTATTTGTAAGTGCAACCCTTAGCACTCGACGCATCAGTATATTCTCTATCGCGATGAACGCTGTGCTCAGTAGACGAATGTTTGTCGTCATCTTTCTTGGGTTCAGAGGGTGGTTTGGAGTGTGTCTTTGGTTTAGAGGGTGGCTTTGACACGGTTCTGCCTTGGGACTCAGTATTTTGACGATCAATAGCTGCCTGAACAGCATTGTCAATCAGAGCCTTCAGTTGTGCGCCTGTCAAATGTACTGACGCATCGTCATAGTCATCTTCATTCGTGTGGCTGTTCTCTCCATTAGGATCCGCCATTGTAACTTGAATCTGTTACAGAAAATAACAAAATTTTATTTAGGCGATTATTATATAATTGTCTTTTATGATAATTTGTCAACCATGGTACAGAGACCATATTTGGTTAACTTATTAACTCATTACATATTAGGATCTGAATATATCCTATTTCAGCTATATAAATAATATTGGCGGCATAACGCCTAATCATGATGATGTTTTATAATATTAGCCGAGATTTCATAGAATCAAAGGCATAGAGATTTGAACCGTAGTTCTTTTATCTCTTTCTGACAGAGAGTCATAGACTACCACTGCCTTTTTTCTTTATAAGACAATTATTATGGCCCATATGCACTACACCTCTAATGGATGTGTTAATGTGGTTGGCCCGTAGGCACTACATCTCTAAGGGATGTTTTAATATGGTTGGCCCGTAGGCACTACATCACTAACGGATGTTTTAATAATATTGGCCCGTAGGCACTACATCTCTAAGGGATGTTTTAATAATTCTGGCCCGTAGGCACTGCATCACTAATGGATGTTTTAATAATACTGGCCCGTAGGCACTACATCACTAATGGATGTTTTAATAATACTGATCACCTTCATTGGCGATTTAACCCGCGATTTATGAATCATTTAGTTGGGTTTTGAAATCCTTAAGGGATTATTGTATAGGAATGACGTGTGTGATTTTAACGAATCACATCTGCCATGATTGTTAACATGCGTACAGAGGTTAACAGGGAGTCAGAATCCTTTCATTCAGGTCGTACCATCTTGGCTGGATCTTAAAAGACACTAAGCTAGGTTTCACCTTTCAAGATTCTTTATTTAGGCAGATCAATTAAAAGGATTGGTTTTGATTTATTTTATACATATTAAAACAAAACTCATAACATACATTCCAAAATCTCAAATACAATTACATATTGCCCTAAACGGGTCTTTCAAATAATACTTACCTCCAGAGAGGTTTTAAAATAAGTGACAAGTCCACGCAGGGACTAATACAAGATAGGTGTCCATGCAAGGACTATAGATAAGTCCACGTAGGGACTGAAATACGATAAGTTGTCCATACAGGGACTTATTTTAAAGTAGAAATTACAGTAGTACAATTATTAAGGGCTAGTGGTCACGTTTCTTCTTTTTGCCCTTTAGTAGATTCGCCAAGCCTTTGAGAAATCCTCGGTGGCTTTTCTTCTCTTCCTCGAACTCTCTCTCCACTCGATCTAGTCGATGGAGTATTTCTTCCTGTTCAGGAGGAGAGAAACGTGGTTGCGGCGCTTGATGCGGAACTGGAGGTCTGGGAGGTATTGGATACCCATGAGCTGAGTAGTCCGGTGGTCCCATGTTTCCATGTGCTCCGTCAGGGTAGCGCGCATTATATCTTGCCGACACCACATATGGGTCGCGCTCATAGCCATAGTTGTATTGTGCTTGTGACGGTTCAAACGGGTTGTAAGCCGTTGGACCTGTGTAAGCTGGTATGGGTTGGTCATACCCAAATGGTGGCGAATTTCGTGCGGCTGGTGCGGAGTTCGCCTCCTGTATAGGACTTGAAGGTCCTTCTTCTTGTAGCGGCGGATAGTGGCTACTACTAGAATATCGAGGAGTGCTGAAGTGGATACCCCCTCCTCCTCGTGTAGACATACGAGCATTTGTCCTCCTACGCCTCGGCGGATCAGGTATTACTGGTTGTGCCGGTGGCGGAGGTGGTGGCGTAACTGCCTCAAAGCGTGAATCCTCAGAAGGATCCTGTGGATGTCCCGGTTGTTGAGATGTCTGTCGAGATGGCGTGTAGTACCATTCATGTCGGTCAAACATCGCTTGGAAACTGTCAGGTCCTTGATAGGGCGTTCCATGGAAGGATGACCCATCAGAAACTTCTATCGGATGCGTGGGCGTACCACGAGCTGGTTCAGTAGGATCCTCATCTTCCTCCATGGGATCTTCAGAAAAGTGGTCTTGTGGCCCTAGTGGAACAAAACCTGAAGGTTCCTGTATGTAGTCAGCCGGATTGAACTGACCTATGTAGTAGGGAGTAGGGTCGTCGTAATTTCGGTGCGATACCGAACGTTGTAGAGGTATGAAGGAAGGTTGTGGGTTATTGGGATCATTTTCTGAATCTGGCCCAAAGGAGTGCCGGTAGGATGGCGTCGAGCTGTGCGAAGTGGAATGCCTCGCGGGTTCGTAAAGATCTCTTCGTCGTTGTGGCTCTTCGCTCCGTGTCATCGAAGGATGTCTTGTACCAGATGGTCCAGCTTCGTTGTCGTGATGTGTCACGATTTCTCCTCGGCCTCTTCTTCCCCTTCCTCTTCCTCGGAATATAACAGGTGGCATTTTCCTGCTTAAAACTTATTAAAAATCGAGTCGAAAATAAAGACAAAAAGGAGTAAAAAATCCGATTTTGTCCTAAGTTCTTGTCTAGACTCAAGTATGTGCAATTGTGTCATTGAGATTAAACACAATAGGGTAGTGTTTAATTCACTCAATGTTGGCTCTGATACCAACCTGTCACACCCCTATTTCCACGTGTCTCACCGGTGGGCCCGGTGGGGGATTACCGTGACGATGTTGGCAACAATATAGTCAAACCACACAATTATATAATGCACAGCGGAAGCATAAGATAAATATATAAACTGAACCTCTGGTTGTAATATCAAATGTATTACAGAAGTTGATTATATCCACAGTGGATTGTAAATAGATATAAAGTATTGTTCCATCAGATACTGCAATCAAGCTTGCGAGACTTATCCCGACGCTAGGGAGCTAATACCAGCCAATTACGTTTAGGTACCTGCACTTAATCTTTTTGGGGAAAATACGTCAGTTTACACTGGTAAATACATTCAACTGACACATTTAAAAATGTTTATTAAAATTGATTTGAATGCACAAGGCACAAACTCTTTTATAACTTGGGAAAATTCATAATGATCTTGTGAACGTTTTACATGTTCTTTTATGCGTTCAGTAGCCCGGGTCGTGCCGGGTTAAAGATTTATAGACACACCACGTTTGCGTAAAACCGTAGTATAAAAACCAACGGTTACGTCTTTTAATTTTTAATGTCGACACTTTATACCGGGTGTACGCCTACACCGGGATGTCGATGGTCGTGGCCATTTCGTAAAATGATGCCAAGGATATCCGGGACAACGGTCATTAAACCCCCCAAAGGCTTATAAGCAACAAAACTGTTTAAATGAGCCGATCATATTTAATCAATTAACCACCTAAGCGATGGAATTATATAATGCTCAATCAAGCGGTATTAATATACCGTAACCCAAGCCCATATAGGGGAAATAAGTTAAAGTATTTACCTTTGCAAGTATAAATCCTTAATTTAGATCAAGTCACCGATAGCTTTTACTGGGGCTCCTAATCTGGAACGAAGGTTTTAATTAACCTCTTAGAATCCTAACGGTCCTTATATTAGCCGTAGCTTAAACCGGTTGATTCCGATACATAGATATGGTTAATTCGCACGAAAAGGCGAAAACCGAGAATGGAGTATGATTTGGACCCAACAAGTTCAGAGACTCGTTTTATATGGGTTTATAGTTCATACTCTGGATTTTGGGGTTCAAATAATATAATTTGACCCATATCGGCTATTGCACGAAAACTAGTTCCATGAGCCGTACCGTGTGCGCAAATAGGCGAAACGGTTAACCTTTAAGAGTCGTATGCTCATTTCCTAAGTCAATATGCCTTAAATGTGTTATGGTATAAGTAGGATACCTTCCGTGATGCCCGTAACGAGTTTAAGTTTATATTATGCCCCGTAGGGGCTTTTCGGTCATTTTAAAGACTTTAAAAGGGCTTTTCGAGTCCTACAGGAAATCTGAGTTTCCCGAACAGCTTATAAAGCTTAAAATACTTTATTTATTATTTAAAACCAGTGGCAACTGGAATCGGGTCAAAAGACCTTGTAGAACTCCCGTTTTGGCCAAAAAGGGCGTATTCGGTATTTACCGAACCATAGCCATAACCGCAGGTTATGAGCAAGGTAAAAATTATTAAAAATCTTTAAAATTCCCAAAATATTATTTTACCACAGTGGGTAAAAGTTTTGGTGATGAAAACTTGGGTTAGATGGGCGTTATGCTAATCGCGCCGTTAATTACAAAACTTTCTTAAAAGTGCGCTTTTTAGCATAACTCTCATTCTAGACCTCGGATTGACGTGAAACTTTAAGGACATGCTTATAATTTAATAAGCAAGGTTCTGGTCCGTTCACGTGTCCGAAATACTCGTTTTAATTTTAAAAGGCCGTTACGGTCAACTTTTAGGCGTATGACGGAAATACGTAAAAGACTCGGATAACTCATGAACCGACCATAGAGGTTTATACCAACCTATGACCTGGTCCTAAGAGAGTCCTAAGGTATATTTATACCTCACTAAAATGGGTCAGAACTGAAGTCAAAGCAAAAGTCAAACTTTTGCGACTTTCGGCTCCGAACCGGTTCAATATAGTAAATGATCGATTCAAACGAGCGCAAACAAGTTTATATTCTTATTATCATGTTTTATGATTATCAAAACAGGTTCCATAACATATACATTACAGATTATGCATAAATCGCTAAAATAGCTTTCTGTTGACTTTTTAACCGCACGTTTGACTCGACATTTGACATAGTTAGAGTGGTGATCAGGGGGAACCCTTTTAGAGGTTTATTACCCACATAAATACCAACTCATAACCACTTTTGATTTGTCATAAGACTGAACCATTACTGATTTATTGTAAAGTCAAACCGTAGTTACGACGGGTTGGTTCTTAGCCATTTACTAAGGAAATGTGAAACCACAAAGGGTTAGATCACTTACAGAAGTTGTGTTCTTGCTTATGGAGCAGAGAAAGATGCTTGGAGCTCCTTAGAATGATCAGTAGTTGTGTTTTGAGTTGTGTGAATGTTATGTGCAAGAATGTGACTATTTATAGCAAATGCCAAGCCTCTATGATCATTACAACCACCACAATAGTCCAGAGATGATGGGTAGGTGTCCCAGAGGTGTATGGGTCGAGTAGGGGGCACCCATGCCTCATTTATTGGAGGTTGATCGTTCACAATGCTCAAAAGTCAAGAAAACACCAATTTTCTGCATCTGGGCGTCCAATGCGGCCCGCATGGAGGTTCCATGCGTTTACAATGCGGTCCGCCTGGGATTAAAAGATCAGACGCGTAATTGAGGAGGCTCGCGGCCCGCCTCAACTTAACCCAACATGCAATGCGGGCCGCGTGGGGTTAAGATTTCAGAAATTTTAAATCTTTTGTCATGATTACAGAATCCAGGTAATTAATAACGAAATCTTTCGTAATGATTTACCTGACCTTTCGGGTTTGAAGGGGTAACTTTGCGGTTTGGCCCTCGGTTATTTACCGATAGGGGCCTCGTGTTATTTACCCGCATTATAAAGTCCCCGGTTTATTTATTAATTATATTGGAAAGCCTTAACTTTCACTGCTGACGCTTTTAACCCTTCTTATACGAATTTGAGTATAACTCTTTCGTTTTAAGACGGAACTTCGCGGACTTTGTACAATATATTCTAGTGAGCGTATAATACTGTTACGAAGCCTTGGGAACGTTAAAGGGTCACTCAGAGGTAATATTAAACATGTTGACACAGTTAACCCCTGTAGTTTGTAATCTCTCACTTTCTTCCGCGTTTCGCTTCCGTACGTTTTATGATTTATTCGTTTGAAGGTACAAGCATTTATTTAGGGTTACTATACAGTATATTTACCCTTGTTGACATTTATAACCCTCGATTTTATATACATTCAAGGTTTGTCAAAATTAGTCCTTTATTTATTATAGATGCCACGTGTAAACAAATGACACGTGTTAACACATCATTGGACACAAAAATTCGAGGTGTTACACATATGGGCAAGTGCACCCATCGTGGACGTAGTATAGTGTTGGTAAGATACCGAGGTCGTCCAAGGACACAAGAGCTTTTAATACCGGTTTATCCTCAACGTCTAATCAAATCAAAAAGGTTAGAAAAATGTTTTAAACTAAGAAAAATAAAAACTAACTAAATGCTGAAAAATAAAAATAAAATAAAAACAGATAGACAAGATGAATCACTTGGATCCGACACGTGTATTAGTATAACCTTTGATTATTTTCGCACTTTTGCACTTGTTTAAGAGATTATCTTAGTTATTGTAGTAGGCCCCTCTTTTGAAGGCGACGTTACCCTCAACCCAGTAGTTTGAGTCAGCAAGGATACAATCCTAAAGGGTCGGATTATTGAAAGATAATGAATTAAGTTATTAATGCAAATTGTGGTAGGCCCCGCTTCTGGCGGTGACGTTACCCTCGGCTAAGTAGTCTGAGTCAGCAGGGATACAGTCCTAAATAGCCGGGTTATAGTATTAATAGTAGTTAACTTATGAGGGGGTCAAAGAGTTTGGATCCCCGCCATCCAATACCTATGGGCATTGAAGGAGATCCTACTAAATTTGACCCAGGTCCCAAGCAGGACCTCTAAACGCTGAACAAGGGCAAGACCCTTACCAAACCGTTCCCTTAACCCCCGACCAGGTAGCCAACATACCTCCATATAGACCGTGGAGATATGAATGGTGAAAATCTTTTATTTTATATAGACAGTAAAATAATGCCAAGACACCACGGACAAACGATAAGGAAAGATCACCTTCAACATAAGTAACTAGTTATTAAAGTCATTAATACAAAACCAAATAAAAAGTGCAAAAGATTAAAAATAAAAAGTATTATACTAAACACTTGTCTTCACCAAGTGATGTAAGAGACTTAGGCAAACATGGCCTTGATTGTCAAGAACTCTTACGATCAATCTTGGATCCCGAGACGACTCACACACTCTACGATGGACAATGGATGATGGTGGTGGATGATGGTGTTATGGTGGTGGTGGGTGGTGGATGAGGTGTGAGAGAGGTGGTGTGCCAAGGGATGAGAGAGAATGAAGCCAAGCTCCTCTATTTATAGGCTGAACAGAAGGCTGGACACGGCCCCGTGTCCGCTGGACACGGCCCCGTGCCCGCCTGACACCCTCTCTCCTCATTAATTGTAATTGCGAATTACAATTAATGCGCCTGCTGTACTTTCACCACGCCCCCGTGCTCGCTGGACACGGCCCCGTGGTGGGCAATGGAAGCTTCTACTGGTTTGTCTTTTCTGCTGCTTCCTGGGCACGCCCCCGTGTTCGCTGGACACGGGGCGTGTTCAGATTCTGTTTCTTCCTTTTTGCTTTGGGAGGTGCCGTTGAGGGTCCGGGCAGTCTACTTTTGTTCCTTTTCTTGTATTTATGGTAGAATTAGTGGTCTTTTTGCTTCTTTTGTGATTTTGAGCTCATTTCATCCTGAAAATACAAAAGGAAGACAAAAACACTCTTTTTCCAACATTAGTACTAAAAAAGGGTTAGTTTTATGCCTTAATTGATGTGATTTATATGTTGCATTTTACACACATCACTACCAAACGCTTTCTAGTCTATTTACGACTCACTAAATCAAATAGTGAACAGTGTCACTTCAACTAATATCAACTTTTATAGGAAAACACGATTATGAACAATTAACATATCTAATTTACATATTGTAACATAACAAGTTACATACCTTCAAAGCACGCTCTTCAAACGCAAGTCGCCACCGGCTTGTCCACTTGATGCTCCGGTATCCTTTCCTATAGAGTTCAACCACAACCCGTTTAGAACTCTTTTTTTAGCATGTAACGCATAACTTGCCAAAATCTACAAATACGCGTTTTAACCCAAATTTCCAGTTTTAAGCCTTTCTTTGAGGCATTTTTACAAACACTTTAAGGGCAGAATTTTATACAATTTATTATCAAGTTCATAACTTGTTACATAGCCGAAATTAACATCAGTTGGACAATTTCATATCAATCTTTAACATCAATAACCAGAGATTACTTCATAAAATCAAATAACACGAGCATATCAACCAAAAAACCTAGTGTTTATTAAATTCTCACAAACCCACTAATCATCTTCAATGGTGTTCATGGGGTTCTCTACAATTAGGCATGAATTTCATCATATACTTGTCTAGGGTTTACTCCTAGACACTACAATGTTCTTATTTCATCCATATAACAATCATACATCAACAATTTCTGAATTCTCCAAGTTAATCAGAATTTCAAGTAGTGATTTTCTATCAAATTTCAAATACCTTATGATCCCCTTGCAATGGAGATCACCAATCTAAGCTCGGATTTCGTTTTGGAATTGATCTTGACCTTCAATTTTAGAGTTTTGTGAGAGTTTAGGGTTTTGAAGATGAGCTTATGTCGCCCCCTCTCTGTTGATCGACCAGACACACACATTAGTGTGTGTTTGGTAATTAAATTTTGTTTTTAATCATTCTAGTTTCAGCTTTTAACACCTTTGGTCCCTCTACTTTCATTAGTTTGTATTTTTAGTGTTTTTAACCCATTTATAAGTCGCTACAAGACTTTTATTTAACTAGGTTATTTTTAATCCTAGTTAATTCACTTGTTTATTTACCGACATTATATTTAAAATAATTTATTTAAAGTTTTCGGGGTGTTACACTGAAGGACATTCTTCCAGACGAGGCAGATGATGATGAAGTCCTAGAATAGGTTGTCTACTTTGTGACTAAATATGTTTGTTTGAATAGATTTGGGATATGGATCACGTTTAATATTTTGTTAATGCGCTGTTGCGGAAGTAACTTTCCTGAATGCGCTGACGCGCATGTATTTTTGTTAATTCTCTGTTGCGCAAGTAACTTTTATGAACGGTATGTTTTAGTTACAATGTTTTGCATGATTACAATTACTTTGTTTAGGTAAGACAAATAAAGATGGTAGAAAGCTCATGTGTGAACGTAGGGCTGGACCTTGCGCAGTACCTGTGACTGCTGGACCTTGTTAGTTTACCATACTATTTTTGTGCTTACCAAAAGAAATTGCATGCATTTGTAATAAAACATAGAATTAACGATCTTTGTATTGATTCGGATAAGGCGCAGAGGCCGTGTAGTACAAAGCTGCTATTAGGATAAATAATGAAACTTACGTTATTGCGCATTTAAATAATCCTTGAGGCATAAGCTGATAAGTTGAAGAACCTGCCAAATATGAAGGAAACTATGGTTACATGCACGCTGAACTGTCCTGGACCCTTAGGCTTGTTTAGCTTTTTTGTTGCTTGGCCCCTCGTCTCCATGTGTGATCTGCTTGATTTCTTTGTGCACGTTCTGAACTAGATGGGTAAGCTTTCCACTTTTGAGTGCTTTTATATTTCCGTGCGAAGACTGATGCAATTGTTCGTGGTGTGGCCGTTGTCTTTGTGGTACTCACAGTAGAGGTTTGGATCTTGTCCTCTTTTGTTTTTCTTTGGCGGTGGTGTTTTGAACTGGTAATCCTCGGTGCTAAGCACTCCCGCAGGTGTCTTGGTAAGAGCCATCCATTGCCTTTCGCGGTTCTCTTGCTTTGCCTCCTTTTGAGCTGTGATCTTGTTGATTGTCGTGCGGGCGTCATCTAGAGAGTATGCGCCTGAAGTTGAGTCTTTCCAGCTTTTCTAGAATTTCCGACCACGGCTTCCGCTCATGTCTTGAGGGCGGTTCTGGGCAGTGGTGGTCTGTTGGAACTTAGATTGCGCTCTGTTTGAGCATAGACCTTGGCTGCTGCCATCAACTTCTCCCAGCTTTTCGGCAATTCTTCGGTCCCTTGTGATGAAATTTTCCAAACTTTCATCGTCCCTTCGCCAGATGTTCATAACATTCGCGGAGTCTCGAATGGATCGGCGCTGCTGACTGAAATGAACCAGAAATTTTTCCTTCAGATCAACCTAGGATGTTAACTTACCTACTGGTAAATTGTCAAACCAAAGGCGCGCGGCGCCTGTAAGGATTTGGACAAACAAATGGCACCACATAGGTAGCGTCCATCCACCGACTAGTCCTGCGCTGGTGAACACGCGCAGGTGATCATCAGGGTCTGATAGTCTATTGAACATTCCCACATTTGAAGGTAGTTTTGCCCGCTCGAGGGGAGCCAGTGCAATCTCTCTGACAAACTTTGAGTTTTCAGCAGCTTCCGCTGGTCGGTAAATCAGATTGTAGTCATACTCTGCTTCTGGGTTGTAAACCGAATGGATTTTTGCTTTGTAACTTGCATGATCTCTCTGCAATCGATTGAAAACGCTCGTGTTGTCGTCTTCGTTGTACGTCCTGTCGTATTCATCAGTTTGGGTGTCCCGCTTCTGCGAGAAACGCGGGCCCAAACGTGAGTGAACCGATTGGCGTTTTTGAGAATACTTCTCTTCATGGTGGTTTCGTCGTCTAGACTCGGAATGAGTCAATTCATATCTAGTGCTAGATTTGGAATAGACCTCCGTATCGTCAACCGACATGTGTGACGGTGCATCATACTGCAATACTCGAGGTGCAGATGGAGCTCTCACCTGAGCTGGAGATCTACGCGTTGTTGTGCTGGTTGAGTCGTTTGTGCATTGAGCTATTCATAAACGGCGTTCAACGCACCCTGGGACTTCACATACCATGAGATCGGGGTTTTACCAGGGGGGTAAAATTGAGCTGATCGGGATTTCAGGTTGTACCCCTGGGGTAACAGGATCATTATCATGATTAACGTTGTTCTGAACATCGTTATCATCGGATGCTTCTTCCACAATCCCCTTGACGCGGGAAGCATGAGCAAAGTTGCCCCTGTCCTCTGGTCGAGGGCCTAGTTGATGATTTGACGGAGCTTCTTCCATGGAAAACAGAAGAGGAGAAATGAAGCAAGCGAGAAGATGAAAATGAAAATTGAAGAATTGGTGGGCGCCAATGAGGAAACAATGATCTGATTGGACCGGAGTCAATCAGATTGGGGGTTTTGTCTCTGCATAAAAGGGTTAATCCTCTCATTGATTTGGTGGTTAGCTAGCTTCCTCCTTCGGTTGATCGCTACAAAACAGAAAGCAGTTAGACTCACCATAGGGGGAATGGGGGTTCTCTCCGTGACCACCCTCCGGCATGAGAATAAGTATAGTGATCTCAAGGAAGAAGATAAAGTAGTGAAAGTGAGAGTAAGTGAAGGTAACTTGTGAGATCATACCTGCAGTGCCTTATTTATAACCGGATTTTGGCGGGAAAATGATGCAACGGAGAGAGTAACGGAAAGCACTTTTCCATCAGCGGTTATTCTACTTTCCGTTAATAGTTAACTTCACATCCATGCACACGGATTGTGAGCTTGATCGACGGCTGGGGAGATGCCACGTGGAAAGTGGTTTTGTGTAGATCTTCCTTCAAGTGAGTGCCATCATCGTGATTTAGATGGGCGTCCACGATTATGCCACGTCACAGTCACTTGTAACGAATGGTCATGCACGATGAGCATTTATTCCTTCTAGAAGATCTACAGCCGTACACCTTTACCTTTACCATGTGTCTACTCTGTTGTAACAGAAAAGATTCATTTTGTTCAAGTCTTGACTTAAGGCGCGCGGAGATATTGAGGTTTTACTCTTTAAACTTAACTATGCCCTTGCGCGAGCCCGCGCAAGGGTGTTAGTTGAGTGTTTGTCTCCCTTTTCCCCCGACACAGGGTTATCGAAGACTGTTTTCTTCCAAATTTTGTTTAGAACCATTGCGCAGCCGCGCAAGGTTTTGTTTAAGATATTCTTTGGAATGAAGTTAGGGTATGGTCCTATGCGCTTGTGCAAGGTTTTTGGGACCATACCCCTTCAGTAGGTTTATTAAGGGCTTTAGTTTCATAACGAAACCTTTATGTAACTTACTTCTGAAAGACGTTTCTTGTGAATTTAATGACGAATGTGTCAAATCGTTTAATGTATTAAAGGAACAATTGGTACAAGTCCCAATCTTGCAATCATCCAATTGGATAAAACCTTTTGAAATAATGTGTGATGCAAGTGATTTTGGTATCGGGAATGTACTAGGTCAAAGAGTAGATAAGAAACCGGTGGTTATCTACTATGCAAGCAATACTCTCTCTGATGCACAATTGAACTAGACAATAACATAGAAAGAGCTGCTTGCTGTTGTCTATGCTTTAGACAAATTCCGATCTTATATATGGGGAAGTAACGTAATTGTTTGTTCTGATCACAGTGTAGTGAAATATCTAATAGAGAAGAAGGATGCCAAACCGATGCTGATTCGATGGATCCTGTTATTGCAAGAGTTCGAGTTGGAGATCAGAGATAAAAAGGGGTATGAAAACGTTGTAGTAGATCACTTCTCTTGACTGCCTTCGGGAGTAGAGGACATCACACCTGAGATCAATGAACAATTCCCAGATAAATATCTTATGTCTGTTAACACTGCACCCCGGTATGCTAATTTTGCTAATTATTTAGTTTCAGGTAAAGTGCCCAAAGCTTGGAATAAGAGAAGGAAGCAATAGTTCCTTACTCAGGTGAAGCAATACATATGGGATGAGCCAGATTTGTTCAAGATCAGTGCATACCAGATTATTAGGATATGTGTCCCAAAAATGGAGTTCTTGGAAGTTTTACAACACGCCCACTCTTCAGTATGTGGTGACCATTTTAGTGGTCAAAAGACGGGTCACCGGGTCCTTGAAAGTGGCCTTTATTGGCCTACTTTATTTAAAGATGCTTTTGAGTTCACTAAAGATTCTGTAAATTGTCAAAGATGGGTGGGATTTCAAAGAGGAACGAGATGCCCATACAACCAATTTTTGTTGTAGATATTTTTTATGTATGGGACATTGATTTTATGGGCCCGTTCCCCAATTCGTGTGGTAACCAGTACGTCCTGATGGCAGTTGACTATGTTTCAAAGTGGATTGAAGCAATTGCCACCATGATGAATGACCATTCCGGTTGTGTGTAAGTTTGTCCAATCAAATATATTTTCAAGGTTTGGAATTTCCCGTGTGATCATAAATGATGTGGGATCCCATTTCAAAAACTTCATTTTGGCAAACTTCTCAAACGGTATGGCGTAGACCACCGAATAGCAACACCATATCATCCACACACTAGTGGACAAGTTGAAGAGCCGAGACAACCATCACACACAAACACTATCACGGCCCCCGACCCGGTTTTACCCGTTTCAGGAGCCGCGGGACAGAAATCCCGTGATATTTATTTATGTGATTTCAGCAGCGGAATTTTTTAACATCAGGATCGTTTTAAAGCTAAAAACTTTTCCCGATTATTTTATTTCACAATTCGGGATAAAATCCCGATAATTTACAATAATAAGATTTTTCTGATAAATCTTTATTTCAAAACATATTTCTTTATTTTATACTGAGCCACTATCGTAAGCTTGAAATGCTCTCCGGCACTTTTCCTGAATTACAGTAGATCACCTGAAACATGTTTGAAAAAGGTTTTGTCAGCGGGGAAATACTGAGTGAATCATTCATTTTACTGAAAACGACACAGTTGTTATAATTCACAGTATTAAGATCTTTTACATATGTTTCTGATATCAACCAACTACCCACAGTATTTGTCACTCGACCGGATCTGTGACAGTGGTCATATCACCATTGGCTGCCCCAATGAATGACGTATCACTAAATTTTAGGTTCGCCCACCTAAACGTGATAAAAACAGTAGTAATGTGCACAATACCCCACATACTGGCTGTAATTTGGTGATTACATCAACTTAATCACTGTAATTATAATTCTGAAAATAATTTGGAGTATTGTAAAACATTTGATAAAAAGAGAATGACTCACATTGCAGATTTAACACGGACAGAATATGATTTAGCCTTGTTAACCTAATTTCAATAATAATGCACACAAAACCGGGTTAGTGATCAATACAGCAGTCACGATAACTCACGAGATCAAATTCTCACAATGAACGACAAAGTGCGATACTTAAACATTCATCGAATTAACGACGAACGAAAAAGTATAACCCTAATGTGGGCGGCACTTAAACATTCTTTGGATATATTGATCTCGGAAAATGAATCGTAATAGCGATCGAGTAATTACCCTGTTTTGCGGCAGCGATTCAAAAGCAGTGTGTGTTTAATTGTGATATTATAACTCTAATTCGATGTACAGAAGGTATTTTTGCGTCGTTTCAACTTCTGTAAGCTAGTGCCAATGTCTGCTATTTATAGTGATTTTTGAGACTCCCTTACAGACCGTATGGCTTTTCCCTTTACGGTCCGTAAAGGGTGCAGTCTATATACCTATGCTAGTTGGTTTCAGGACTAGCTTGCATGAATCACCAAAAATTTGAATTTCAATCTGTACAACGCGATTTTAAGATAATTATCAATTAGGGTTTACCCCCCCTGAGTTTTAGGGGCCCTGATCCTGATTCCGATTGTTCCGAAAATTTTAGGGTTAGTGCAGCATTACTTGGGTGTCTCAATTAGGGTTTCCTTATTGATTAATTATCATTCTAATTATGGATTTTAATGAGAGTTGTTACATCCTCCCCACCTTAAGAAAAATCTCGTCCTCGAGATTTATTGAAAGAGATGAGGGTATTTTCGCTTCATTTCTGACTCCAGTTCCCAAGTATATTCTGGTCCTCTCTTTGAATTCCATTTGATTTTCACCAGTACTAGTCGCTTGTGTTTGAGAAACTTGATTTTCTTATCTTCTATTTGTAAGGGTTTCTCTATGAATTTCAGCTTTTCATTTACCTCTATGTCTTGAAGAGGTACTACCAGGGAGTCTGATAGACATTTCTTAAGATTGGATACATGAAATACATCATGTACTCCAGCTAATTCTTCTGGTAGTTGTAAGCGATAAGCAACTGGTCCGATTCGTTGAATCACTGGGAATGGTCCAACATATCTTGGACTCAGTTTTCCTTTCTTACCAAATCGTACTACTCCTTTCCAAGGAGATACTTTCAAAAGTACTTTATCTCCTATCTGGAATTCGAGTGGCTTGCGGCGATTGTCTGCATAGCTCTTCTGGCGATCTCGAGCCGTCTTTAGTCTTTCCTTGATTTGTGTTATCTTGTCAGTGGTTTCTTGCACGATTTCTGGACCTGATAATTGACTTTCTCCTATTTCCGTCCAACATACGGGAGTTCTGCACTTGCGTCGATACAGTGCTTCGAATGGAGCGGCTTCGATGCTTGAATGATAACTATTATTATAGGAGAATTCGATTAATGGTAAATGGTTATCCCAATTACCACCAAAGTCAATTACACATGCTCGGAGCATGTCTTCTAGAGTTTGGATCGTCCTTTCACTTTGTCCGTCTGTTTGTGGATGATATGCAGTACTTAGATTGAGTCGGGTTCCCATTGACTCTTGGAAACTTGTCCAGAAACGGGAAGTGAAGCGACTATCTCTATCCGATACAATGGAGAGTGGAACTCCATGTAAGGATACTATTTCATCTATGTACAGCTTGGCTAACCTTTCCATACTAAAGGTTTCCTTTATTGGTAGAAAATGAGCTGATTTGGTTAATTGGTCTACGATCACCCAAATGGCATCATTACCTTTTCTGGTTTTGGGTAACTTAGTAACAAAGTCCATTGTTATGAGTTCCCATTTCCATACAGGCATTTCTAACTGTTGTAGTAGACCTGAAGGTTTCTGATGTTCGGCTTTAACTTGTGAACAGGTTAAACACTTAGATACGTATTCGGCTATATCCTTCTTCATTCCTATCCACCAGAAATTCTTTCTTAAATCTTGGTACATCTTATTGTTTCCTGGATGTACAGTATACCTAGATTTATGAGCTTCTTCTAAAATCTTTGATCTTAAATTTCCCTGTTTTGGTACCCAAATTTTGCTTTTGTGGAATTTCCAAATTCCATCATTTCCTTGTTCCAATTCTTTTAAGTAACCTTTCATTCCTTCGGCATCGTCCTTGATTGCCGTTTCCTGAATTTCTTTCAATTGTTCCATTAAATCTACTTGTAGATTTATTCTAAGAGCACGGACTCGTCTTTGCTTCTCATGATACTTACGACTTAAGGCGTCTGCGACTACGTTTGCCTTTCCTTCGTGATATTGAATATCACAGTCGTAATCACTCAGGATTTCCATCCATCTTCTTTGCCTTATGTTTAACTCTTTTTGCCCAAATATATACCTTAAACTCTTATGATCTGTATAAACAGTAAACTTACTTCCATACAGATAATGTCTCCATATCTTAAGGGCAAAAACTATAGCTCCTAATTCTAAATCATGAGTCGTATAGTTTTCTTCGTGCTTTTTCAATTGTCTGGAAGCATACGCAATTACCTTCTTGCGTTGCATCAACATACATCCGTATCCTAATTTTGAAGCATCACAATATACCTCAAAATCTTCTGTTCCTTCTGGTAAGGCTAAGATTGGAGCATTGGTTAATTTCTGCTTTAAGATTCTGAAGGCTTCTTCTTGTTTAGATCCCCACTCAAACTTAGTGGCTTTACAGGTTAGCTTAGTTAATGGTATAGCTATCTTGGAAAAATCCTTAATAAACCGTCTATAATATCCAGCTAATCCTATAAAACTTCTACTTTCCATTGCAGTTTGCGGAACCTTCCAATTGGTAATTGCTTCTATTTTAGCAGGATCTACGTGAATACCTTCGTGATTCACCATGTGTCCTAAAAATTGCACTTCTTGTAGCCAAAATTCACACTTCGAGAATTTAGCGTACAACTTTTCTTTTCTTAACAAGGTTAAGAGTGCATGCAAGTGATGACAATGTTCGACCTGACTTTTTGAATAAATAAGTATATCGTCTATGAAAACAATTACAAATTTATCCAAATATGGTTTACAGATCCTGTTCATCATGTCCATAAATGCTGCAGGTGCATTAGTTAACCCAAAGGGCATGACTATAAACTCATAATGTCCATACCTAGTTCTAAAAGCAGTTTTAGGTATGTCTTCTTCTTGAACTTTTAATTGATGATACCCGGAGCGCAAGTCTATCTTAGAAAAATATTTAGCGCCTTGTAATTGATCAAAAGATCATCAATTCTAGGTAATGGGTATCGATTCTTAATTGTAACCGTATTCAGCTCTCTATAATCGATACACATTCTCATTGATCCATCTTTCTTTTTCACAAACAACACTGGTGCACCCCAAGGGGATGAACTAGGTTGTATAAATCCTTTGCTTAGTAATTCATCTAATTGCTTCTTTAATTCTAGCATTTCAGTATGAGCTAATCGATAGGGTGCCTTGGCTATCGGTGTAGTTCCTGGAATTAGATGAATCCTAAATTCTACCTCCCTATCTGGTGGTAACCCAGGTAAATCTTCCGGAAATACATCTGGGTATTCTGAGACTACAGGAATTTCCTTAAGTTCTTTTCCTTTAGTACAAATGATTACTGAAATCATATATACTATTCCTTGTTTCCGTTCATAATTAACAATTTTCATTACTGATATGAACTTCAGCGGCTTTCGAGGTTTATCTCCTGTAATCATGATTACTTTCCCAGTAGGTGGTTGAATTTTTATAGAGTTTCTATCACAAATGATTTGAGCATGGTTGGCTATTAACCAATCCATTCCTAACACAACATCAAATTCAGCTAATTTCATAGGCAATAGGTTTGCAGCAAATTTATGGCCTGAGAGTTCTATTTCTACTTTTTGCAAAACCTGATTGATTTTTACTGAATTCCCGTCTGCAGTTTCGACTGTAGAAATCTGCCTAACGGTAGTTAAGGGTAACTTAAGAGCTTGACAGAATGAAGTATTTATAAAACTTTGGTTTGCACCAGAGTCAAATAATACTTTTGCATAAACGTTGTGAACTAAAAACGTACCGGCTATCACATCCGGAATGAGCTTTGCTTCTTGTGTAGTTAGCTGGAATGCTCTGGCATTCTTCTTAGTAGCTCCTTCGGTCGCTTTGGGTTTGTTGTCTACTGGGTTGGCTAACTTAGGACATTCTGTTTTGAAGTGTCCGGCTTCTCCACAATTGTAACAAATTATGGATTTCTTCCTGCAGTTTTCTTCACGATGTCCTATCATTTTGCAAAAATTGCAAAGTTTATTACATCTTCCAAAATGATTCTTTTTGCAAATTTTGCAGAATGGCAAAGTTGAGGATTGCCCTGTTCCTCTTTTCTTGAAATTCCTACTATTACCCACCCTAAATCCTTGGGTAATTTTCTGAGCTAGTTCCTTCTTCCTATCTTCATCTCTTGTGCGTATCACTTCATCAGTTAGGGTGTTAGCTAATTCTACTGCATCGTCAATAGTGCGAGGTCTCGCAGCCTTAACGATATTTCGAATTTCGCTAATTAATCCCCAAATATAGCGAGAAATGAGTACCGGTTCTGGCGAAGCCAGGTTAGGTACTACTCTAGCATATTCAAAGAATGTCGAAGTGTAACCACGACAATCCACACCTAACATCCGATGAGTTAAGAACTTATTTGCCATTTGTTCCTTTTCATACTCAGGACAGAATTTTCTTTCTACCAGACTCTTAAATTCTTCCCAAGTCATAGCATAAGCCCTATTTCTTCCTTTAGCTTGTAACACAGTGTTCCACCATTCAAGTGCTCCTTCTTTAAACAGATTTGATGCGTACATGACCTGATCATCTTTGGCACACTTACTTATTGCAATTACTGCTTCGGTTTTCTCTAACCAACGCAGTGATGCAGTTGCCCCTTCATTGCCTGCAAATTCAGTGGGTTTACAAGCAAGGAATTCTTTGAGAGTGCAACCAGGTGTTGCAGCCTTCCGTTTCTTAGGAAGCGGCGTGTGCTGGGTGATACGCGGTTGAAAACCGGTGCTTGTTATTGTTTAACTTAACGTTTTTACGTAAGTTTTAGTCTCGAATAGCCTACTTTTAATCAAGAATGTGTTTTGCAGGTGTGATGGAGTTTAAGGAGCTTTTCGGGAGCTTTACGGGTCATCGGGTCGGAAACCGGAGCACCGGGATGCGTTACGGATCAACCGGAAGTGCAAAGAGCGAAAATCAGAAAGTTGGTTTTTAAGGGGCCGTCGGCGACGGGGTCCAGGCCGTCGGCGACGCCCCTTGGATAAGCCCGTAAGCTGAAATCCCCGTATACAGATGATTAGGCCGTCGGCCAAAAGTGGAATTTTGGGGACCCGTCGGCGACGGGGTCAGGCCCGTCGGCGACGGGTGTTAGTTTCGTGAAACGCGAATTTTGGCATTTGGGGGTCTATTTTCGATTCCTATTGGTCGAAGCTCATTCAATACGGGAGTTACAACTTATTTTGAGTTTGAAAAACATTCTTGGAGCCATCATTCACCCATCCTTGACTACCACTTCATCTCTAATCCATAATCCATCCTCTCAACAACCAAATCACCATCCGAATCAAAACCCTAGTTCATCACTATCACAACCATTCTTCCACCTTCAATCCATCCATCACCACCAACCATTCCTAAACCCTAATCATTCCACCATCCATCCTCAAGCCCCAAGATGAACCAATTGAAGTCTTGTGCATCCGTTGATCGTACCGTTTACACCATGAGCGGCTAGTTTCTTGGAGGTTTCACCCCAGTGTAGGTTATTGTAAGTCTAGGGTTTGAACAATGTTTTAGTTTGATTTTGTGACAACTTGAATTGTATTTGAATTGATTGATAATTGTCTTGCATTTGAACTATATTTGTGAATTGTCGAGTGAGTTATGAAATTTGACTTTGCGAAATAAGTTTGTGCAATTATGCCTTGTCATTCAAAAGGTTTTATTTGTCCGAAGTAATGAAGTGCATTGTAGTCCGTGTATGCGTTGATAACAATTGGCACCTAAGCTTTGATGATAGAAATCCGTTAATAACATATTCAAGTGAATTAAATCTAAAACGTGTAGGAACCCTAGGATTGCAATAACCGAACCGGGTGTGAACCTTGTTTACTCTATTTTGTCAAAACCTTTATTTACATCATTGCAATTGTTTGTTTTTAGTTTTCATAATTCACATTTTCAATTTAATCAAAAATACATAAAAACATATCTTGGCAAGCTTCATAAAAGTGACATTTTCTACAGTTCATTCAAGGTCCATTCGCAAACCACATACTCTTCGTGGTTCGACCCCTTGCTACCACTAGCTATTTGTTAAGGGTAATTAGGGTATATAAATATTATCTTTGACCGGAGCGCGACACTCCGATCAAATTTTGGCGCCGTTGCCGGGGAGTGCGTGCGCTTTGTGTTTGGATATTGTTTGAAGCTGTGTGATTAACTGTTTAATTTGTTTTGCTATCTTTTTGTATTATCTTTTTCCTTGTTACGCGGGGTGTGTTACTTGTGCAGGTTACAGGTAGTGCATGCGTACACGAAATTCCGGGAGGACTTCACCTCTAGTCTACGAACCGGAAATTGAAAGACTCGCAAGAAGAAACTTAGCAAGCCGGTTAGAAGCAACTCTTGCTTCTAATCAAACCAACCGAACACCACCACTCACACAGACCATTGAAACCGATTCAATGGCGAACCACAATTCCAACCAAGAATTTAACCCAAACCAAAACCTCCACCCAAATCAATTCCAAACCCGAGGAACTTTTTTCCCCGCTCAAGAGTTACCGGGTGGTAACACCAATGCAAGACCACCCACTCCACCTTTCCGAAACCAAAACACCAACAACACCCAACGAACACCTCAGCAACAACCTCTTCACCGACAAGCATCGTTGCCTATTAACCTTGATGATCGGAATGTCAACTCCGATCGAAGAGGTAACCGTGATCACGGCAATCCCGTGAACGAAGACCCATTCTTCAACATTGACGATTTAAGGAATGCGATTCCCGATGACGAACCGTATAGTGTTCCCGGTTATCAATCGCCGGAACACGTGAGCATTCATACGGAAAATTCGGACGATGGGGGTTATTATGATGATCGAGCCAATGATGATGAAGATTGGGGTTACTTGAATAGGGGAAACGTATATAATGCTCGAAGGTATGATGATGAGGAGTTTGGGTCTCAAAACGCCAACTATGTTGGGGAAGAAGAATATGGCTACGGGGGTGGAAGAAACAATGGGTATGGGAACAACCGTCAACCACAAAACAACAACCAACGGAACCGGAATGAAGGGTTTTACAACAACAACAATAATAACAACAATGTAAACCCTAACCGGATTCCTCGTTTTGTGGGAGGTGGTAACCCGAGAGATAATCGAAGAGAGGAGAGACGGGATGAAAGACGGGATAATCGAAGACCGGTCGATCAAGAAGTTAATGGGCCACAACGTCGTCAACAACCTCCACGGGGAGTCAATGACCGTTTCCGACCGATAGTGACCAAAAACAATTCTCCAATAGTATGTGAAAGGAGGATGTTTGATTGTAAACCCCATTACATCAACATTCTTCCTCATTTCAATGGAAGGTCTAACGATGAGCCGTACAACCATTTAACGGAGTTCTCATCTATTTGTGATACTATTGGAGGACACAATTTCGCATTGGAGGAAGTGAAGCTTCGCCTATTTCAATTCTCATTGAAGGATAAAGCAAAGCAGTGGTTCTTTACACTTCCGCCCAATAGTATTCGAACTTGGGAACAAATGCAACAAGCATTTTTGGATGAATACTATTCCATGGCCAAGACCGATGATGCTAGGGATGAAATTCGGTCATTTCGTCAACTTTCAAGTGAGCCGTTACATGAAGCATTCACCCGATTCAAAGAGCTAATGAGGAGATGCCCACATCACCAAATAGAAAAATGGGAATTGGTGAAATGTTTCGTACGGGGCTTGGATGATGCGACGTGGAATCGGCTTGAGACGACAAGCAATGGTACCCTTTTGAGCAACCATGAGGATGACGATTGAGAATTTTTAGAGAGGATGAGCAAACGGTCCAAGCAAAAAGAATCGGCCGATAGAGCAAAAAGGCATCCGGTTTCCCGGTCACTTCCCGATCTCGATTCCAAGGATCGGATCTCCTCCTTAGAGCGGGAGATAGCTCAATTGAAAAAGAAGAAAGAGGTGAACGCGTTTCAATTCGAAGTGTGTGAGGATTGTGGTGATATTGGACATAGCACCGAGCAATGTTCAATGGGTTCGAGTGGTTACACCGAAGAAGTCAATCAAGTGTATGGAGATAGGAAGCAATATGACATGAACTCCAACACTTACCATCCGGGTTTAAGAAATCACCCCAACTTTCGGTATGGTAATGCTTCGAATCAAATGAACCCGAATTTCCAATCGGGTAATCAAGGAGGAAGCGGATCATCATACCAAAACCGCCAAGGTGGTAACCAAGGAGGCTACCAACGGAATTACAACCAAGGGTACCAAGGTGGATACCAAAAGAATTACAACAGCCAAGGCGGTAACGGAGGTGGGTCAAACAACCAAACCGGTGGTAATGACTTGAATACAAAGATGGATGTGATGCTCTCGATGATGCAAGAATCCAAGAAGGAGAATGAGATTCGAGACAAAGCACATGAGGCATTAGCAAAGCAAGTGGGCCAACTAGCGGAAGAAGTAGCCCAAATCAAGGGAGGCACGGGAAAGCTTCCGAGTGACACCACCGTAAACCCTAAGCATCAAGGGTCGAGTTCAAGGAACACACGTGAGGTACCAATTAATAAAGTTACTTTACGTAGTGGTAGAGTTGTTGATAATGGTGTCAAAACACCACCACCCCAATTTGTTGAACGGGTGGTGGAAGATGCTAGTGATGATGAGCTTAAGGATGGCCAAACGGGTCAAAACAAAAACGATTTGAAAAAGAATAATGTTACTCCCGTTGTGGCCATCCCCGTCCCCAAGGCTAAGGAAAAGGGTGTGGAGGTTAATACCGCCCCTTATCCCGAAGCATTGAAGGGACCGACAAAAAAGGTTGTAAACAAAAGAGGTCCACAACAAGAAGAGTTGTTTGAAATTTTCAAACAAGTAAAAATCAATTTACCTCTTTTGGATGCAATTAAACAAGTACCGTCTTATGCTAAGTACTTGAAAGATTTGTGTACCCAAAAACGCACTCACAAATTTCCAAAGAAACTAGATTTAACCGAAAACGTGAGTTCGATTCTTTCGGGTGCACTTCCACCTAAGCTCCAAGATCCGGGTGCGCCTATCATTTCAATTCAAGTGGGCGATTTTAAAATCAACCGGGCACTTCTAGATCTTGGTGCTAGTGTAAGCATTCTACCGGGTAGTTTGTATGACCAATATGAGTTTGGTCCACTTCAATCGTCAAACACCACCGTGGTGTTAGCCGATTTGACACCTAAATTACCCCGTGGAATTGTTTCGGATGTGATAGTGAAAATCGAGGATTTTTACTATCCGGTGGACTTTCTTGTACTTGATTATGTGGCCAAGGACCCAACCAAACAACCTACGGTGATTTTGGGTCGACCGTTCTTAGCAACTGCAAATGCTCAAATTGATTGCAGAACGGGGACGGTTGACATGACATTTGGAAACCGGAGGTTGAGGTTGCATGTTTTTTCCGGACTTATGAGCCCTTCAATTGATGATGAATGCTTTATGGCAGACATTGTTGACACGTGTATACCTCTTTGCGACACAGTCGTTTATGGGGAAAACACAATGGAGGATTGTTATGTGTTTGACAGGTCACAGGTGGAGGTGGAACGAAGCATGGACGAGGAAGTGAGGAGTTTAGAGGTGCTTGCGGTTAGAGAAGGAAAACCGACATGGACACACCAAGTCGAGAGCTTACCGGAGAGCATTGATACTAAATTGAAGCCGTCGTTAGTGGAGCCTCCGGAAGTTGAGTTGAAAGCATTGCCAAAGCATCTCAAGTATGCTTATGTTGGAGAGGGCAATACTCTCCCGGTTATCATTGCATCAAATTTAACCGGAGAGCAAGAGAAAAAGTTGATGGAAGTGTTGGTCACCAATCGGGCGGCGATTGGATGGACCATTGCGGATTTGAAGGGTATTAGTCCCTCGGTGGTGATGCACAAAATCATCACGGAAGAGAATGTAACTCCCGTTAGAGATGCGCAAAGAAGGTTAAATCCGAACATGCGAGAGGTTGTGAAGAAAGAGGTGTTGAAGTGGCTTGATGCGGGTATCATTTACCCGATCTCGGATAGCCAATGGGTGAGCCCAACACAAACGGTTCCCAAGAAGGCCGGCATACAAGTCGTCAAAAATGACGCAGGTGAAGAGGTAGCTACCCGGCCGGTAACCGGGTGGCGAATTTGTATTGATTATAGGAAGTTGAATACCGCAACTTCCAAAGATCATTTTCCTTTACCGTTTATTGATCAAATTGTTGAGAAATTATCGGGGCAAAAATTTTATTGCTTCCTAGATGGTTATTCCGGTTATAACCAAATTGCCATCCATCCGGAAGATCAAGCAAAGACTACCTTTACATGTCCTTACGGTACCTTCGCATTTAGGCGGATGCCGTTTGGGTTATGTAATGCTCCCGCCACCTTTCAAAGGTGCATGATGAGTATCTTCTCCGATATGGTGGGAGAGTCTTTAGAAATCTTCATGGATGATTTCTCAATTTTTGGATCATCATTTGAGACTTGTTTGGACCAACTAGACAAAGTGTTAAAAAGATGTGTTGAAACTAGTTTGGTCCTAAGTTGGGAAAAGAGCGATTTTATGGTTCAAGAGGGAATTGTGTTGGGGCACGTGGTGTCAAGTCGTGGGATAGAGGTTGATCGTGCTAAGGTACAAGTCATATCTACTTTACCTTATCCCACGACCGTTAAAGGTATTAGGTCATTTTTAGGTCATGCGGGGTTTTATAGGAGGTTTATAAAAGGGTTTAGTGATATTACAAAACCCCTATGTAATCTTTTGTTAAAAGACCGAGACTTTAATTTTGACAAACAGTGTGAACATGCCTTTAATGTGTTGAAACAGAAATTGGTTGAGGCCCCAATCTTGCAATCACCAAATTGGTCATTACCATTTGAAATTATGTGTGATGCCAGCGACTATGCGGTTGGGGCCGTGTTGGGTCAACGGGTAGACAAAAAGCCGATTGCCATTTACTACGCAAGTAAGACTCTCTCGGATGCACAACTTAACTATACAACAACTGAGAAAGAGCTACTTGCGGTGGTTTATGCATTAGATAAATTCCGGGCTTACATATGGGGTAGCAAAGTTATTATCTATTCTGACCACAGTGCTGTCAGGTACCTCATGGAGAAAAAGGATGCTAAGCCGCGTTTGATCCGATGGGTACTCCTATTACAAGAGTTTGATTTGGAGATTCGAGATAAGAAAGGGAGTGAGAATGTGGTCGCGGACCATTTGTCTCGATTGAGTGTAGAGGATTCTTCCCGTGAAGAAATTAATGAGACTTTTCCAGATGAGCACATCTTAAAAGTTGGAATATTACCATGGTATGCTAATATTGTTAACTATTTGGTTACAGGTGACTTGCCGGCTCATTGGGATAGAAGGAAGAGGTTGCATTTCCTGTCTCAAATCAAATATTACACGTTGGAAGAACCGGACTTATTCAAGATTTGTCCGGATCAAGTCGTTCGAAGATGCATACCCGACGAGGAGATTCCTAGCGTCTTGATGCACTTGCATTCATTTGCTTGTGGGGGCCATTTTAGTGGTCACAAAACAGGGCACAAAGTGCTAAATAGCGGTCTTTATTGGCCGACTATTTTTAAGGATGCTTTTCATTTCGCTAAAAACTGTGTTGAGTGTCAAAAGTTGGGGAGTATATCAAAAGGGGATGAAATGCCCATGCAACCGATCCTTATTGTAGATATTTTTGATGTATGGGGGATCGATTTCATGGGCCCATTCCCTAATTCGCATGGCAATTTATACATTTTGGTGGCGGTCGATTATGTATCCAAATGGGTCGAAGCGATTGCCACCAAAACGAATGACCATACCGTTGTTTGCAATTTTGTTCAAACGAATATAATTTCTCGATTTGGGGTTCCCCGAGTAATCATTAGTGATGGGGGATCTCATTTCAAGAACTTTAATTTTGGCAAACTCTTGAAACGGTATGGTGTTGACCATCGAATTGCTACCCCCTACCACCCACAAACAAGCGGTCAAGTTGAGGTTTCCAATAGGCAAATAAAAGAAATTTTGCAAAAGACCGTTCGACCCGACCGAAAGGATTGGTCAACAAAGTTGAATGATGCTTTATGGGCCTATAGAACGGCTCATAAAACACCTATTCGAACTACTCCTTATCGCTTAGTTTATGGGCGAAATTGCCATTTACCAGTTGAGCTTGTGCATCGTGCTTGGTGGGCTATAAAAGAGGTTAACATGAAATATGACGATGCAGGAAAGGAGCGAAAGTTGAAGCTTTGTGAGTTGGAGGAGCTTAGGGAAGAAGCGTATGAGTGTGCCTCAAAGTACAAGGATGACATGAAGCGGGCACATGACCCGAAGTTGAAGCCAAAGGAGTTCGAAGTGGGTCAAAAGATTTGGCTCTACAATTCGAGGCTTAAATACTTCCCCGGAAAGCTCAAGAGCAAGTGGATGGGCCCATATGTGATTACACGGGTCGGGAAACTTGGCGATGTTACAATCAAGGACCCGAAGGACGGGTCGAAGCAAACGGTTAACGGTCACCGCCTTAAACCATTCCTTGATGGTAATGAAGAGAAAAAGGATGCAAATGTGGAGTTGGTATGTTTCTTGGGAAGCGTACCAACATATGAGGTGAATTAAAAGGACCGGTAACACGTTTTGTAAAGTTATGTATACTTATTCAATTGTTTGCGTAATTGGATGTGAATCGTTTCCGGTTCATACTAACCTTTCTTGATTGTGTGAAGTTCGGGCATTCCAAACGGGTCGTGAAGATACAAGGTATGTTTTAGACTTGATTTGGTGCATTGAGGACAATACACGACTTTTTGGGGGGTGGTAGGGCCGTTAACGGTTATTTGTTTATAAATTTTAACTTATAAAAATCACAAAAACATTTTTAATAATTTTTAGGAATTTTTAAGGTACATAGTCCTTTTGGTAAAACTTCATAATTTTCCTCCTATATTTAAAAAAAAAAAAAAAAAAAAAAAGCCTGACCGTCGGCGACGGGGTCATGACCGTCGGCGACGGCTTCTGAAATGACCCGTAGGCATGTTTTCACCCGTCGGCAGATACTTAACCCGTCGCTCCCACAATTGAAAGCCAAAGCCCGTCGGCGACGGGGTGGGACCCGTCGGCGACGGCTTCTCAAACTTGTTCCGACGCAGGTCGATTTCGGGGGTTAAAAAACGATTAAAAACATAATTTTACTCAACCGAGCACCATGTAAACCTCTTATTCACTTACAAATCGAACCCTATCCCTCTTACATCACCTTTTTCACCACAAATTCCCTGCTCTCTCTCTCTCCTACTTCCACAATTCCTCATCTTCTCCACCTTCCTCCCTAAGAACCCTAAACCTTCAACTTACCAAAATTCTCTCAATTCTTCACCAAATCCACTGATTCTTGGGTCCATCTTGAGTAATTTTTCAAGACGAACAAAACCCCTAACACGGTTTTCATCAATTCTTGCTATTGTGCAAGATTTCTGGGCGTGTTCTTTAGGGTTTTGAAAGGGTGTGCATCAAAAGTGCTTGTTTGTCATCTTTTCTTTGTTCTTCTTGTCTAACAACACCAAAGGTATGGATTCTTCTTAAATTTATGCTTGATTATTATATATTAGTGTTTTTCTTCCGAAATTTTAAACTTTTTGGTTTAAGAGTAGGTTGTTTAGACAATGTATGTTTTGATAGCATGATTTTGAGCAAGATTAGTTGTTTTGAATGGAATTTGAGCATGTCATAACCATAAGTGAAGTGATTACACTGTCATGAACATGATTGAACATGAATATGATGTTGACTCTTGTTGAAATTGTAAGATATTGTAAGATTGACAAAAGATTAATAAGTTATTGATAAAGTGAGCGACTTTGGAAGTTTAAAGAGGCGACTTTGCGTATACTTGTTAAATAAATTGTCAACATCATACTTCATGTTCAAAGTTTGGGAGTTAATGAAGGTTGAATCTATATTGATGATTTGCTTGTTTGTGATTGTAGTCATGGCAGGAAGCAAGAGACAAAAGACTATGGGTCAAGCGTCATCATCCGGGATTGGGTCTTCTTCCGGTTTAATACCGAAGAAATGGGAACAGCCGAGCACTGTTGCAGAAAATGATCCAAGATTATACCGACAAGATTGGGAATGGGCAAAGTTCAGGGATAGTCAAAATGCCAGAATTTGGGAAGACGAGAAGAACAAACAGTTGTCGAGCTACCAAGATAGAAAGTTGGAAGCTAAGTTGTGGAAATGGAAGATGACAAACGGGGTGAACACGTCGGTTCCAACAAGAGTGATATGTGAACGGACCGTGAATGTAGAAGAATTCCGGAACATCGGGATTGTACAAATGTTTGAGAGGTTGGGATGGGAGAGCGTTTTGGATTGGTGTGAAGACAATACTCACCGGATTTACTTGTCGGAAGTATGTGAGTGGTTGTCCACTTTGAAGCTGGTAAACAAGAATGAATCCCCTTCGCAATGGAAGTTAGTGGGGAAGACATCTCGAGGAAACATGACGATGTCTTTCGAAACTATGAATCGTATTGCTGGGTTTGATTCTTTGGGGGTACAAGCCTATGATTATCCATCCATTGAGAATTTTTTGGATAATCATTTGAACACCAACGACATAGATCAATTGATAGATGTTATTTTGCCAACCCACCCAGGGGGTGACATGAAACGGAAGCATATGTCGCTCGAGGGAAAGATCCTTCAAGGGATCTCGGTTGAGAACATTTTAGCAAGATTTGGTGATCGTGGGGGTGTGAGAGTAAGTGATTGCAGGGTGGCGCATGCCTTATTGTATGGGACCCCGACACTGTCATGGAGGCACATAGTCATGATGAACACATGGGCTACCAGGGAGTCGTCTCAGAGGCGGTTTATTCCGTATGCACGCCTCATTAGTGCCATGCTTGTGCAGCAGAATTGCTTGCCCTTGGAAGCGCTATGGGTCTCTAAGCCAGTGGAGGAACTTACTTGGGGTTACATGAAGAAAAATTGGAGGATAGAGGTCAAGTTTTCGGGAAATAGGTATGTGGTGACCGATGATTTGGGGAACAAGTTTGAGGTTCGTACTTCCGGGGCACCACCCGTGCAGGAAGAAGATGTGGAGATGGAGGAAGAAGAGGAGGAAGCTGAACCCTCCGAGGCACGAAGGCCAAGGCAACGTTATATGCGGCCACATAGGGAGATAAACGCTGAGGTGGCAGGTTTTGTGACCCGACGACGGGTACCCTCCTACAAAAACTTTGACAGGGGGCAACAGGAGATATATGATAATGTCTCCGCGTGTATAGGAGAGGGTCGGGAATACAATCAAAGGAGAGAAGCTTGGCAAGGGTCTTACGGAGCTTCAATGCAAGAATATTGGGACGCTCAAGGAGCCCAACGTGAAAGAATGAATAAGTTCATGGAAGAGCAAGAACTGTTTCAAGCCATGCAAAGATCACATATGGAACAGTTAGCAAAGCAACAGGAGGATGAAGCAGCCCGAAGGCGGGCATGGGAAGAAGCGGAAACGGCGTGTCGACAACAAGAAGAAGAATTGAACCGCCGCCGTTGGAGTGCCATGTATGTCTCTCAAGAGATGGCGCTTAATAACGCCAAAGTGTTGCATGATCAGGAGCGACACCATAGAGACTACCAAGCCGGCCTCCCCTACGCCGAGCACTCGGGGTGGACAAATTACTCCGATCTTCCCTATCCTCAAGGCCCATCCGATCCGACTCCGCATTGGCCTGAAGCGGTAGGGTCTAGCTTCGTTCCAATCCCGTACCAACCACCACCCCAAGGGGAGCAAAGCCCCTTAGATAACTATAGGGAGATGTTCGAGGCCCTCACTGGTTATCCATACCAACCCAACCCGCCCATGGATCCAAACGAGCGATATCAGCGGTAGAGGTATGGTATGTTTTATGTTGTTGTTGTTGTATATTATTTTCCGTTATTTCTTTTTGTTTTTATTTAATTATTGCCTAGTTAAATGAACTTTGTGGGTGTGTTCCCTATATAACCCTCACGAGACCTACTCGTCCTCCCGAGCTATCGGGAGGTTTAAAAGGGCTTGTTGCATAAGCTAAATGCAACCGTGATTCCTACGAAAGTGAGTTAGGTTTATTGTTGTTGTAAAATATTTTCCACATAAAGTCAAAGGTACAATAACGTATGGCTTGGTAATAATTTCATAAAAGTGGTAGAACTAGGTAATTAACAAATTTTGATGGTTGTGAGAAGCATGCTTCTACACAAGGGTTAAGATTTGTAGGTACACTATGTTCGTGAGACAACTGCTTGGTTGAAAAGATGAAGAGCACACAAGGAACTAGCGAAAAACCAGGTGCATACGTTTCTTTTTACCTTTGATTTTTAGTTAGCAAATAAGTGGATTGTAATTTGTATTTTATTCTCCGGGGTGTAATTTTGGGGAGGTTAGCCGTGTCACATCCCTTGTGCTTTACAAACTCTAGTTCTTACACATTGAGGACAATATGTACTTCAAGTGTGGGGATGGGGGAGTAGTAAAAATTTTCGATTTTGACCCGTTCATTTAAATACTACACATTGAGGACAATGTTTACCTCAAGTGTGGGGATGGGGGAAAATTTCAAAAATTTTTCAAAAATGTCTTGTTTTCAAAGCAATCTCAAAAGCACAAGTAACCAAGTCAACGAGGGATGTCACAAACCATTTGGTCTTTTGTCATGGTCAAGTTCAAATTAATAAGCATATCGGGTATTTAGTGGGTGGTTATTTGAGAATAATTCGCCTAAGGAACTAGCAATGTATGCATATCACATATCATACCCTTATATGTGAGGTTTGAGCCCTTTATACATCAGTGATTCACATTTACATGTTTCTTTGTTGAGTGGGCCATTAGTCGCGTATTGTAGAACTTGCAACTTTTGATACATTCGAGACTATAGACCGAATACAAGCACGAGAATGATTAAGGCATTAGGTAAACCTTTTCCTTTTAAACCATTTATCCATCCTTACCCAAACAAGTCCCTTAGTTGCCCATTTTGAGCCTAGACCTTTCGTTTGATCACCCACTTAACCCATAACCATAAGCCTTTTTGTTTTTAACCCGTGTGATGAAAATTCGATTATAGGAAATTAAGTTTGTATAGTTGTGATTCATAAAAAAAAAAATGATGATGAAAAAGCAGTGAGAAAAAAACACAAAAAGATGTGCTAGTAGTTTATTGAATAAAAGGCGAAAGTTTTTGCCCATTTTGGATGTTTATAGTTTGCTTTTGTTTAGGATAGTCTGTTGTAATAAAATTCGAATTTTTCATCACCATAGCCACTTATAAATCTCCTATTCCTACCCTTCGCCTAGCCCCGTTACAACCCCTCCAAGACCTTTTGACTTGTGCTTAGTATTTGTATTCAATAGTGGAGAATGATTGAGTTGCAAGCTTATGCGGGTACGTGTTCTATTTGGTTTTGAGCGATTAATTGTTGAAAAGCTAATACATTACACATGTTAGCAAACTTTAAGCCGAGTGGAGAGCACATTGTGAGGGATATGCATGATTTGTTAGTTTTACGGGCGGGTTAATCTTGGGTAACCATTTGTGTATCTAAAGCACGTCACCGTTAAATACTTTGAATATTGTAAAGAGTTTGAACTTTTGTATGACATTAGACCTTAACCTTTGTCTCGGGAATGGGATGTATGTTCGTTGTTTGACCCACGTGAAAGTGAAAAACAGATTTGCTTGAGGGCAAGCAAAAGACAAGTGTGGGGATGTGATACGCGGTTGAAAACCGGTGCTTGTTATTGTTTAACTTAACGTTTTTACGTAAGTTTTAGTCTCGAATAGCCTACTTTTAATCAAGAATGTGTTTTGCAGGTGTGATGGAGTTTAAGGAGCTTTTCGGGAGCTTTACGGGTCATCGGGTCGGAAACCGGAGCACCGGGATGCGTTACGGATCAACCGGAAGTGCAAAGAGCGAAAATCAGAAAGTTGGTTTTTAAGGGGCCGTCGGCGACGGGGTCCAGGCCGTCGGCGACGCCCCTTGGATAAGCCCGTAAGCTGAAATCCCCGTATACAGATGATTAGGCCGTCGGCCAAAAGTGGAATTTTGGGGACCCGTCGGCGACGGGGTCAGGCCCGTCGGCGACGGGTGTTAGTTTCGTGAAACGCGAATTTTGGCATTTGGGGGTCTATTTTCGATTCCTATTGGTCGAAGCTCATTCAATACGGGAGTTACAACTTATTTTGAGTTTGAAAAACATTCTTGGAGCCATCATTCACCCATCCTTGACTACCACTTCATCTCTAATCCATAATCCATCCTCTCAACAACCAAATCACCATCCGAATCAAAACCCTAGTTCATCACTATCACAACCATTCTTCCACCTTCAATCCATCCATCACCACCAACCATTCCTAAACCCTAATCATTCCACCATCCATCCTCAAGCCCCAAGATGAACCAATTGAAGTCTTGTGCATCCGTTGATCGTACCGTTTACACCATGAGCGGCTAGTTTCTTGGAGGTTTCACCCCAGTGTAGGTTATTGTAAGTCTAGGGTTTGAACAATGTTTTAGTTTGATTTTGTGACAACTTGAATTGTATTTGAATTGATTGATAATTGTCTTGCATTTGAACTATATTTGTGAATTGTCGAGTGAGTTATGAAATTTGACTTTGCGAAATAAGTTTGTGCAATTATGCCTTGTCATTCAAAAGGTTTTATTTGTCCGAAGTAACGAAGTGCATTGTAGTCCGTGTATGCGTTGATAACAATTGGCACCTAAGCTTTGATGATAGAAATCCGTTAATAACATATTCAAGTGAATTAAATCTAAAACGTGTAGGAACCCTAGGATTGCAATAACCGAACCGGGTGTGAACCTTGTTTACTCTATTTTGTCAAAACCTTTATTTACATCATTGCAATTGTTTGTTTTTAGTTTTCATAATTCACATTTTCAATTTAATCAAAAATAAATAAAAACATATCTTGGCAAGCTTCATAAAAGTGACATTTTCTACAGTTCATTCAAGGTCCATTCGCAAACCACATACTCTTCGTGGTTCGACCCCTTGCTACCACTAGCTATTTGTTAAGGGTAATTAGGGTATATAAATATTATCTTTGACCGGAGCGCGACACTCCGATCACTGGGAATCATTAACATGATTATGGCCACCGTTTATACTATTACTGAAGTTATCTTCAGTAGTACGTTTACTAGGAATGATATGTTGCGGTTCGATTGGACTTTTTACAGCAGCAACAAATGCTGGAATAGCATTGGCTATCCCTTGAGCAACAATATTTTCAATATCTTGTCTAGTCATATATTGATCCCCTGGATGTTGCTCCGACTGATTAACTTCATTTACTGGTTCATTACCACTATTTGCCATCTGATAATATATAACAATTTTTATTAGTATTTGATAAATAGTAATAATACATAAACAATCAGACAATTTATAATACATGTATAGTCAAAACTATCGATTTCTCGATTCCATTTCATATCCGTTAAAGTATGCATCACTACAAACACAGATATTTTACAAGGTTTTATTCGGGGTTATATTACAGACTGATTTCACTATTTACTATACTATTACACAACTATAGTTTTACCACCTTCCTATCCCTCACCATTTGTTGTTCTAAAAACGCATTTCCCTTTCATCATATTTCCAGGCAATCTGTCCCCCTATCTCCCTGATTCTATTCCCTGCATCCATCAACTCTTCACCGAAATGGCAAAGTTCAGCCATATTCTCAGTGCTCATTGGTGGATTAGGTAGGGGTTCTGGATCGAATTGCGGAAGGAAGGAATAAGGGTCGTTGACAATATTTTGAAATTGCCAATCATTCGTCCACCATTCTTCCATTTCTACAGGTTGAGCGTGGACTATTGGTTCTGGGATTGCTGGTGCAAAATTCATAGGGATTGGATTTTCGATAGGATAGGTAAAAATATTCGTATTGACAGGCTGAATAGTTTCACAGTTTGCCAATAGAAAATCTATTTCATCCTGAAAAGTTATTCCCTGGCTTTGATTGGAACTCTCTCCAATTTCTATCTATGTTGGTCTAGAACCTTGCCCTACTTCCATTTCTATTTCTTGAGAATATTCCTCAAACTGCATCTCCATTTGCCGAGAATCTTTCTTAACTTCAATTTCCATCTCCGGCTGTTTACCCGTTTCTTTTGCTATTTCTAAAGGATTGTTTATTTTAGGAAGTTTCGGGACTGGCTTTTTCCTACGGATACGATGTCCCCATACGTAATTCTTCTTTTTCTTTCGTTTTGGCTTTGTCAAAGGTGGAGCATGGAATTCTACAGGTTGGTCCACATCAGCAAAGTATCCAGTAAACTCTTGGGAAACTTCTATATTTACCGGGTAAAGATTGAGGTTCTGAAAAGCTTCAGATATCTCACTCATGCTGTGTAGCATATATGCAAAATGCACAAAAATGCTAAGTTTAAACTTTGGAACAAAGTTTAACAAATAAACATCGAAGTTTTATTGCACACTATTTGTACAAAATAACAGGAAAGAACACACTCAGATTTATTTATTTATTTACTGAGAAGTGCTATTACTAAACTTAGGGTATTTAAAGATTTGCATGTTCTGCTACTGTAGCTAGCATATACAAATTTGCCCATTTTTCATCTAGCTTATCTTCCCAAGGTGATTTATTGATTAACTCCTGGGTTTCCTTTTTAATCTTCTTTTCTCGGATTTGCTCTTTACTTTTCTTAATAATCATACTCCTTTTTCTAGGAGAAAGCGGATTCTCATATTGTGCTTTTCGCACAAATATTCCTTCTTCAGGAATTGTAGGAAGCTTTGAAAATTTAGTTTTGGATGAACTTCCCTCTTCGTAAACTGACCTATCTAATTTAAGATAGATATCTTGCAACTTTTGCTTACCCATACTGTAACTAACAAATAGTCAGTTTAATAAAACACATAATCACATAATAGTAATCAGGAAAAATTAAGTATCTTTTAAATACTTAATTAGCTTAACTCAGTGGCTCTGATACCACCTTATTTCTGTCACGGCCCCCGACCCGGTTTTACCCGTTTCAGGAGCCGCGGGACAGAAATCCCGTGATATTTATTTATGTGATTTCAGCAGCGGAATTTTTTAACATCAGGATCGTTTGAAAGCTAAAAACTTTTCCCGATTATTTTATTTCACAATTAGGGATAAAATCCCGATAATTTACAATAATAAGATTTTTCTGATAAATCTTTATTTCAAAACATATTTCTTTATTTTATACTGAGCCACTATCGTAAGCTTGAAATGCTCTCCGGCACTTTTCCTGAATTACAGTATATCACCTGAAACATGTTTGAAAAAGGTTTTGTCAGCGGGGAAATACTGAGTGAATCATTCATTTTACTGAAAACGACACAGTTGTTATAATTCACAATATTAAGATCTTTTACATATGTTTCTGATATCAACCAACTACCCACAGTATTTGTCACTCGACCGGATCTGTGACAGTGGTCATATCACCATTGGCTGCCCCAATGAATGACGTATCACTAAATTTTAGGTTCGCCCACCTAAACGTGATAAAAACAGTAGTAATGTGCACAATACCCCACATACTGGCTGTAATTTGGTGATTACATCAACTTAATCACTGTAATTATAATTCTGAAAATAATTTGGAGTATTGTAAAACATTTGATAAAAAGAGAATGACTCACATTGCAGATTTAACACGGACAGAATATGATTTAGCCTTGTTAACCTAATTTCAATAATAATGCACACAAAACCGGGTTAGTGATCAATACAGCAGTCACGATAACTCACGAGATCAAATTCTCACAATGAACGACAAAGTGCGATACTTAAACATTCATCGAATTAACGACGAACGACAAAGTATAACCCTAATGTGGGCGGCACTTAAACATTCTTTGGATATATTGATCTCCGAAAATGAATCGTAATAGCGATCGAGTAATTACCCTGTTTTGCGGCAGCGATTCAAAAGCAGTGTGTGTTTAATTGTGATATTATAACTCTAATTCGACGTACAGAAGGTATTTTTGCGTCGTTTCAACTTCTGTAAGCTAGTGCCAATGTCTGCTATTTATAGTGATTTTTGAGACTCCCTTACGGACCGTATGGCTTTTCCCTTTACGGTCCGTAAAGGGTGCAGTCTATATACCTATGCTAGTTGGTTTCGGGACTAGCTTGCATGAATCACCAAAAATTTGAATTTCAATCTGTACAACGCGATTTTAAGATAATTATCAATTAGGGTTTACCCCCCCCCCCCTGAGTTTTAGGGGCCCTGATCCTGATTCCGATTGTTCCGAAAATTTTAGGGTTAGTGCAGCATTACTTGGGTGTCTCAATTAGGGTTTCCTTATTGATTAATTATCATTCTAATTATGGATTTTAATGAGAGTTGTTACAAACACACACACACACACACACATATATATATAGAGAGAGAGAGAGAGAAGAGAGAAAGTATATCGTACAATATGCTTTAACGTACGTTGCGTACGCGATGACAAAATCGCACGTTATGTTACCAAAAAATGGAAATCGCATGTATATAAGAAAAAAAGGGAAGTCGCATGTTCAAAATTAACCCAAAATCGCATGTGTAGAAAAAAAAGGAAATCGCATGTCGGAGAAAAAAATGAAAGTCGCATGTCAGTTGCCATATTTAACATGTTGATATTGCATCGCGTACGCATCGTACGTTAAGGCATTTTGTACGTTAAATGCAAATGACATTAAATCATTAATTACCTGATTTTGTCAAGTTACATTAAATGATTGGTGTTGATTCAAATGAATTTAATTCATTTTCATATATTTAATTTTTTTGTATATATTCTTTTTAAAAAGAGTAAACTGCCATTTTGGTCCCTGAGGTTTGGTCACTTTTGCCACTTAAGTCCAAAACTCAAACCTTTTGCTTTTGGGTCCCTGTGGTTTCAGTTTTTATTGCCATTTTGGTCCAAAAAAGAAATCAGGTCATATTTTCTTATAAAATCCTGCAATTTTGTCCTTTTCCTCAGGGGAAAATCAGGTCATATTTGTCTTATATAATCTGGTATTTATTTATCAAAAAGAAATGACCATTTTGCCCATGAGGAAAAGGACAAAGTAGCAGGATTTTATAAGACAAATATGACCTGATTTCATTTTTGGACCAAAATGGCAATAAAACTGAAACCATAGGGACCCAGATGCAAAAACGTTTGAGTTTTGGGACTAAAGTGGCAAAAGTGACTAAACCACAGGGACCAAAAATGGCAGTTTACTCTTTTACAAATTTAGATTTAAGGGACACATATTTTCTGTTCGCACAGGGCCTAAAAGATTTATGAGCATTTTCGGAGACAACCCTGTTAACCGGCCTATATATATATATATATATATATATATATATTATATATATATATATATATTATATATATATATATATATATATATAGGGCCAGGATCATTTCAGAACCATAAATATTTACAGAACTCGCAGAACTCCTAAATAAACAATCTTTTTATTTATATATTTTTATGTTTATGATAATTTTTATCATTTATTATGTGTAATTTTACGATTACATACATGTTAAGAGTAATTTTATCATTTTTATATGTCATTTTATAATTACACATATGTAAACTAGTTTTTTTACATATATGTAATTAGTTATGACACATATATATATTTTTGGCAATTAAACATATGTAAACTACTTTTAACATTTATGTAATCAAAGAAATACATATAATAGATGATAAAAATATTCTAATACAAAAACTTATATATAAAATGATTGTTTATTTAGGAGTTCTGAAAGTTTTGTAGTTATTTAGAGTTCTGAAATGAACTCAACCATATATATATATACATATATATATATATATATATATATAGGGGAGGGTTCGTTGGGGAACACTAAAAAAGTGGGGAACCGGGGAACACTTTTAAAAATTATACTTAACATGTTAAAAATTAGTTTATTCTAAATTTTTTTCGACGCTTTTCTTATAAATACATGTAGAAACATTTTTAATAAAAAAATAAAAAACTAAAATATAAAAAAATGTTTTAAAAAAGTTAAAAAAAACATATATCTTATAAAATTAACTTACCATGTTAAAAATCAATTTTTTTAAAAAAAAATTCAGCGCTTTTCTTAATAAAAATGGGTAGAAACTATTTGAATAAAAAAAATTTAGCCTTTTTTTAACTTTTTTTTTGTATTTTTAGTTTTTGACTGTTTTTATTAAAAACGCTTCTACAACTATTTATAAAAAGAAGCGTCGAAAAAAATTAAAAAAAAAATTAATTTTTAACATGTTAAGTTAAATTTTTAAGAGTGTTCCCTGATTCCCCACTTTTTTAGTATTCCCCAATGAACCTTACACTATATATATATATATATA